>NC_081183.1:131144615-131474042 GCF_029867415.1 Vicia villosa
TAGTTAAATAATAATAGTAATTAGATAATAATATGGAATAATGATTATTAGAATAATATTTATGTTAATAAATTAGACTAAGTTAGTTTAATTAAAAGAAAAAAAATTAATTAAATAATCAATTAAATTGATATATTAAACTAATAATTTATCAAGAGTTTTTAATTTAACAATTTATAAATAAACCCCTATATTTCGAAAAAAATATGTAAATAAAATGCTAAAATACGAATTAATTTGTTAGTTGTATTTACACAAAATAATAAAAACCTATTAAAAATAAAAAATAATGTGTGCACAAATGATAGAAATGATTTTAGTGGGCCAATATTAAATTGGGTCCACACAAATGTTCTACACCCCTCAATTTGAGAATAGACCCTGTGTAAAATAAATTTGATAAGATGAAGACCCTATTTTAAGAGACCCTCAATTAGGAGAGTGTCGTTTTAAATAGTCCCTTGAACTTTGAGTCATTGAAGATGAAATAAGGAGGGCAAATTTTGGGGTATGACACTTATAACTACTCTCATTGATTAATTGGTTGAGACATTTATACCCACATAAATAAATTCGTCGGTGTTTAGATTCTTTTCAAATTATATGAAAATAATGGTAAATAAAGACATATGAAGTGAGATAAATCTCTCTGTATATACTAACATATATACATAATATCACATGTAAAACAACTTATTCAGTTCACATTCCACCACACTTGTTATCTATCTCACCTTATTTAACCTATTCTTATTGATTAATTGTCACATGTACAACATCTTATTCAAATCAAATTCCATCACACTTGTTATCTATCTCACCTTATTTGACATGCTATAATTCATAAGTTTCAGCTAATCTTATTGATTAATTGGTTGAGACATTTACATCCACCGAAACAAATTTATCGGTGCTTAGAATCTTTTCAAGGCATATGAAAAGAATTATAAATAGCGAAATATAAAGTTTGAGTGATATCGCTGCATATACTAACATATATACAAAATCGTCACATGTACAACAACTTATTCCATTCACTTTCCACCACACTTGTTATCTAACTCACCTTATTTGATATATTCTTATTGATTAATTGTCACATGTACAACAACATATTAAATTTATATTTCACCACACTTGTTATCTTTCTCACCTTATTTGACCTATTCTTATTCATAACTTACAACTACTCTTATTGATTAATTGATTGAGACATTTACACCCATCGAAACAAATTTATCGGTGCTTAGATTCTTTTATAGTTATATGAAAATAATTGTAAATAAAGATAAATGAAGTGTGATTAATATCTCTGTATACACTAATATATAGACAGAATATCACATGTACAACAACTTATTCAGTTGACGTTCCACCGCACGTGTTATCTATCTCACCTTATTTGACCTATTCTTATTGATTAATCGTCACATGTACAACAACTTAATCAATTCTTATTACACCACACTTGTAATCTATCTCACCTTATTTGACCTATTCTTATTTACGACTTACAAGTAATCTTATTGATTAATTGATTGAGATATTTACGCCCCCCGAAACAAATTTATCGATGTTTAGATTCTTGTAAATTTTATGAAAATAATTGTAAATAAAGACATATGAAGTGTGATTAATCTCTCTGAACAATAACTTATTCAATTCACTTTCCACCACACTTGTCATCCATCTCACCTTATTTGAACAATATACTTATTGATTAATTGTCACATGTACAACAACTTATTCAATTTATATATCACCAAACTTGTTATCTTTCTTACCTTATTTGACCTATTTTTACTCATAACTTACAACTAGTATTATTGATTAATTGATTGAGCCATTTACCCCCACAAAAATTAGTTTATCAGTGCTTAGATTCTTTTCAAGCCATATGAAAAGAATTTTAAATAAAGACATATGAAGTGTGATAAATCTCTCCGTATATACTAACATATATACTGAATTGTCACATGCATAACAACTTATTCAATTCACGTTACGTCACACTTATTATCTATCTCACCTTATTTGACCTATTCTTAATTACGACTTACAACTACTCTTATTGATTAATTGATTGAGACACTTACACCCACTGAAACAAATTTATCGGTGCTTAGATTCTTTTAAAGTTATATGAAAATAATATAATATAAATAAAGACATATGAAGTGTGATTAATCTCTCTGTATACACTAACATATATATAGAATATCACATGTACAACAACTTATTCAGTTGACATTCCACCACACTTGTAATCTATCTCACCTTATTTGACCTATTCTTATTGATTATTTGTCACATGCGCAACAACTTATTCAATTCATATTCCACCACACTTCTTTTCTTTCTAACCTTATTTGACCTATTCTTAATCATATCTTTCCACTACTCTTATTGATTAATTTATTGAGACATTTACATCCACCGATACAAGTTTATCGGTGCTTAGATTCTTTTCACGGCCTATGAAAAGAATTG
Source organism: Vicia villosa (assembly GCF_029867415.1). Classification (NCBI taxonomy): domain Eukaryota; kingdom Viridiplantae; phylum Streptophyta; class Magnoliopsida; order Fabales; family Fabaceae; genus Vicia; species Vicia villosa. Next base: position 131,147,106 of record NC_081183.1, read on the forward strand.
TAAATAACAAAATATGAAGTTTGACTGATCTCTATGCATATACTAACATATATACATAATTATCACATGTACAACAACTTATTCAATTCACATTCCACCACACTTGTCATCTATCTCAACGTATTTGAACAATTCTTATTCATAACTTATAACCACTCTTATTGATTAATTGATTGAGACATTTACACCCTCCGAAACAGATTTAACGGTGCTTAGATTCTTTTCAACCCATTAGAAAAGAATTGTAAATACTTTTGAAACCAAGCACTTTGAATGTTTTGTTTTGTGAAAAGTCATACTTATACTTATTATTTATAACTTATAACTACTCTAGTTCTAATTGAATAATTACTTGAGGCATTTACACCAACCGAAACAAATTTATCGGTGCTTAAATTCGTTTCAAGCCACTATGCTAATATTGTATCCTTTGCATTGCATATTTTAAACTACTGACCTGAATTAAATATTTCAACCGACAAGGTAATAAATTTTTAATTTTATTGTAATAGAAAAAACTTAAATTTCAGTTAAAAAAAAAAAGAAAAGACTTAAATTTGGAGTTGTTTTTGTAAACAACATTTAAGTAGGAAGTGGGAGTCTTATAGAACTTAGTAAATAAATCGGTTAATATAATCAATGCAAATGAAATTAATTAATTACAAAGAATTTTTTTATGATTTCTAGTGTCAAATATGAATTGCTTATATGCAGTCACTATTGTTGTAAAAACTAGTTAAATTGCTTATGAAAGACTTAAAACATTGTCTAGTTTAGTTTTACTTGGTTTCCTTTATATGCATTATTCTATGTCTAAATTAAATAAGCTTGCACAAAAGCTTAAGATTCTTTTTTTTTAATTACTAGGATGAAAATCAATTAATCTCCAAATGTAAATAAATACATATGAAGTGTGATTAATCTCTCGGTATATACTAACATTTATATAGAATTGTTACATGTACAACAACTTATTAAATTCACTCTCCACCACTCTTGTTATGTATCTCACCTTATTTGATAAATTTTTATTGATTAATTGTCACATGTACAACAACTTATTCAATTTATATTTTACCACACTTTTTATATTTCTCACCTTATTAGACCTAACTGGTCAATCAGGCTCTGATACTACTAATGTAACACCCATTTTCTAACCTCGAATTATAACATACAATTCACAGAGTAAGCATGCATAAATGAAAAAGGACGCTACATGTTGATTTCTACAAAATGAAAATCCCAAACAACATATAAACATTCATAATATGCAAAGATCATATTGTAACCTAATGATGATGTAAATCTCATGCTTCCATACATTATGCATAAACGCTTGCGGAAAACAAAAGAGTTGCTATCACATAATTTCAATGAATATGTCGCATACCATATTCATCTACCAATTCAAAATAACATTAATATCCATGCTACTTGAATTTACAAATCTAGGCTACAAGACCTTTAAACAACATATCCAAATGTTAACACATACATCCAAAATATTCAACAAACATAAAGATATCAAGGTTCAAAACATAAGCATAAGTCAATACAAAAAATCCCCCCAAGTGTTACATGACCAGCGCATATGACTTGCTAGCTAATCAATACACACTCAGAAGCTTTCTGGCTAACCACGAACAAGCTACTAAGCGTCTGAACCTGCACATTATCAACAAAGGGCAACATTCAAACAGAAGGGTGAGAATTCAAATTATTATAGAAAACATAATAATGGGAAATGAAAATATAAACAAGCAATGCATTCATCAATTCACCACTCTTCATAAAATAGGCGATTCATATATCAATTATCACAAAAACAATCACATGAATACAAAACATTCACATATCACACAATGTGACTCGAATGTAACAATGTGACTCGATGCATGTGGTACCATGTGAACCAAATGTTTCACCGCTTTCCGATTCATTATATTGAATCTAAGCCATGCTTCTGATCCGGACAAGATCATCAAAGCCACAATTATGAACCCAACGTTTCACCACCTCTATTTCCAATCAAGGATCAAAGTCAACCATGTGAACACACGTTTCACCGCCTATATTTCAAAACCAACTATGAATGCATGTACAATTATCCCAACACATATGCAATTAAGATTATCCAAACAAATCTTAACGTACCGCATACCACAATAATTCACACATTGAATTATCCGTCAATTGTACAAGATTCACATACCAAATAACAATTACAACAAAGCACAACAACCTTCATGTGTCCAATCATAATATCATGAATATATCTCCACATATCATGTCAATAATTGTTATTCGCCATATACCAAAACATGACGCACACAAAGACAATTACATGTTATTTCACATAAAAACATAATAATTAATCAATCAAGTGCTAATCAATCCTATTCTATCATATAGAACATCACAATAGCTTTCTAAAGCTTCAAACAACACATAAAAAGGAGTTACAAATTAAAAGATACAACATTTCAAAGTTTGGAAAAAGTTCCATATAGCAGGGTCCGCTTAGCGCCCCTCCAGCAGGCTTAATGAAGTTCAATTTTCAATAACCCAGCTTGAAGCGCGCTAACTAGAACTAAAAGCAGTAACTTTCAGTTTTCGCAGCTCCACTTAGTGGGCTAGGTCCGCTTAGCGAGCCTTCAATTTTTTTCAAAAACAAATCAGCTTAGCGGACATGCGAATTTGCAGAAAAAACCAGCAAATTCAGAACTGCGAAAATCACATCTCACTACTCAAAATCACTTCTAGTCATCAATAACCAGCAAATACAACTAGTATTCATCATTATTAAACAACATTCATCATCAAAATCTTGTTTAATCATACAAATCCATAGAAATTAGCATAAGTCCTACATTTCTAGGTTTTCATGAAATTGCAAAGATGAAGAGATTCACACAACCAACACATTACCCAATCATATAGTCTATAAGAACTTGGATTCTAACCCTTACCTCTAGTTCAAATCCACCCTCTTGATGAAAATCTACAAATCCCCTCTTTGTTCTTCTGTTGCGTCTTTCTATGCTTTCTATCCTTTCTCTTTACTCAATCTAGGTTATCTCACAAATTTCTCTATTAGCTCTTAATTGTTATTGGGCTTAACCCATCCAACTATCCTTTCTAATTCATTTAGGCCCATTAGCTAATTTACTATATTTCTACCAATTACTAATTAGCTAAATTAACACATCATCACATAATTAAATAATTATCACTCAAACAATAATTAAATAAAGCACACAAACATCAAATAATTCTAATTAAATAAATTTCTAATAAAAATAGGATGTTACAACTCTCCCCCACTTAAAAGATTTTCGGCCTCAAAAATTACCTCAAACAAACAACTTCGGATACGATTCCCTCATCTTATCCTCGAGTTCCCACGTGATATTTTCATCAGTCACTCTACCCCATATCACTTTCACCAAAGGAATCTCCTTACCACGAAGCTTCTTCACCTCCCAATCCTCAATTCGCATAGGTGATGTATCAATCGTCAAATTATCTCTTACTTGAACATCATCTAATTGAACAACATGCGATGGATCCGCAATGTACCTCCTCAATGGAGACACATGAAACACATCATGAAGATTAGAAAGAGACGGTGGAAATGCAATTCGATATGCCACTTCACCTACTCTCTCCAAAATCTGATAAGGAACAGTGAAACGCGACGCCAACTTACGCGACTTCAAAGCTCTACCAACACTCGTTATTGGCGTAACTCGAAGAAACACATTATCATTCTTCTCAAACTCAAGAGCCTTCCTCCTCTTATCATGATAACTCTTCTGACGACCCTGAGAAGCCTTCGTCTTCTCTTGAATCATATTAATCTTATCCGTAGTCTCTTGAATCAACTCGGGTCCAACCACAACACTCTCTCCCGATTCATACCAACACAAAGGAGTTCTACATCTTCTACCATAAAGAGCTTCAAAAGGTGCCATTCCAATACTTGAATGGAAAATTTTGTTATACGTAAACTCAATCAAAGGCAAGAAACTATCCCAAGCTCCTCGTTGTTCCAAAACACAAGACCTCAAAATATCTTAAAGCGAGTGAATAGTCCTCTCCGTTTGTCGATCAGTTTGCGGATAATACACCGAACTCAAATGCAACTTCGTACCCAAAGCACTTTGCAAACCTTACCAAAATCTAGAAGTGAACCTTGGATCTCTAATTCAAAACAATACTTGACGGAATACCATGCAAACACACAATCCTCTAGTTTCTCCATCGAATAATCCATCCTCATCGGAATAAAATAAGCAATTTCGTCAACTTATCCACAATGACCCAAATTGCCTCACAATTACTCGATGTTCTGGGCAAACCCAAAACAAAATCCATTGAGATACTATCCCACTTCCACTCGAGAATAGATAACGGTTGCATAAAACCAGATGACTTTTGATGTTCAATCTTTGACTTTTGACAAGTCAAACATGAATACCCAAATTCCGCTATATCCTTCTTCATACCTTGCCACCAAATTTTTTTCCTCAAATCTTGATACATCTTAGTAGAACCAGGATGAATACTCAAACCACTTCTATGTCCTTCAAGAATCCTCTTTCTCAAATCCGCAACATCACGAATACAAACTAGATCACGACATCTCATGACACCACTCTCATCAATCAAAAAATCACCACCTTTGCCTTGATTAATCAATGTCATAATGTCAACCAATATCAAATTTGATTTCTGACCTTCTCTAATCTCATCAAAAATACCACACGTGAGCTTCAACATACCAAGCTTAACACACGACGATGTCGCTTCACAAACCAAACCCAAATCTCAAAATTGTTCCAACAATTCCAATTCTCGAATCATCAACATTGACATATGGAATGATTTCCTACTTAATGCATCGGCTACAACATTTGCTTTTCCAGGATGGTAGTTCAAACCAAAATCATAATATTTCCAGAATTCCAACCATCTTCGTTGCCTCATATTCAACTCTTTCTGATCAAACAAATACTTTAAACTCTTGTGATCACTAAAAATGTCAAATCTTGATCCAAACAAATAATGCCTCCAAAATTTCAAAACAAACATAACGGCGGCCAACTCTAAATCACGCGTCGGATAATTCCTCTCATGAACTTTAAGTTGCCTTGAAGAATAATCTACCACTTGCCCTTTTTGCATAAAAACACCTCCCAAACCCAACAAAATAGCATCATAATACACCACAAACGGTTCTAACGGATCGAGCAAAATCAAAATAGGAGCCGTAGTCAACCTTCTCTTAAGCTTTTGAAATTTTGCTTCACATTGCAAAGTCCAAATAAAAGCTTGAACCTTCATAGTCAACAACGTCAATGGCAAAGATAACTTAGAAAATCCCTCAATGAACTTCCTATAATAAACAGCCAAACCAAGAAAACTTCTCATCTCAAAAACAGACTTAGGAGCTTCCCATTGAGATACAGCCTCAGTCTTCGAATGGTCAACTGAAATACCTCCACTTGAAATCACATGGCCAAGAAAACTCACTTCATTCAACCAAAATTCACACTTAGAAAGCTTAACTAACAACTTCTTCTCTTTCAACACCGATAACACAATCCTTAGATGCTCTGCATGATCATCTTCACTCTTAGAATTGATTAAAATATCATTGATGAACACAACCAAAAACTTATCCAGATAATTATGAAAAATCCTATTCATATACTCCATGAATACATCAGGTGCATTAGTCACACCAAACAACATCACTGAATGCTCATAATGTCCATACCTCGTTCTAAAAGCAATTTTCTGAATATCCTTCGCCTTCACACGAATCTGATGATACCCAAACCTCAAATCAATCTTGCTAAACACACAAGATCTAACCAATCCTTGGAAGTGGATACTTGTTCTTAATCGTCACTTTGTTCAATTGCCTATAATCAACACAAAGCCTCATAGAACCTTCCTTCTTCTTAACCAACAAAACAGGTGCACCCCACGATGATACACTAGGATGAAGAAACTTATTCTCCAACAAATCCTTAAGTTGACTCTTTAACTCTTTCAACTCAGAAGCAGACATCCTATATGGAGCCATCGATACAGGACTAGTTCAAGGAACTAAATCAATCGAAAACTCAACTTCATGTTCCGGCGGTAAATCACTTACATCTTCAGGAAATACCTCCGCAAAATCATAAACTATCGACAATTCCCCAATTTTTCTTTTCTCATGAACATCTAAGGTTTCCAGAAACATAAACAACTCAGCCCCACCTTGAACAGATTCATCAACTTACTTAGCAGATAAAAATAAATCTTCCTTAACACCAATCTCAGGAAAAATATCCGTCTTATCAAAACAATTGATATACACACGATTAAATTCCAACCAATTCATACCCAAAATCACATGAAGCTTCTCTAACGGAAGACAAACTAAATCAATTCCGAAATCTCTACCAAAGATACTCAACGAACAATTCAAACACACAAAAGAAGTAGACACAGAATCCATAGCAGGTGTATCAATAACCATACTTCTATGCATATCAGATAACCTAATATTCAATCTCTTAGCACAATCCAAAGAAATGAAAGAATGTGTTGCACCGGTATCAATAATAGCAATCAAAGGTGTACCGTTAATAAAGCACGTACTTTGGATTAGCCTATCATTGGTAGTGGCCCCTGCACCAGACAATGCAAACACTTTTCCCTTCGCTTGTTCCTTCTTCAGTTTATCACATTTGGTACTAATGTGCCCTTGCTCACCACAATTGTAACAAGTCACACCCGAACCAAATTTGCAATCCACAGCTTTGTGACCCACCTTGTCACACTTGAAACACTTAACTGAACTCTTGTTTCATTCATTAGCATGATGTCCTTTAACACCACACTCGAAGCACTTAATCGGAGCACTAGATCCTCCCCCACTTGGATTTCCGCCAAAACCAACTTTCTTCTTCTTATCATCACACGGTTTCTCACAAAATTGACCCTTCTTCTCATTCATAGCCTTGTAGCGAGAAGCACTCTCCCTACTATACTCATCATAAATCCGACTCTTGTTAACCAACTCCACAAAACGAGTAAATTGTTGGTAACCAATCGCCTTCTTAATGTCATGCCTTAAACTGTTCACAAACTTCAAACACTTTGAACTCTCCGCATTCATAGTATTTTAGTGAGGACAATACTTGATAAACTCTTGAAACTTTGCAGCATACTATGCCACAGTACCATTTCCTTGCCTCGACTTAAGGAATTCCACCTCTTTCTTTCCATGATAATCTTCCGGAAAATAGTTTTCCAAGAATGCATCGTAGAAAATATCCCAAGTAATCTGAATACCCTCTTCTTCAAATCTCTGAGTAGTATTACCCCACCAATCCTCAGCATCCTTCTCCAGCATGAGTACCAAACTGCACTCTCTAAGCATCGGTGCAATTTCTAACCTGAAAGATCTTCTCAACCGCCTTCAACCATGCTTGAGCCTTATCCGATTCATGCTCTCCCTTAAAGGTAGGAGGATTGTTCCTTTGGAACTTCCCAAAAGCACGATACTCATCATCATCACCATTCCGATTTTTAGCATTCACTTGAGGAATCTGACCAAGAGATCAAACCAACATCCTCAATGCATCAGTAATGGCATCATCGTTCCTTCTGGCAACCATCGTCCTAAGACAACCAAAACCAAAACAGACAAAACAATATTGATCATGTCAGATACAAAAATCTAATACAAAGGGAATAAAAGGCATTAATGACCTTGACCAACTAGTCAACCAGGCTCTATTACCACTAATGTAACACCCATTTTCTAACCCCGAATTATAACATACAATTCACAGAGTAAGCATGCATAAAGGAAAAAGGACGCTACATGTTGATTTCCACAAAAAGAAAATCCCAACAACATATAAACATTCATAATATGCAAAGATCATATTGTAACACAATGATGATGTAAATCTCATGCTTCCATACATTATGCAGAAACGCTTGTGAAAAACAAAAGAATTGCTATCACATAATTTCAATGAATATGTCGCATACCATATTCATCTACCAATTAAAAATAACATTAACATCCATGCTACTTGAATGTACAAATCTAGGCTACAAGGCCTATAAACAACATATCCAAATGTTAAAACATACATCCAAAATATTCAACAAACATAAAGATATGAAGGTTCAAAACATAAGCATAAGTCAGTACAAAAAAAACCCCTCTAAGTGTTACATGACTAAAGCATATGACTCGCTACCTAATCAATACACACTCGGAAGCTTTCTGGCTAACCACGAACAAGCTACTAAGTGTCTGAACCTGCACGTTACCAACAAAGGGAAACATTCAAACAGAAGGGTGAGAATTCAAAATATTATAGAAAACATAATAATGGGAAATGCAACACATAAACAAGCAATGCATTCATCAATTCACCACTCTTCATAAAATATGCGATTCATATATCATATATCAATCATCACACAAAACAACCACATGAATACAAAACATTCACATATCACACCATGTGACTCGAATGTAACAATGTGACTCGATGCATGTGGTACCATGTGAACCCAATGTTTCACCGCTTTCCGATTCATTATCTCGAATCCAAGCCACGCTTCCGATCCGGACAAGATCAAAGCCACAATTATGAACCCAACGTTTCACCACCTCTATTTCCAATCAAGGATCAAAGTCAACCATGTGAACACACGTTTCACTGCCTATATTTCAAAACCAACTATGAATGCATGTACAATTATCCCAACATATATGCAATTAAGATTATCCAAACAAATCTTAACATACCGCATACCACAATAATTCACACATTGAATTATCCGCCAATTGTACAATATTCACATACTAAATAATAATTACAATAAAGCACAACAAATATCATGTGTATAATCACAACATCATGAATATATCTCCACATATCATGTTAACAATTGTTATTCGCCACATACGAGAACATAACGCACACAAAGACAATTACATGTTATTTCACATAACAACATTATAATTAATCAATAAAGTGCTAATAATTCCTATCCTATCATATAGAACATCACAATATCTTCCTAACGCTTCAAACGGCGCATAAAAAGGAGTTACGGATCAAAAGATACAATATTTCAAAGTTTGGAAAAAGTTCCATACAACAGGGTCCGCCTAGCGACCCTCCAGTGGGCTTAATGAAGTTCAATTTTCAACAACACAACTTGAAGCGCGTTAACTAGAACTAAAAACTGTAAATTTCAGTTTTCGCAGCTCCACTTAGCGGGCTAGGTCCACTTAGAGAGCCTTCACTTTTTTTCAAAAACAAACAGCATCCGCTTAGCGGGCCAGGGGCCGCTTAGCGGACATGCGATTTTGCAGAAAAAACCAGCAAATTCAGAACTGCAAAAATCACATTCCAAATAACCAGCAAATACAACTAGTATTTATCATTATTAAACAACATTCATCATCAAAATCATGTTTAACCATACAAATCCATAGAAATTAGCATAAATCCTACATTTCTAGGTTTTCATGAAATTGCAAAGATGAAGAGATTCACACAACAAACACATTACCCAATCATATAGTCTATAAGAACTTGGATTCTAACCCTTACCTCTAGTTCAAATCCACTCTCTTGATGAAAATCTACAAATCCCCTCTTTGTTCTTATCTTGCCTCTTTCTCTTCTTTATATCCTTTCTCTTTTCTAAATCTAGGTTATCTCACAAACTTCTCCATTAGCTCTTAATTATTATCGGGCTTAACCCATCCAACTATCCTTTCTAATTTATTTAGGCCCATTAGCTAATTTACTATATTTTTACCAATTACTAATTAGCTAAATTAACAAATCAGAACATGATTAAATAATTATCACTCAAACAACAATTAAATAAAATACACAAACATCAAATAATTCTAATTAAATAAATATCTAATAAAAATATGATGTTACATACAACAACTTATTCAATTTATATTTCACCACTCTTGTTATCTTTCTCACCTTATTTGACCTATTCTTATTCATAACATACAACTACTCTTATTGACTAGTTGATTGAAACATTTGCTCCAACAAGAACAAATTTATCGGTGCTTAGATTATTTTCAAGCCATAAGAAACGAATTTTAAATAAAGACATATGAAGTGTGATAAATCTCTTTGTATATGCTAACATATATATAGAATTGTCACATGTACAACAACTTATTTAGTTGACATTCCACCACACATGTTTTCTATCTCACCTTATTTGACATATTCTTATTAATGACTTACAACTACTCTTATTGATTAATTGAGTGAGACATTTACACCCATCAAAACAAATTTATCGGTGCTTAGATTCTTTTAAATTTATATGAAAATAATTGTAAATAAAGACATATGAAATGTGATTAATCTCTCTGTATACAATAATATATATATATATATATATATATATATATATATATATATATATATATATATATATATATATATTTTATATATATATATAGGGAGCGTATCCGGTGAGAACTAATATTTATGTGAGAAACGAGAACTATTAATATCAATCGTTGGATTTAATTAACGTATAAGATTTAAAAATTTCATATGAAGATCACCTCACTGAATTTTATCTATTACACTCAATATTTAAACTTTCCATAAGAAGAAATTCTTACTTAAAGTAATTCTACTTGATGAATTAATCATTATTAAAATAATTTTTATAAACATACTTAATATAATTAGGATATACTAAATGTAAAGGATAATTTAAATTATTTAATATTTTTATTTGAAATTAAAATTATCTAAAACTATAAACATTTTTCAAGACTAAAACCATAATTCAATAAAAAAAAATTAAAAAAAAAATTAATTTTAAGATAATCATAAATATAAATTGTTTACTCATCTTACTAGTATTAATATTATTTTTTAATAAAACTAAGTCGTATAAATTTCTTTATAAATCTTAACTCTTAAAACAAAATTAAATTAAAAAAAACTATTTTAAAGTTGTATCTTGCATAATATAAAATTATATTTTAATAATTTATTTTGATAAATTAATTATTGTAATAACAAGACTCTCGATATTTTAATAACAATTTAATCATCAAATAAAATTAACTATATTTTTTTTTACATTAATAACATAGCTCATTCCTTAAATTATTCCAAAAGAAAAATTATGAAAAATAAAATTAGTTTTAAAATAATCAAAAACATAAATTGTTTACTCACCTTACTAGTATTCCAAAAAAAAATTTTTAAAAACATTAACTCTTTAAAATTAGTTTAATTTAAAAAAAAATTAAAAATTATATATTGCATATTATAGAATATTTTTTATAATTTATTTTAATAAATTAATCGTTGTAGCCTTACTCTTAAGACCAAACAAGACTCCCAATATTATAATAACAATTTAATTATCATAATATAATTTTAAAAAAAATTCTTACACTAATCACATAGCTCTCCTTAAATTATAATTTTTTACTTCATAATATTTATTGCAAAGAATAAATTGTTTTTGAAATATTGAGAGTCTTGTTTGATTTTAAAACAATTTATTTGCCAAAACAAATTGTGAAAATATAATTTTATAAAATATGAGATAGAATGTTAAATTTTATTACGATAAAATGCCAGACATAATTTAAGGGATGAGCTATGTGATTAAGTTTTAAGAGTTAAGATTTTTAAAGAAATCTATATGGCATAGTTTTATTTAAAAATAATTTTAATACTAGTAAGATGAGTAAACAATTTATGTTTATGATTATTTAAAATTAATTTTATTTTCCAATATTTTATTTTGGAATTATGGTTTTAGTTTTGAAAAAGAAATATTTATAGTTTTAGATAATTTTAATTTCAAATAAAAATATTAAATAATTTAAATTATATTTTATATTTATATCCTAATTATATTAAGTATGTTTATAAAAATTATTTTAATAATGATTAATTCATCAAGTAGAATTACTTTAGGTAAGAATCTCTTTTATGGAAAGTTTGAATATTGAGTGTAATAGATAAAATTCAGTGAGGTGATCTCCATATGAAATTTTTAAATCTTATACGTTAATTAAATCCAACGATTGATATTAATAGTTCTCGTTTCTCACATAAATATTAGTTCTCGCCGGATACGCTCCCTATATATATATATATATATATATATATATATATATATATATATATATATATATATATATATATATATATATATATATATATATATATATATATATATATATCACATGTACAACAACTTATTCAGTTGACATTCCACCACACGTGTTATCTATCTCACCTTATTTGATCTATTCTTATTGATTATTTATTACATGTACAACAACTTAATAAATTCATATTCCACCATACTTGTTATCTGTCTCACCTTATTTGACCTATTTTTATTCATATTTTTCCACTACTCATATTGATTAATTGATTCAGACATTTACACCCATCAAAACAAAGTTATCAATGCTTAGATTCTTTTCGAAGACATATGAAAATAATTGTAAATAAAGAAATATGAAGTGTGACTTATCTCTGTATATATTAACTTATATGTAGAATTGTCACATGTATAACACTCTATTCAATTCACATTCTGAAACACTTTTTATCTATCTCCACTTATTTGACATAATCTTTTTGATTGATTGTGACATACGTAACAACTTATTCATTTCACGTTCCTATACGCTTGTTTTCTATCTCACCTTATTTGACCTATTCTTATTCATAACTTACAACTACTATTATTGATTAATTGATAGAGACATTTACACCCACTGAAACAAATTTATCAGTGCTTAGATTCTTTTCAAGCCATACGAATAGAATTTTAAATAAAGACATATGAAGTGTGACTAATCTCTTTGTATATACTACCATATATAAAAAATTGTCACATGTTCAATAACTTATTTAATTCACATTCCTTTACACTTGTAATATATCTCACTTTATTTGACTCATTCTTATTGACTAATTGTCACATGTACAACAACTTAATAAATTCACGTTACACCATACTTGTTATCTATCTCACCTTATTTGACCTATTCTTATTTACAATTGACAACTACTCTTATTCAATAATTGATTGAGACATTTACACCCACCGAAACCAATTTAATGGTGGTTAGATTATTTAAAAGTTATATGATATTATTAGTAAATAAAGACATATGAAGTGTGATTAATCTCACTGTATACACTAACATATATACAGAATATGACATGTACAACAACTTATTTAGTTGACATTCCACCACACTTGTTTTCTATCTCACCTTATTTGACCTGTTATTATTGATTAATTATCACATATACAACAACTTATTCAAATCATATTCCACCACACTTGTTATCTATCTCACCTTATTTGACCTATTCTTACTCATAACTTTCAGCTACTCTTATTGATTAATTGATTGAGACAGTTACACCCACTGGATCATATTTATCAGTGATTAAATTCTTTTTGAGACATAGGAAGTGTGACTAGTCTCTCTATATATACTAACTTATATGCATAATTGTCACATGTACAACAACTTATTCAATGAACATTCTACCACACTTGTTATCCATCTCACCCTATTTGACCTATTCTTATTGATTAATTGTCACAAGTACAATAACTTATTCAATTCACGTTACACCATACTTGTTGTCTATCTCACCTTATTTGAACTATTGGGGATATTACTCTATTAAGGATTTATTGATGGAGGCTGACCCTTTCTAAGGGTTTTCACTCCACTAAGGAGGAATGATGGAGGCTTACCCTTTCCAGGGGTTTTCACTCTACTGAGGAGGAATGATGGAGGCTGACCCTTTCTAGGGGTTTTCTATTTATTGAAGGTATTGATTGGAGGCTGACCCTCTAAGGGTTTTTGTCTATTGAAAGTTTTGATGGAGGCTATCCCTTTCCAGGGTTTTTCTGTTAGGTGTTCTGTACGAATCCCAGATTGAGTCTGACTCTAATGAGAATGGACTCAGAGGGTTATTGATGAAAATTCGTGATTGAGGTTAATTCTGAAGGGTTGTATGAACAGGGTTGATTGAGGCTTTGGTTTAAGGTTGACTCTCTGGGGATTATAGGAGACCAGCTTACTCATGTTTTTAAATGGATTCTCTTAGGGGAGAATAGATGCTTTTGGTTTAAAGCCCAAGGTTAGAAGTGACTCAACTAGGGAGATTATATGAAAGGTTGTTTGAGGTTTTTTGTGTCTTGTACAAAGCCCAAGATTGAGGCGGGTTACGTGAGGAGTTTTGAAGGGTTTATGTATGAAGGTTGTTTTGGTGTCTTGTACAAAGCTCAAGATTGAGGCTAATCCTGCTGGGATTATTTTTTTCTGTTGAGGAGATCCAATGGTTTGGATTCTTTGATGGTTTGAAAGATGAGGGTTTTTTGTGGTGTCTTTTATAAAGCCCAAGATTGAGGCTATCTCTTTCCAGGGGAAAGTTCAAGTGTTTGAACCCTTTTGGCTTATTGTGGAAAACTCCAAGGAGTTTAAATCTTTTAACTCTTGCTGACGAATTGCCCTCAAGGGTTTGAATCCTTTGGTTGTATGAAAGGGATTTTCTGCCTTGTACGAAGCCCAATGTTGTGGCTAACTTTGGATGGGAAAAGACAAAAAGGTTTTGGAATCTTTTGACACAGAGAAAGAGTTTTTCTGCCATCTACAAAGCCCAAGGTTATGGTTGACTGCTCACTGGGGAGACTCTATTTTCTGCCTTGTACAAAGCCCAAGGTTGTGGTTGTATGTGAAGGAAATAGAGTTTGGAAACTATGAATGACTCTATTTTAGGGGTGCCTTGTACAAAGCCCAAGGTTTTGGCTACTTCAGTTGAGGATTTGAAATCCAAAGATTGATACAACTAGATGGATGAACTCAGAGGTTTGAAATCCTCTGGACTCTTCTTGGAGAAGCTGGAGATGGGTAATAGAGATAGTCCATGTCTCTTATTCCTAAGGTTGAGCTAAGAATAAATAAAGATGATTGAGAGTTAAGACTTTCCATGTCTACGACTCTGTAAGGAAGAAGACTCAATGATTGAGTTTGAATGAATACTTGAATGACTGTTATTGAACACTTGAATAATTGTGATTGTGAATTTTAAGGATTTGGCTTCTCACAAGGGTAAATGTGACTAAAGTCTTGTCCAATGCTTTTAGGAAGCCTGAAGGATCCTTGTATACAAGCTCAAGAGGAAGTTGGGGGATGCTTATAAGAAGCCCGTGGGTCCTTGCATTGTAAGCCCAAGAGGAGGCTAATTGAGGGTCCTTGTTATAGCACAAGAGGAAGCTATGTTGGATTGACTAATTTTGCTCTAAGAAAAAGGGGTAAGAGGTTTCACCGGGAATAATTCCTCTTGGGTGGATGTGCCCTATTTTTGTTCTAAGGCTTTTTTCAAGATGTTTCACAGGGAATAATTCATCTAGAGGTTGAAATTATGTTATTCTATTAGGAAAGAGTCTTCACAGGGAAGTTATCCTCAATCCTAGGTCATAGTCCTATAATATATATACAGTTTATCTGTCCTAAGGTTTTTCTCTGAGAAGTTTTAAACAACATATATTTATAGGTTGTATTGAATATGTAAATGAAAGTAGTAAATGAAAGCTATAAACACTTACCTGGGTGAAGAGGAGGCTCAAAGATGTATGTACAGAACCTCAATGAACAGTTTTATTGAATGACAATTGAATGCTTTATTTGAGAACAACTGAATGTTTGAATTTAAAATGAAATTGAAGTTTTGAAAATAGTTGAAAATAGAAGAAGATAAGGCTTTAGGACTTATACCTCAGAAGAAGGGCCTAAAATGGTCTAAGAGCAGTTTCATCGGGAATAATGCTTCTCCTAGTACCAGATTTTAAAACAGATGAGAAGATTTTGTACAGAAGACAAGGTTTTGAAAACAGACAAGTATGTACAAAATAAAAGTTCATATGAACCTTTATTGTTTATGAAAAATAGTTGAAAGATGTTTGAAAATTGTTTTGAACTGAAAATGAGTTGTACTTGAAAATGAAATAAAAAATGGAAAAAAAGGGTTGGGACTTATACTCAAAGAGAGGCCCAGGAGATTTGAAATATTTGAATTGAACTGTAATTGATTTGAACTGAAAGTAATTTGAAAATGTAGGGTTTGTTGTTTTGGAAAACCCTAACTGTCTAATTAATCGGGAATTAAGGAAAAACAATTTTTGAATGATAAAACAACCAAAATAAGGTAAGATATAATATCTACACTTAATTAAGACCTAAGTAATTAGGGTTTGTTTCACAAAAAAATATTTACAAAAGGTTTGGTTTTGAAAAATCAAAAGAAAGTATATTTTAAAAGTATTAAAAATACTTAAAAATACCCCATTTTAAACTTAGTAAAAATACATAAAATAAATAATATTTTTGTGATTCTTTTGGATATTCTCAAAATAGGTATGATAAATTAGAGGTGTGTGAAAAATCAAGTTAAAATGATTAATTTTGATAGGTGAAATGATTAAGTGAAGTTGTGAAAAAAATTGAAGAGAAAAATGGCATAAAGGTTTGTTTTTGTTTTTATCAAGAGTTGAACCCATGCCACATGGGGGGTAACACAAATCAAAGGCCAACTGAGCTGCACGCCCAGTATGCTAAAAGAGTGGAAGCATTTCATAATATTTCAAAACAAAGGCTTTTGCAAAATGTTTGAAAAATAAATGAACAAAAAGGTCTGAGGGGGGATCGAACCCCGGACCTGAGGCAGGAGACATGGACGCGCGTTGTGGTCACTAGGGCAGACAATGATCTCAAACAATAACACGCATACCATTATATTAAACTTTCCTCGGAGTTTCAAAAATGGCGCCACCACCATTATCATCTTCAACCTCAAGCTTTTGGAAATTTTGAATTTCCAACTCTCTTATTTCTCAACCAATGGCCAAGATGTACACATGAAACTTGTTCTAAAGTCACTCACGATTCCAGATATGCAACTAACATGGATTGAAATTAACTATAGCTATTGAATTTATGAAAATACGTGAAGAACCCTTAAAATTGAAAATTAAATTAAATGACGAAGCTGATGAATAAATGAATGATGATAGAGGGGTTTTGATCCTCTAATAATGTAGAATGAACTAGTATCGAGCTATTTTAAAAAGAGTGCACGAATTATAGAGATAGAGTTTCAAAGCCTACCTCTGAAACTGAAGGTTGATGACTATGGAAGAGGACTCCCAACAATGAATTGATGATTGCAAAAGCTTCCTTGTACCTCAGGGATGCTAGAGGGATATTTATTTCACCTTGAACCACCCTAAGTTTCCCAGCTCGATCTCACCTATATGAGCTCCAAGTGAGAATGGAAGATGATGATCCTGCACTTACATATGAGTTACAGGCATCTATATAGCTTCCTTACACCCTAAGGAAGCTATTGAAACACTCCAAGTGGATTGAAACCTCCTGTATTGCTCAACCTGATTCCATCTACTTAAGCTTCAAGTGAAGTGTGGCCATGGTGCTCTAGCAGTTACAGATCTCCAATGAGGACCTGGATCACATCCCTTTAGTCTCCTTGAGATGTTAAAACAATCACTTTCAATGTTTAGTTTTGTACTAAAGAATAGCCTTCTTCATTTCAAGAACTTTTGAAAATTGATTGATTGAGAGAGAGAGAGAGAGTTTGGAGAAAGCAAGAATTGAAGTTGCTTTGGTGTGATTTTGAACTGAAACGAAATCTTTATTTATAGGCAAATGATCAGAGTTCTTTGAGAGAGTGAGGTGAGCTTGATGAGGTCACTTTGAGTTACTTGGCCATGAAGAAATTCCAAAAATATCCAAAATACAATGATGACAATTTGATTCCTCTTGATCCAAAGCCCTAGCCCTTGATTTAATCCGATCTTTAGAGATTATTTCTGATGCAGAAAAGCCTCTAATTGGATTAGGGGAAGATTCCTTGATGATTCACCAAAATTCCATTTTGTAATGATTACTTAATCACATGGCTTTGATTTTTTGAATCCCTTGCAACTTGGATGCTATGACTCAATTGGTTCTACATAATCCTTTCTGATATAATTGGGGTTATATTGCACCAATTATTAGAGACATTTGCACAAAAATGACCAAAACCAGAGTTGGTCATGCCTTGAAATTCAACCTTGAATGCCTTATTTTGATCATACATAACTCCTTGAAAAATTGGAATTAGGAAGTGATATAATACTTTTTGAAATGCTTGGAGGATGTACTTCAATCCATTAGATTTGTGCTTCCTCAAAATCATCAATAAAATTTGTGAAAATGACCCATAAAGTTTGGAGAAATTTAGGCTTTCTCACCATTTTAGGATTTTGCAGCAACTTTGAAGCCCCATATCTCTCAAATGGTTATTTTTTTGCAAAACCTAAAATTGTGACAAAGTTGTTTATTGTACCAAAATCTATAGCTTTCATGTTGGAAGTTTTCTTCAGTCTATACTTGAAATTTTGAGTTATTCTCTCTCAAAGTTTGAAGAAAATCCTTGGAAACACTTGGAACAATTTCTATGTATGAAAAAGTCAAACTTTGACTTTTTGATCCGTAATTGATTTTCTTGATTTTTCTTGGTTGAAGGACTTCAATAATCATATGTTGATGATTTTGATCCTCAAAAGTCTATGGTTGACCAAAAATCCAAAAAGTCAAAGGTGATCCTGTACAGTTGACTTTTTCCTGATGAACTAAGTTTCTGGAGATTTCCTATAAAGATACTTAGGAGTTTTGGATTATGTTTTGAAACTTTGCAAGTATTCCCAAATGTGAGCCCCGATCTTTGTCCTTGATGGGCTCAAAACCCTAGACTGGTGACCTAGATAGATGTGTGGCTTGATGCCTGTAATTTGAAGATCATAGGTGGATGGATGAAACATCTTGTGCCCTATGATTGAGTTAAGGATCATTCCAATCATTGATTGATCCTTTTTCTGAGCTTCTTGACTTTGAAAATCCTGATTCGAGTACTCGATGAACAAGTGACTGCTTTGGGCACCTAATTTGAGCTGATGGGATAAGTTGAGATGTGACATCTCAGGGGGGGGGGGGTCAAAAATTAGGGTATGACAGTGAATATTAAACCTAAATCTATGTCTAGCATTTATAGTTTAATAGTTGTTATCTTGGATCAAGATTAGAATCGTATTTGTCAATATCCATTCAATCCATGAAATAAACGGTAAAACAAAGATAACAACAATAATGATTCAAACATAAATTGCATATAAAGCCATGATTAACGAAAATACATATTGTTTCTGTGAACTACGACCAATCCCAACAAGAGAGGGATTTAGCTACTCATGGTAGCTTGATGAACAATGGAAGAATTGAGTTGGAATGACATCAACGATGATTTCCCGACTCTTAATGTGTATCCACCTCTTTCTACCTAAAAACCTCTTATGTTCCTAACTCTATTACAAGAATATGTTATGTTCCAAGAATAAAAACTGATTTTCTGAGTTGAGTTTCTGTCCCTTTTATTACAGTTCTGGCCTCCTGAGTTCGCTACGCGAAATATCGTTCGGTGCAGCGAACTACCTTTTGTTCATCTTTAAGTCTTTCAGAACCACCAAAGTTCTCTACGCGGAATATAGTTCGGTGTAGCGAATCTCCTGTGTTGTTGCTCGCTACGAGCGAAACTGAGAAATTTGCTTCTGACTTGGTTCGCTACGAGAAATTGAGAAGTTTGCTTCTGACATGTTATCTATCTCACCTTATTTAACGTATACTTATTTATAACTTACAACTACTCTTATCGATTAATTGATTGAGACATTTACACCCACTGAAACAAATTTTTCGGTGATAAGATTCTTTTCTAGTTCTATGAAAAGAATTGAAAATAAAGACATATGAAGTGTGACTAATCTCTCTATATATACTAACATATAGACAGAATTGTCACATGTACAACAACTTATTAAATTCACATTCCACCACACTTGTTATCTATCTCACCTTATTTGACATATACTTATTTATAACTTACAACTACTCTTATTGCTTCATTGATTGAGACATTTACACCCACCGAAACAAATTTTTCCGTGCTTAGTTTCTCTTCTAGCCATATAAAAGAATTGTAAATAAAAACATATGAAGTGTGACTAATCTCTCTCTATATACTAACATATATACAAAATTGTCACATGTACAAAAACTTATTCAATTTACATTCCACCACACTTGTTATTTATCTCACCTTATTTGACTTATTCTTATTGATTAGTTGTCATATGTACAACAACTTTATCAATACACATTTCACCACATTTGTTATCTATCTTACCTTATTTGACCTATTCTTATTTATAACTTACAACTACTCTTATTGATTAATTGATAGAGACATTTACACCCATCGAAACAAATTTATCGGTGCTGAGATTCTTTTCCAGCCCTATGAATAGAATTGTAAATAAAGACATATGAAGTGTGACTATTCTCTCTGTATATATTAACATTTATGCAAAATTGTCACATATACATCAACTTATTCAATTTACATTCCACCACATGTGTTATATTTGACCTATTATTATTGATTAATTGTCCCATGTGCAACAATTTATTCAATTCTCATGCCATCACACTTATTGTCTATCTCACCTTATGTAACTTATTCTTCCTAACTTACATACTCTTATTAATTAATTAATTAATGACATTTTCACCCTCGAAAACAAATTTATCGGTGCTTATATTCTTTTCAAGCCACCCTGCTAATATTGTATACTCTGCCTATCATATTTTAAGCTATTAACTTGAATTTAATATTTCAATTGACTAGATAATAAATTTAATTTTCTTCTGATAAAAAACACTTAAATTTAAATTAAAAGAAAACACTTAAATTTAGAGTGGCTCTTGAAAATAATATTTACGTTTGAAGTGGGAATTTATAGAACTCAGTAAATAAAATCGGTCAATATAAGCAATTCATATGCATTTAGTTATATGTTCAAATTAAATAGGCTTGAATAAAATCTTAATACTCTTTTTTTTTTAATTATTAGCATAAAAATTCATTAATCTCCAAATGTAAATAAAGATAAAGTGTGACTAATCTCTCTGCATATACTAACATATATACAGAACTGTCACATGTACAACAACTTATTTAATTCACATTCCAACACACTTGTTATCGATCTCACCTTACTTGACCTAAAAACTTTCATGGTTGAAGCTTAATGGAACTTCAAAAGGACTAATATCAAAAGGCCTTTGTCCAATATAATTACCAGGTGGATCATAGTTACAGCTAATAATGGTGCTACGACCATCATTACACTTAACCTTCGCACATCCAACCCGAACCGAATCGCGCCAAACAACCTGAGTATAGTGTCCACACTTATAACCAACAGCACATGAGTTACTGTTGTAATCATAGTATTGCTTCTCTCTGATCCACATGTTAACAGCGCCTGTTCCTGTTATATCACCACTGCTCCATGCTAGGTTCTCACCATATGGACCCTTGGAGTGTACCATTTTACAATTTGCTTTTAATTGGTTGATATAGGTTTGTGCATAGGAGGCAAGTTTTTTGTCCCAATATATAGGGCCAACACCAACTTCTGAACGTGCTTTGTTGTGAATGTTGAGGTAGTCTTGTGGTGAGTTTTGAGCATATGAGATTTGTGTTAATGTGGATAGTATTAGGATAGCCATTAGAGGAAGGAGAAGTGAGGTCATTGGCACTACCATGTTGAGAAAAGTTTGGTTTTGATGGATGGTGTTTGGTGAGTCATTAGAGAGACTATAAAAGCCTATTTATATGCAACAAAATTTGAAAGTACGATACTATCACTTATAAACATATATTTAAGTCTTATTTTATTTATTGAAAAATTTTAAGGTTGATTTTATACAAGATTTAAAAAACGGCCACAGACAACTTTAAAAGATTGGCTCAGTTGACAAATGAGTTTTTTTTTTTAAAAAATAGACGGAACCGATTAGTACCCGGGATCGATCCTATAAAAACTTTTATAATTTTAATTGATACATATATTACAATCTTAATTACATGTAAACTAATCACAATTTATTTTTTAATATAGAAACGATAAATAATAATATCAATATTGTTTTGTATGAGTTATTTTTCGAAGTCATATATATTTTTTAATGCGTTGACTGTATATATATTCCTGTGATTTAAAACATTGATTCAAAAGTTAAAGTGTGGTATTACCAAGTGGATATTTATCTAATGTGGCGGCTAAGTATAGACGTAGGACATGATTAGATGGTAGGAGAGGCTGCTAAGGGATTAAATTATATCATAATAGTCTAATGGATAGATATACACTCAACTGGGAAATGAAATACATTAATTATTGGTGGCATGTTGTAGGACACAACTTGCAAGAGCCATCGCTTTTCATTATAACTTTAGGTAAAACTATATCTTGCTGAATTATTTATTTGAGGAGTACACTTATCATTATTATTATTATTATTATTATTATTATTATTTTTTTAATTTTAGGCAAAACTTGTTGACTTGATTTTCAAAAAGTAATTTTATTGTAATTGAAGAGAAACGTATTATAAATTATAATCCCTCGACAGAATAAAAATGTTTCGAAATAAGTAGTATGTGAGTGTGTTAGTTGTCGAAGTGTTGAAGTAGTTAGTTACACACAGTATTTTGACTTAGGTCTAAAATATGTATTTTGGACTTTTATGTTTTTGGTTTTGACTTAGGGAGAAAGCAACCTAAAACTATAAATAGAGGGATTTACTCCTATTTTGTACATACTTATATTCACAGAATTTTGCAGTTGCAAAGTGAATAAGATTTTCCACAGTGTGTGGACAGGGAGAAACTCTGCAGATGATATTCTTTTTCCTCCTCTTATTTTTTTCAAACCATAATTCACCTTTCATTCTAAATTTTTTTCTTGTTTCTTTCATTTTCATTGTGAAGCGATAAGGAATTACTCAAAGGTTTGAGTTTAATTCCAACATTTGGTTTCTAGAGCAATGACTAAACGATTCTTGGGAGAAAATCACAATGGCAGTAAATCATCCGAATGAGCATTTTTCGGCGAGTCTCCCATTTCTGAAGGGTCTGAATTATGAGAATTGGTGCAAGTAGATGAACGTGGTTTTCTATTATCAAGATCTTTGGAATCTTATGAAAGAATGAATAACACCATTGCAGAAAATATAACAGATAAAGAAAAGGCTGAACACAAAGAATTGAAGAAGAAGAATTATAAAGCACTCTTTATAATTATCAATGTTTTGATCTAAATCGTTTTGAGAAATTGAGTGATGTAGAATTTGTAACACCCTGATTTTTATTATTAGTTATACATATATCTTATAAATTAGTTATATATTGTATTAATTAAAATATTTGTTTGATTGTATGAATAATTGATTTATTTTAAATTATTCTATGTGACAGATTAGTCGGTGTGAGAGTGTCAAACCGTTAAGTTATCATTAGAAGATAATATCGGTTAGTGGAGAATTAATTTAATTAAATGGCAATTGTAGGGAATAATGAAAATAGTAGTGATGGGCTTAAATTAATAGGAATGTGATGGATGAGTGGGGGTGTGAATAATGAGCCCATTAACTTAATAGTTTGGGAATTAGTATTAGTTACTAATATTTTTGTAAAAAAAATAGAAGTCAGAAGAAAAAGTTAGAAAGAGAAGAGAAAAGGGGTTTACGTAGAATAGGGAAAAGAGGGAATAACACTAAGAGGGAAATTCAAAGAATCAATTGGAAATCAAGGTAAGGGTGGGTTATGCGTTATTATGGGTTATTATGTTGGAATTGGGTTTTGGGGCTGAAATTACGACCGGTACAATGCTGGAATCATAGGATTTTTTCTGCAAATCGCAGACCCCACTTAGTGCGCTTAGCACGGTCAATCGAAGGGTGCTTAGCGCGGTTGAGCTCGCTTAGCGGGACCTGGGACTGAAACGCTTTTATCAAAACATTTGACTAGTACAATATACATATAAGCTATGTTTTGAAACACTCTTACCAAAAGACAAAAACGTATAGACATGCATACACATAGAGACGCCCATCTCCCTCTATGGGGACTCCCGTCCCAGGTGCTACTGGAGACGTCCGTCTCACGCTTTTGAGACTCCCTTCTCAGCATGCAACTCGTGACACAAAAAGACAATGAGACGTACGTCTCTGTCTTTTCTTCTGTCCCACGTGTGAGGCCCCCGGCTCTAGTTCTTGTCAGTATGCACGAGACACCTGTCTCAGCTTTTGCAGATAAAGAGACACACATCTTTATCTCTACTCTGTGCCACGCGTGAAATTTTTTGTTCCCATGGCTCCTTTTTCATTTCAAAATTTTCCCCCTTCCTCATTTAATTCATTCATCACTTCGCCATAAAAACATATCATTTCATCTCATTAACTCACTATCTTTAACACATTTTCTTTCAAACTTCCTCCACTATTATTAATATTATTTATCACCCATTCAACATCCATCACTCCCATATAAATTCATTCCATGTATCACTTATTCAACTACACTATTACCATTTCTGTCCACTCTTATTCTTTCCAAACCCTCCCCCTCTTACAAACCTCACCCACCATGCCTCCTAGGAGCATCATCAGACAAGTGAGACCAGAGAGACCACCACCAGACCTGTCCACCATTAGGTTCCGCGAAAATGATGGTGGAAATCAAAGGAGAAAATACTTAGCTTTATATACACGCTCAATTGTCCCTACGTAATATGTGGACACCGACTATTTACAGACGTTGGGACTAACTGACAGTGTAAATTTTATACTGACCAACACTAGCCTAGATCATCTTTGTATCCAATATGCTCATACTTTTGAGCCCCTAGTTTTGGAATTTCTCAGTTCTTTCAATTACGGCACCCCATGCACAAGAACCATTCCTGACAGGTACCGTGCAGTTCTGGTTGTTCAATCGCGAATACAATTTTGATCTAGATGAGATTGCTAGACTTTTTCATTTTCCACGAGGGAGATTTTTTACTGTAGGCCCTTCGACGACTTCGAAGGAGTATTTTGGGAACATATCGGTTACACACTCTGGTAAAATTTAACTGGCGAAGAAGTTGACGGTTGGCGGAGTCTTTATGTTTCTCGCATCCACAACCCCACTATACGTTATTTCCATTGTATTTTGGGAAACACTGTCTTTCCAAGAACCACCAACCATAAGGTCAACCAAAGTGAACTGTTCATCATATACTGCGCACTGATTGGCCGAAGAGTAAATTTCGCCCCTTCTATGCTGAACCACAACCCCACTATACGTTATTTCCATTGTATTTTGGGAAACACTGTCTTTCCAAGAACCAGCAACCATAAGGTCAACCAAAGTGAACTGTTCATCATATACTGCACACTGATTGGCCGAAGAGTAAATGTCGCCCCTTCTATACTGAACCACATCCAAGGATGCATAAATTCAGCCGTAACTAATTCTTTCTGTTTTGGCGGTATTGTCACCACCTTAGCCTACTCGTTAGGTCTCGCCAAAAAACTTCTCTCTCTTATCAATATTTAATGCCGGCAAAATTCCTAAATTATATCTACTTCCGTGACTCACACCTAATCTTTCCAAGGCTAGATGGGAGATACATATTGGTGGTAAACAAAAACCCGGTCCCAAAGATAATTTTTCCATGTCCGTATCGGATTAATGTACGATATTTTTTAGCATTGGCATTTTAATCTGGATGCACAACAAGAAAACCAAGACGAACCACACAATGAAGCGGTGGATGAAATGGAACAAGAATTTGATCAAGGAAACCCTCAATCTGAAAATCCCCATCCTGCTGCTCGACTACCTCCAGAAAATAACCCTCCACCAGCCAATCAAAACGAAATATTGCGGCTGGTGAGAGACATACAACGGGAACAACACGACTATGCCTATTAGAATAACTTCCACTATGATAAAATTTCTAACCAAATGGAAAACTTTAGCGAATAAATGCACGCTCTCAGCCTTCGTGTTGATGGCATGCAAGATAATAGGTGTAAACGTCCTCGAACTCGAGGCGGGGGCAACGCACGCGGTCGGAATAACGAGGAGTGATTTTTCTTTTCCCTATTTTAACACATTGAGTACAATACTTGTTTCAAGTGTAGGGGAGACGTATATGCCTAATTTTCGTGTTTCTTCGAATTCTTCTATTTTCTTGAGCCATAGCAAAATTTCCGAGTGAATAGATGCATGGCTTTACCCATTTGAAAGTATGAGGTTACTTATTTAGAAGAAATGTTAGGAACTTGAGTGAAATTGAGACAATATTATTATCGTCTCGAAACTCTAAAACCCCTGAGTATGCATTACCGATTTGAGTACCTATTATACTAAAACCATAAACTATAGTTTTAAAGTTACCCTGATTAGTTTATCTAGCAGTCAAAATCGTCTTAAACACAAACTACATAGAGAGTCGATGAATATAAGTGAATGATCCATATAAAAAATATATAAGAATCTTTATGCTTTACCGTTATTGGGAATGTACCAACTAAGTTAGGTGACCCTCACCCGGTCATTTAATCCAACGGTTGCAGAACCTAAGATATTTGATAAAAGAAACTCGTTATTAGTTGGTTCAGAAGTTATCTGGTACTGAACTTGGTAGGGAGAACTACGATTCGATCCCCTGCAACTTGCAATAGAGCGTAAAAGGAATATACCACGTAATTGTGCCATAAAGAAGAAAAGCAATTAAAGAAGAAAAGGGAGGTGATATAGCAAAGTTGAGGTACGAATAAAATAAAAAAAAATGAAATGTTGAAGCCCAACCCACAAAGGAGCTGAAGCTGCCGCTTCACGCAAGTGGAGGCGTCCGCCTCCAAGGCCCATCAGCTGAGACGCCTGTCTTACAAGCCCAAAAGAAGGAGACATTCGTCTCCATGGTCCAAGGCCACGTCACCATGAAGGAAACGTTCGTCTCAAACAATCCAGAATTTCGAGACCCCCGTCTCAAGACTCGTTCAAAGACTTTTTAAAATTTGAAGACCCACGTCTCCGTTTTACACTCCACCAACCAAGTCAAGCTTTCCTATATTTGAGGAGAAAAAGGAGGAACTAGTGGGGAGAACTCAGTAAAAGGGGAAGTTACCACAAATATAAGGCCAACGAAAAGGTCCCAAATTTTCACCGTTCCGAATTTTTTTAGCAAAATTGCACTCTAAGTTTTCGTTTCCAACAATTTTTACTTTATGCATTCTTTCAATCTTTAGTTTATTTTTCTAAGAGCAATTTCTACCCCGGAAATTGTTGTGAACTTTTAACTAGTCTAACCTTACGTTAGATTTAAGTTCTTTTTAATTCCTTGCTTTACTTTTCCCGCTGAATAATTAAATGAAGAGCAATACAACCGACCTATGGTGGAGTGTTCAAGTACTTCAAGATTTAAATTTATTTCAAATACCTTCTAATTTCAGGTTTCCTATTTATAGAATTTACTTATTTATTCAGACTATTGGATGATTATCTATTGTATGCCAATTAATATGCCTGAAATTATGAACCAAAATTGTTTATGCATGTTTAATTTAAAAAGTATGTCTGGCTAAATTAATCAGATATCGGTATGTAAAATAATCTAACCGAAGGGATCTGAAATAAATTGGCTTAAATAATATTTTATTGAAAATCATCTTTTTCTGGTTTTATTGTCTAATCGAATTTATTAAAAGTATATAAAATCAACAGAGCGGAAGTTTGAGATTTTAAAACTGGACTAAGGTTAGAAATCAACAGAGCGAGAGTTTGAGATATTTAACCGGATAGTAGACATTAAATATTAGTTTTAAGGACAGCGAGAGCGTATTAAAACTGATTAGATATTTATTTATTTTCAAAAAGTGCTTTTAAACTCGGCGGGACAGCGAGAGCGTACGTTAGGGATTATTAGCATAATCTAAGTAAATAGAGCGAGAGTTTGAGACAAGGGTTTTTATATAGTGTTATACCCTAATTTTGACCCCCCGTGAGATGTCACACCTCCATACATTTCATCAACTCCAGACAAGTACCCAGAGCAGTCATTTATTTGTCTAGTACTCAATCGAGGGTGTGCAAGAACAAAGAAGCTCAGGCAAATGATCCATCAATAAGAATATGATCTCTAATACAATCATGGGACTCAAATTATTCATTTATTCACCTATGTTTATTAGACACCAGTCATCAAGAATCAGGTTTGCTCAGGTCACCAGATTAGGGTTTTGAGCCCATCAAGGATTGAAATCAGGGACCACGTTTGGGAAACCCTAAAAAGCACCAGGACATCACACAAAGGGTTCAATTACTTTCAAATGATCCTTATGGCAATATACACTAGGCATTTTACCTCAACTCAAGATCTGCAGTCATCAATTTCGTCTGGTCTACAATTAGGGTTTTTGACCTAATTCACCTGGACAATTGACTTTTAATCAGGACATGGATCCACAACTCAAAACATGGCTCAATAACTTCTATTACCTCAATATAATCCATTCATATCACTCATTTGAGAAGGAGAACTTGATCCATCACCAAAGTCCAAGATTTTACTTCATTTGGAAAAAGTCAAATGTACAAGAACATCTTTGACTTTTAGGGTTTTGGATCAAAACATGACTTGTAAGGATCAATATCATCAATATATGATTATTGAAGTCATTTAACCAAAATAAATCTAGAAAAGCAATCAAGAATCAAAAAGTCAAAGATTGGAAGGGAATATCTCAGAATTTCAAGTACAAACTAAAAAAAACTTCCAACATCAAGGTTGTAGATTTTGATCCAATGAACAACTTTGTCACATATGATTTTTTGGCTAGAAATCAACCATTTAAGAGTTATGGAGCTTCAAAGTTGCTTCCTTCATGAAACTAGCAAGAAACCCTAGTTTTCTTCAAAATTTGGGCCCATTTTACCCAATTTTCCCAAGTGATTTTGAAGAAACTCCAAACTAATGAATTGAAGTAAATGTTAAGGGCTTTCCAAATTATGCTCAACCTTCTCCAAATTCATTTTGAGCTAAGAGATATGATTGATCAAAGTTAGGAATTTGGAGTGAAATTATAGGTCATGCCTAAGTTTGAAACTTGCAATTTTATGCAAATGCCTAGACTATTTGGTGCCTCTAAACTTCAAAAACATTATAAGGGATAAGAGAGAATCAAATTCATCATTGAAAAGAGATTGAATAATACTCAAAAATTCAATGCCATATGATTAAGTAATCATTACAAAATGAAATATTAGTGAATCATCAAGGAATCTTCTCCTAAGCCAGTTGGAAGCCATTCTGCATCAGAATTGTCCCCTATGATCAGAAGAGATCAATGGAAGGGGAGATAGCTTGAAAATACCATCATTGCATCTTGATATTATTTGAATTTTCTTCATGGCCAAGAAAACAAAACTCCCTCATTAAGCAAGCTTACTATCTCCAATTGCTCTGAACCTTTTGCCTATAAATAGAAGAGCATACCTCAGTAATTAGACACACCAAAGCAACAAAAATCTTGATTTCTCTCTTCTTCCCTCATACTTAGGATTTTCAAAGGCTCTTTGGCGAGAAGACTTGGATTCTTTAAACCAAAGCTCTTTCTTTGAAAGTAAGTATTCAAACACCTCAAGGGAGGTATTTAGGAGTGATCCAAACACCTGGAACACTTCTGTACATGGAGAATCATAATATTCACCTCTCACTTGGAGCTACATCAGTTGAGGTCGAGCAAGAGGTTCTGGGGAGTTCTAACCCAAGCTAAGCATCTCAACACCTTCCTGGGGGATCACTGAAGCTATTTGGATCGCTGCAACAACTCTGTAACACACTTTGATCGGAGCTCAATCTCCATTTTTGAGGTAAGCCTCATGAATTTCAAACTCCATAATTCACACATGATAAATTAAAAATGAAGTTACCAGTTGGTTTCTGCACCTGAGAGGATCATTAACCCTCAGTCAATTGCATCATATCATGCATATAGAGTATTTCAGATTAATTTTCAGTTTTAGGGTTCTTAGTGTTCATGCGTGCGAATTTTGAATTACATAGAAAATAAATAAAATCAAAGGACACCATCATGATCCTCGTTCAAAAACGAGCAAAATCCATGTCTACATATTTAAGTTTGGTTGAGAAATGAAGGAGATAGCAAATTCTAATATTTGAAGCTTGAGGTTGAAGATGAAGATGGTGGCGCCATTTTTCAAATTTCCCAGGAACAAGTTTATTTTATTTTGAATGGAAGGCATTTTATCTACAAATTCATCCTAGTGTCCCAATGGTTACAGCGCGCGTCCAAAAGCCTTGCCTTGCCTTAGATCTGGGGTTCGATCCCCCCTCAGACCTTTTGTTCATTTTATTTTCCAAACCATTTTTATGCTCTGCTTTCACATATAATCATATAGACACCTTTGATAATCAGGCCACGTGCGTGGCCTAATTGGTATTTGTTTTGTTTGGTAACCTATAGGGCGTGGGTTCAATCCTTGACAAGACCAAACCAATTTTTTATCACTATTTTCTTTCATTTTTATTTACAACTTCACATAATTAAATTACCTTTCAAATTAAATCATTTTCTTTTAATTTTTTACACAATCTTAATTTAATATATCTATTTCAGGAATAATCAAAAAATCACAAAAAAAATATTATTTTTTGATATATTTTTATTAGGTTTAAAGTGGTGTATTTTTAAGTATTTTAAAATACTTTTAATACATGTTTTCATTGAATTTTCAAAACCTAATCTCTTATAAATATTTTAGTGATAAAACCCTAATCATTTAGGTCTTACTTGGGTATAGAATTTGTCATACCCTACTTAAGTTGACTTTCTCAATTTTAAACTGTTTTCAAACTTCGATTAAACAGACGATCAAGGTTTTTCAGACAACAAAGCCTTGTATCATTTCAAATATCTTCTACTGTTTGTTCTTAAACAGTAAACTATAAACACTGGGCCTCTAATAGAGTGTAAGTCCCAACCCTTTTTCTTTCTTATATTCAATTAATTCTTTTCAAACAACTGCTTTCATAACAGTCAACCAGTACTATAAATACTAGGCCTCTAATAGAGTGTAAGACCCAACACCTTTTTATTTTCATAGTTTGATTTTCAAAACTGTATTTACAAAATATCCTCATCTGTTTTCAAAACATTCTTTTGGTATTTGAAGGGAATTATTCTCGGTGAAACTCTTCAGATACCTATGTGACCTAGTGTCCATATTCACTTATTCTGTTTTAAATAAAACACTCAACTATTTACAATTAAAACTTCAACTCTTGCCAATAAATAATAAATCTATTGGTAAGGCTTTGTACATACATATTCAAAGGCCTCCACTCCATCCAGGTTAGGCTTTATAGCTTTCCATTTATAAGCTTACATTTAAATTACTGTCAAATATAAACTGTATATATTTGTTTAGAACTACGTCTGAGTATAACCTTAAGACAGATAAACTATATATACAGAACTATGGTCTAGGATTGAGAATGTCTTCCCGGTGAAGGCTTTTTCCTAATTAGATTTCCTTAGTTTAAACCTTAAGATGAATTATTCCCGATGAAACATCTTGAAAAATTCCTTTGAACAAAAATAGGGCACACCCACCCAAGAGGAATTATTCTCTGTGAAACCTGTTAGAACAAGATTTGTTCTGATCAATATTCTTAGTTTTGATGATAACAAGGATATGAATTTTGTGTGAGATAATGTGGTACTCTAATACATTGCAATTTCCCTTTCAGGAAATATATAAAGAGTATGCACAAATCAGCGCTCAGAAGCTTTGTCTCAGAAGGTTCAGCATGCAACATCAGAACATGGTCTGGCAAGACATCAGAAGATGGTCAAGGCAGAATCAGAACATGGGTCTATGGAAGCATCAGAAGAACTTGAGATCAGAAGCAGAAGCACTGAAGTTCTCATGGTATCACGCTCAGAAGCACTTCAAGGTCAGAAGACAAGAAGATGCTATGCACCAAGCTGTTTGACTCTGATGATATTCAAATATAATATTCAAACATCAGATCAGAAGAAAGTACAAGTGGCAGGCTACGCTGACTGACAAAAGGAACGTTGGAAGCTATTAAAGGCAACGTCAGTAGACACAACGTGAACAAGGCTCGAGGTAGTTGACAAAAGCGTGAAACATTAAATGCAATGCTGTACGGAACACGCAAAGCATTAAATGCATCCAACGGTCATCTTCTCAAACGCCTATAAGTATGAAGTTCTGATGAGAAGCAAGGTCAACAACTCTGAACAATTCTGTGAATATTAACTTGCTGAAACGCTGTTCAAATCAAAGCTCAGAAACTTCATCTTCATCAAAGCTCACTACATTGCTGTTGTAATATATTAGTGAGATTAAGCTTAAACGTTAAGAGAAATATCACAGTTGTGATTATAGCTTTTTCAGAAGCATTTGTAATACTCTTAATTGATTACATTAAGTTGTAAGGAACTAGAGTGATCGTGTTGATCAGAATACTCTAGGAAGTCTTAGAGGTTATCTAAGCAGTTGTAACTAGAGTGATCGTGTTGATCAGAATACTCTAGAAAGTCTTAGAGGGTATCTAAGCAGTTGTTCCTGGAGTGATCAAGTTGTGATCAGAATACTCTGGAAGACTTAGTTGCGGACTAAGTGGAAAACCATTGTAATCCGTGCGATTAGTGGATTAAATCCTCAGGTGAGGTAAATCACTCCGTGGGGGTGGACTGGAGTAGTTTAGTTAACAATGAACCAGGATAAAAATAAATGTGTAATTTATTTTTATCGTTCAAGTTTTTAAGACTACACTTATTCAAACCCCCCCTTTCTAAGTGTTTTTCTATCCTTCAATTGGCATCAGAGCGCCGGTTCTAAGGTGCAAGCACTTAACCGTGTTTAGAAAAGATTCAGGAAGAGAAAAACGCTTCAGTAAAAGATGGCTGGTGATGAACACACAT
The DNA here is from genome assembly GCF_029867415.1 of Vicia villosa. Taxonomy (NCBI): domain Eukaryota; kingdom Viridiplantae; phylum Streptophyta; class Magnoliopsida; order Fabales; family Fabaceae; genus Vicia; species Vicia villosa. The sequence goes on from NC_081183.1 coordinate 131,180,191, forward strand.
CTACATCTGGCTCTGCTGAGCAATACAACGGAAACGGTAACAATGGTTAACTAGACCACCAGTATTTGATGGTGAAAACTTTGAATACTGGAAAGATAAACTGGAAAGTTACTTTCTTGGTCTAGATGGTGAACTATGGGATCTTCTGATGGATGGTTAAAAACATCCAGTAAATGCTAGTGGCGTAAAGCTTACAAGGCAAGAAATGGATGATGATCAAAAGAAGCTTTTCAAGAATCATCATAAATGTAGGACTGTTTTGCTGAATGCTATCTCTCATGCTGAGTATGAGAAGATATCTAACAGGGAAACTGCCTATGATATATATGAGTCATTGAAAATGACCCATGAGGGAAATGCTCAAGTCAAAGAGACTAAAGCTCTTGCTCTAATCCAGAAGTATGAAGCCTTCAAGATGGAGGATGATGAAGACATTGAAAAGATGTTTTCAAGATTTCAAACTCTTACTGCTGGATTGAGAGTTCTGGATAAAGGCTACACCAAGGCTGATCATGTAAAGAAGATTATCAGAAGCTTACCCAGAAGATGGGGTCCAATGGTGACTGCATTCAAGATTGCGAAGAATCTGAATGAAGTTTCTTTGGAAGAGCTTATCAGCTCCTTGAGAAGCCATGAAATAGAGCTGGATGCAAACGAGCCTCAAAAGAAAGGTAAGTCTATTGCATTAAAATCAAATATCAAAAAATGCACTAACGCTTTTCAGGCTAGAGAAGAAGATCCTGAAGAATCAGAATCTGAAGAAGAAGATGAACTGTCCATGATCTCCAAAAGAGTAAACCAACTCTGGAAGAGCAAGCAAAGGAAGTTCAGAGGCTTCAGAAGTTCAAAGAGATTTGAACATGGAGAATCTTCTGATGACAGAAGATTTGACAAGAAGAAGGTCATGTGCTATGAATGCAATGAGCCTGGACACTATAAGAATGAATGTCCAAAACTTCAGAAAGAAAATCCCAAGAAGAAGTTTCATAAGAAGAAAAGTCTTATGGAAACCTGGGATGAGTCAGAAGATGAATCAGACTCGGAAGATGAGCAGGCTAACTTTGCGCTGATGGCGACAGAAGATGATGGATCAGAATCTACATCAGAATCAGATTCTGAAGAGATATCCTTGGCGGAAAAGAGGACAAACAGCAAAATGTCATGGTACCTGGACTCTGGGTGCTCGCGACACATGACGGGAAGAAGGTCTACATTCCAAGACCTGGTGCTTAAACCAGGTGGAGAAGTCAAGTTTGGAGGAGATCAGAAGGGCAAAATCATTGGCTCTGGAACTATAAAGTTTGGTAACTCTCCTTCTATAACTAATGTACTTCTTGTAGAAGGATTAACGCATAACTTATTGTCCATAAGTCAATTAAGTGACAATGATTATGATATAATCTTTAATCAAAAGTCTTGCAAGGCTGTAAGTCAGAAGGATGGCTCAATCCTATTTACAGGCAAGAGAAAGAACAACGTTTATAAGACAGATCTTCAGGATCTTAAGAATCAGAAGGTGACCTGTCTTATGTCTGTTTCTGAAGAGCAATGGGTCTGGCACAGAAGATTAGGACATGCTAGTTTGAGAAAGATTTCTCAGATTAACAAACTAAATCTGGTCAGAGGACTCCCAAATCTGAAATACAAATCAGATGCTCTTTGTGAAGCATGTCAGAAGGGAAAGTTCTCCAGACCTGCATTCAAGTCTAAGAATGTTGTTTCTTCCTCAAGGCCGTTAGAACTCTTACACATTGATCTGTTTGGCCCAGTCAAAACAGCATCTGTCAGAGGGAAGAAATATGGATTAGTCATCGTTGATGATTATAGACGCTGGACATGGGTAAAGTTCTTGAAACACAAGGATGAGTCTCATTCAGTGTTCTTTGAATTCTGCACTCAGATTCAATCTGAGAAAGAGTGTAAAATCATAAAGGTCAGAAGTGATCATGGTGGCGAATTTGAGAACAGATTCTTTGAGGAGTTCTTCAAAGAAAATGGTATTGCCCATGATTTCTCTTGCCCTAGAACTCCACAGCAAAATGGAGTTGTAGAGCGAAAGAATAGGACTCTACAAGAAATGGCCAGAACCATGATCAATGAAACCAATATGGCTAAGCATTTCTGGGCAGAAGCAATTAACACTGCATGCTATATTCAGAATAGAATCTCTATCAGACCAATTTTAAATAAGACTCCTTATGAATTGTGGAAGAACAGAAAGCCCAACATTTCATATTTCCATCCTTTTGGATGTATATGTTTTATTCTGAATACTAAAGATCATCTTGGTAAGTTTGATTCTAAAGCACAAAAGTGTTTCCTTCTTGGATATTCTGAACGCTCAAAACGCTACAGAGTATACAATACTGAAACATTGGTTGTAGAAGAATCAATCAATATCAGGTTTGATGATAAGCTTGGTCTTGAAAAACCAAAGCAGTTTGAGAATTTTGCAGATTTTGATATTGATATATCAGAAGCAGCAGAACCAAGAAGCAATGCTGCAGAAGCTGGAAGTCTCAGAAGCAATGGATCAGAAGATCAAGTTGCTGCATCTTTAGAGAATCTTAGGATTTCTGAAGAACCAACTGTTAGAAGATCACCTAGACTTGCTTCAGCTCATTCAGAAGATGTGATCCTTGGAAAGAAAGATGATCCCATCAGAACAAGGGCATTCCTTAAGAACAATGCAGAATGTCAATTAGGTCTTGTTTCTTTGATCGAGCCAACTTCTGTTGATCAAGCTCTAGAAGATCCAGACTGGATAATTGCCATGCAAGAAGAACTAAACCAGTTTACAAGGAATGATGTATGGGACTTGGTTCCTAGACCAAAAGGATTTAACATCATTGGCACCAAGTGGGTGTTCAGAAACAAGCTAAGCGAGAAGGGAGAAGTGGTGGGAAACAAAGCCAGACTGGTTGCTCAAGGTTATAGTCAGCAAGAAGGGATTGACTACACAGAAACCTTTGCACCAGTGGCCAGGTTAGAATCTATTCGTCTATTAATTTCTTTTGCCACTCAACACAACATCACTCTTTATCAGATGGATGTTAAGAGTGCCTTCTTAAATGGTTATATAGATGAAGAAGTTTATGTCCATCAACCTCCTGGTTTTGAAGACTCTAAGTCTCCAAATCATGTTTTTAAATTAAAGAAATCATTATACGGATTGAAGCAAGCTCCGAGAGCTTGGTATGAACGTTTAAGTTCCTTCCTTCTGGAAAATGGTTTCACTAGAGGAAAAGTGGACACTACTCTCTTTTGTAAAACATTTAAAAAGGATATTCTAATTTGTCAAATATATGTTGATGATATTATCTTTGGAACATCTAATGCTACACTTGGAAAGGAGTTTGCTGAGTCTATGCAGGCTGAATTTGAAATGAGCATGATGGGAGAAATCAAGTATTTCCTTGGGATTCAATTCAACCAAACTTCCGATGGAACCTATGTTCATCAAACGAAGTATGTGAAAGAACTTCTGAAGAAGTTTAATCTTTCTGAAAGCAAAGAAGCCAAAACTCCTATGCATCCAACTTGTGTCCTAGGTAAGGATGAGGTAAGTAAGAAGGTAGATCAGAAGTTGTACAGAGGTATGATTGGATCTCTTCTATATCTAACTGCTTCTAGACCTGACATTCTCTTTAGTGTCTGCTTGTGTGCTAGATTCCAATCAGATCCGAGAGAATCTCATTTAACTGCGGTTAAGAGAATTCTGAGGTATCTGAAAGGTACTACTAATGTTGGTTTAGTTTACAGAAGATCTAAAGATTACAACTTAGTAGGATTCTGTGATGCTGACTATGCTGGAGATAGAATTGAAAGGAAACTGGAAGTTATTCAGAAGAACCAGGATGAGCAAAGCTCAGTCAATGCTGAGTTTAGAGCTTTCATGGAGAGGCAAGATGGACACAACAATATGATTCAAGAGATGCTGGCTAAGATCATGTCAAGGCTAGGGCCATCCTAGATTGAGTCTCAGTTGTCTTTGTTTTTTTGCCTTTTGCTGCATTTGTTTTTTTTTGTGCATCTTGTCTTCCTTCTCTCCTTTGTACTTCTGTACTTCTGGATTGTTGAGCTTAAATGAAAATTATCCTTTTCTTCCATGTGTTTCTTTTTAGTTTTTCATCTGAATCTTTTATGTTTTTGATGTTATGACAAAAAGGGGGAGAAAATATATGATAAATGATCTGATTAATATTATCAGTTACCGAGTAAAAAGGCTCCACATTTACTAACAGAACTTGCAAAGTTCTATGTTTTTAAGTTGTGTTGTTGCAGGAATCAAAGATTCAAGATCAACATAAGAAGCAACAAAATGAATCAAGCTCTTGGATTCTTGAAGCAAGCTGAGTGCTAGGAAGCTTCAGAATCAGAAGCAAGAAGCAAGAATGATCAGAAATTCTGATAATAGAATATGATCCAAATCATTGTCTATTTGCTCTGATACATTGTCTATTTGGATCTGATATATTCTATATGGCCTATATGGCTCTGATACATATTTTATGTTCTGATACACATTTTATGTTCTAACTCATTCATGCTGACTTTTGTCGTTTAGTTTTGTTCTGTAACATTTCAGGATGTAGAGATGCTCTGATGATGCTCTGGTACATTCAACAATGTTCTGATACAATCTAGCATGAAGTGATGTAAGAAGAAATTCAAAGCTCTGAAGCTATCCGAGGGAAGCAGAAAGCAGAAGCTGTGAATGTTCTAAAGATCCAGAAAACTCAAGTTCTGAAGCTATCCAAAATGGAAGCAGGAATCAGAAGCTGTGAATGTTCTGAAGATCAAAGAAATTCAAGTTCTGAAGCTGTCCTAAATGGAAGCAGGAATCAGAAGCTGTGAATGTTCTGAAGATCAAAGAAATTCAAGTTCTGAAGCTGTCCTAAATGGAAGCAGGAATCAGAAGCTGTGAGTGTTCTAGGGATCTAAAGAAATTCAAGTTCTGAAGCTGTCCAATGGAAGCAGAAGTCAGAAGCTATGAATTATCAAAAGACAGAAGCTTATGTGATCGTCTCTACCGAAATAATCAGGGAAGTCTTTTATTATTAAAGTTCTTCGAGTATTTATTTCAGGGGGAGATTATTCATCTCAGGGGGAGATTGTTAATCTCAGGGGGAGACATATTCACATGCTTATGCTATAGCTGTGTAATTTTTCTTTAGCCGTCTGTTCTTTCTAATCGCAAATTCATATCATTTATATATGTTTTTGTCATCATCAAAAAGGGGGAGATTGTTAGAACAAGATTTGTTCTGATCAATATTCTTAGTTTTGACGATAACAAGGATATGAATATTGTGTGAGATAATGTGGTACTCTAATACATTGCAATTTCCCTTTCAGGAAATATATAAAGAGTATGCACAAATCAGCGCTCAGAAGCTTTGTCTCAGAAGGTTCAGCATGCAACATCAGAACATGGTCTGGAAAGACATCAGAAGATGGTCGACGCAGAATCAGAACATGGGTCTATGGAAGCATCAGAAGAACTTTAGATCAGAAGCAGAAGCACTGAAGTTCTCATGGTATCACGCTCAGAAGCACTTCAAGGTCAGAAGACAAGAAGATGCTATGCACCAAGCTGTTTGACTCTGATGATATTCAAATATAATATTCAAACATCAGATCAGAAGAAAGTACAAGTGGCAGGCTACGCTGACTGACAAAAGGAACGTTGGAAGCTATTAAAGGCAACGTCAGTAGACACAGCGTGAACAAGGCTCGAGGTAGTTGACAAAAGCGTGAAACATTAAATGCAATGCTGTACGGAACACGCAAAGCATTAAATGCATCCAACGGTCATCTTCTCAAACGCCTATAAGTATGAAGTTCTGATGAGAAGCAAGGTCAACAACTCTAAACAATTCTGTGAATATTAACTTGCTGAAACGCTGTTCAAATCAAAGCTCAGAAACTTCATCTTCATCAAAGCTCACTACATTGTTGTTGTAATATATTAGTGAGATTAAGCTTAAACGTTAAGAGAAATATCACAGTTGTGATTATAGCTTTTTCAGAAGCATTTGTAATACTCTTAATTGATTACATTAAGTTGTAAGGAACTAGAGTGATCGTGTTGATCAGAATACTCTAGGAAGTCTTAGAGGTTATCTAAGCAGTTGTAACTAGAGTGATCGTGTTGATCAGAATACTCTAGAAAGTCTTAGAGGGTATCTAAGCAGTTGTTCCTGGAGTGATCAAGTTGTGATCAGAATACTCTGGAAGACTTAGTTGCGGACTAAGTGGAAAACCATTGTAATCCGTGCGATTAGTGGATTAAATCCTCAGGTGAGGTAAATCACTCCGTGGGGTTGGACTGGAGTAGTTTAGTTAACAACGAACCAGGATAAAAATAATTGTGCAATTTATTTTTATCGTTCAAGTTTTTAAGACTACACTTATTCAAACCCCCCACTTTCTAAGTGTTTTTCTATCCTTCAAAACCTCTTACCCATTTTCTTAGAGCCAAATAAGTTCAAAACTATATAGCTTTTTCTTGTGCTATAACAAGGACCCTCGCTTAGCCTCCTTTTGGGCTTACAATACAAGGACCCACAAACTTCTTAAAAGCATTCCCAGCTTCCTCTTGAGCTTGTATACAAGGACCCATCTGGTTTCTTATAAACATAGGAACATGTCTTTAGTCCCCTTTTAACCTACCCTGGTGAGATTCTTCTACTCTTTAAACCAAAATTTAAACAAGCTAAGAATGTCTCAATCTCAGTATTGAGTTCACCTTTTGGAATGAGAGACATGAACAGTCTCTGTCACCTTTATCTTCAATCTCCAATAATTTTCCTTAGTAGAGTCTAGGTCTCAATCTGTCTATCCTTAGTCAGAGTCAGCCTTAATCTTGGGCTTTAAACAAGAAGTATCAATCGATCCTTTCATCCTTTAATAATTAATGGAGTGCTACCCAATTATTCATTAAGCACAAAATTCCCTGGAAAGGGTTAGCCTCCACAATCAATCCATCAAATCCAAATTCCCTGGAAAGGGTCAGCTTCCACCATCTTTCATTTAAAACTTCAAAACTCCCCAGTTGAGTCCCACCTAGGTCAGTCTCAGTCAATAAAAACCAATTCCTCGGTAGAGTCTAGTTTGGGTCAATCACCCCAAAAATTCCCCAGTAGAGTCAATCTTCAAACCTGGGTCTTTCTTCATTAAAACCCTTGCTTAACAAGAGCACAATCCCCAGAAGGGTCAAACCTTAAACCTTCAACAGAGTAATCCCCTTTGAGTCAAAAGATCCCACACTGTTAGATATTTCCCTATTTTAAGAGTCAACCTCAACCTTGGGTTTTTTAAAAGGCACATACTCCCCTTAGAGTCAAAACCTTACTCATAGGTATTCCCCTAGTTAGAGTCAGCCACAACCTTGGGCTTTGTACAAGGCAGATAATAGAGTCTCCACAGCGAGTCCTTCCCCATCAAATAGCCACAACCTCGGGCTTTGTACAAGGCAGATAAAATTCATTTCCATGTGTCAAAGATTCCTAACCTTTAGTATCTTTTCCCCAGAGATTCATTCATACTTAGTTTCCTCAAATAGTAGCCACAACCTCGGGCTTCATACAAGGCAGAAAATAATGACTTTCCTAGCTAAGAGTCAGCCACAACCTTGGGCTTTATACAAGGCACAAAATAGAGTCTCCCTAGGAAGATTCATCCATAATTATTGGCTTTGTACAGAACACTAAATAAACTCTTCAATCCATTATATAAACACTCCCCAGCTAGAGTCAGCCTCAATTCTGGGTTTTGTACAAAACACAAAATTTCTTAGTTTAAGTAAATTCCCAGTGGAGTCATCTCCCAGAGTCATTAAAACCTTTAAAAAAGCCTCAAGCATGGGCCTCATACAAGCCAACTAAAATCAAATCTTTCATACAGTAGATAGACATACCTTATCTCTATAGAGAGATATTTCTCCTATCTCACCACATTCAAACAAACAAACAAACATTTCAATTTTAATCATTCTCCCATTTAGGATTTTGAAAGACATGCTCTGGCAAGTTAACCCAGGCATGTGTAACTTTCCCTAATTTGGTTGAGAATCTTTCTTTCATTCAAGAGACATTTGACTGGTATACTTGCACATACACAAGTAAGGTCCCTCTCTTAATGAAACAAACTCAGCTTTTCTGTCACTTTTAAATGTTTGTGGTGGAATAGTAGAAATACCTCTCTGTAAAGATTATTTCATGGCTCTTTACTGTAAATAGAGATTTAATTCAAGCTTCAACCTTGAGCTTCAAGCAAGGCACCAAAAACAATTAATTTCCCTAATTAGTTCCCCGAACTACAAAAAGCTCTGACTTCCATTAGGGATATGTAGGCATGAGGTTCACAAGGAATCTCAGTGAGCTAATCAAAAACCAAAAATAGTCAATAAGTCTATCTTTCAATTCAATCCAATTATCTCTCCTAATACAAAGGAGAAACTTTCCCAATCAATAAGCAACAAACACAAACACATAGACACATAGAAGGTTCTCGTAGAGTACTACGGATATGTAGGGTGCTTAAAACCTTCCCTATGTATAACCGACCTCCCGGACTCTAGAATTTCTAGTCTAGGTGAATCCCCACACTTAGCAAACTCCTAGGGTTTATTTGAGATCTTTTTCGCCTTATTCTTTGTAGGATAATTAAAAAATTTGTGTGCTATCATAGGAAGAACTGAAATAAAATTCATCCCGCAATGGGAGCTTTCTCCTTCCAAATTTTGCGTGAAGGGTTTAGCGTGCCGTCGTCCCAAGTGAAACGGGGAGGTAAAAAAACGACACCACATATAGGTATTATTTACATGTGTCATACCCCAAAATTTTCCCACCATAATTTTTTCCAAGGAATCTCCTTAAGCACATGTGATCACCAGATACTCAAGGCCACACAAGAATTAGGCATGCTCATCCTTCTCCTAAGCAATAGGTCCCCAACTAGGGTTTGGTTTCTTTTCAAGGAAATGAGATTCCTGACACCTCAAGTGTACTTCATGGCTTCCTATATGTTTCAAAGAATCCCCATACAAAGTTTCAAGCCTTGATTCCCAGGATTGCTCAGTCAATCACTCAAAAGATCAACAGTCGACTATGCTAGGTCAAAAGTCAACTATGGTCAACCTACAGTCAAAACTCCGGATTTTTTGGTCAACATCAACATTTTGAAGTTACATTCATCAATTGATCAAGTTTTGATCATGATTCATCAGGAAAAGATCCAAAATCATCTAAAGATAAAGTTTCTAAATTAGGGTTTTATGGAGAAAGTCAATTGAACTTTGACTGAGCATAACTCTCACACGTTTCATCAAAAATTGTCCGACCACAGCTAATTCTCAAGGAAATTCATTTCTCTACAACTTTGATGTTTGGAGCAAGACCAAGAAATGCACCATTTGAGATATATGAGCCAAAACATTACAGGTCCTTCTAGAAGTTCAAAAAGCTGTTTTTTGTCAGGAGCAATATCATCAAGATAAAATCTCCAAATCCAAAATATGTTCCAAAGTGGATTTTAGAGGACATCTTGGGATTTCCAAAAAGTCTTACATCATCTTCATATTATAAATATTTAAGGAGTTATGACTTGTTGAAGTTGGTGAAATTTCAAGAAAACCATAAAACCCTAATTGACGAAATTGAAGATTTTGAGTAATGGGCTTATGGATATGGATTACGGACGTGATTACAAGCATAATAGAGGCCCATAAACTAATTCTTATCTATTTTATGATTTTTATTTCATTTATTCTTGAATTTATTTATTTAAATTCAACTTAAATCAAAGAAAATCTTAATTTAATGGGAAAAAGATTATATGATCAAATTTCCAAATGCTTTGATTAATTCCAATCCATCCCAAGGGCTGAGAACAAGTGACAAAATATTGGAAAAATAGAATGACTCAAAATTGGAAAGTTTATATGCTATTTATCAAAACAAATTTCATCATCATCAAATGCTTGATTCAATTGATTTCTTTCCATTAATGTTGACCTAATATCTTCTATTATATATGCTCATCAAATTCAGAAGGAGAAAAAACGAAATTGGACAAGAGAAGGCTAGGGTTACACGTTTAGAAAACTCCTTCAAGCCATTTTGGAAGCTTTCAACGCACCAGGTTGCCCCACTCGAGTTGCACCATTTGGTAAGAACTTTCACACCTTCAATCTTACATATTACACGTTACACATCATATCCAGACCCGTATTCATGTTTATGGTGATGCTTAAATTCGTTTACATCCCTCGTTTTTAAGTTCTACTGCAGGAATGGAGATCCACCATTATTAGGGTTTGAAAGTGGTGAGGTTTCATTCTCCTAGATGCAGGCGATATTAATCTAAACCAATGAGTCCATTGAATTTGCAGCATAGTTTGTAGTGAATTTGGGTTGCTTTGCGTTTGTTTTCGTTTGATTTTACAGGTTATGAAAAATCTTCTCGTCGGAGAAGATGAAGCTCGCCGGAGACGGGAAAACTCAGGGCCAGACACGTAACCTATATCAGCCAGCGCGTTTGATTATCACGAGTCGCAGCTAGCCTAGTTGGTGAACGCGCGTGTTTTGTGTTAAGTACAAGGGCCTGGGTTCAAGCCTTACCCTTGACTCTTTGGTTTTATAACCTTTATTCTTTGTTGATACTCACAGATCCAACGTGCGTGGTCCATAAGAGCTCATGGTACGCCCTCATATCTCTGCCACTGGATCTGCATCGATCCAAATATAAAGGACCAGGATATGCTCCCCGCCATAGACTCCTAGGAACCAGCCGCATGGGATCGCTAGCATCTGGATTTTACTTCAGCATTGGGCCTATATCTGTTGTTGTTCACACCCCCTCTCTCTTTTTAGTGCAGGCCCATTCTCCCTTTTATTTCTTATTCTTTTTTTTATTGACAATTTCGATCATTTGATCTTTAAATAAAATCTGCAAAAATTTATCAACTAATTTAATTTAGGATAGTTAGGATTAATTTAATTAGGACATTTAATTAGTTTAATCATTAAATCATAAAAACAGAGAAAAAACAATTAGTTAGGTTTTGATTTATTTCTTTTTTCTAAGATAATAAAAATACAAAAGATTAAGATTTAGGTCTAGTTTTAATTTAACTTTAATTAATTATTTTAATCTAGTAATTAGGTTTTAATTAATCAGATTTCAATTTAATAATTAATTTAGGACTAGAATTAATAAATTAGTTAGTAAGCAATTATAGATTTAGATTTTTTGTCCCTGTTTTTTTTCAAAGACTAATTTCTATTCGCAATTTTCTTTTCCCTTCTCAAATTCCAGTGAATGACGCATAAATGTTTAATTTCTGTCATTTAAATTCTAGAGATTGATGTATAGGTTGCAAAGGTTTTTTGTAATAGCTTAGGATTTACTTTCCTGCTTTTACTTTCCGCACCTTTAATTTTCTGCAAAATTAACTACTTAGATGTATGGCTTAGGATTGTATGTTCAAGATTAAAATCAATCGCTAGCTAACCTAATTCAAGATAACATAACTGAATTCAACTCACGTGATTGATGCACACACCCACCTCTAAGGTTACCTCTCTTCTGCTGCCTTCGAATAATGGTCAAGTCCCTCAAACGTAGGGATGTCTTAGCAAGGTTGCCTTCGATTAATGTCATCAAAGTCCCTTCGAGTTGCCTACTATAAAATGATGACCGTCCCTTCGAACTCTAAGACGTCCTTACATGTTGCCTTCTATGACCATCCAATGACCCTTCGATGTTCCGAACACGTCCAATAGATGGGACTACCTACCCACAAATTGTATGGTTAGCCCTATCCCTCCGAAAAGCATAAAATTATAGGAGAGCTAGGTATAGGGTAAGTAGCCTTTAGTTTGCTTGCTCAACATAAAAACGCTTTTCACACACCATTTTTCAACAGTGTCTCTTCAGACATTTTCATAATCAAACTGTTTTTTTAACACACACATTATGCTTTTTTCAAGCTTTTCAAACAAAACAAAACAAGCTAAGCAAACTAAGAGCCCGTAGATAACTACGGATGAAAAGGGTGCTAACACCTTCCCTTTTCATAACTTACCCCCCGAACTCAAACTCTTTTCTTAAAGGTCTTTCCTGTACTTTTATACATTTCCTAATAATTGGACTAAATAAAAGTCGGTGGCGACTCTTGCTCACCGCAACATTGTTTGCGAAATAAAAGTCAGTTCTCCCACCGTTTTACAACATGAAAAAGGCATTTTATTAATTCTGCTGTTTTCAAAAAATACTTCTAAATCTAATGGGACAGCGAGAACGTACGTTTCGAGTTAGGATTATAGTCGGATTTAATAGAGCGAGAGTTTGAGATGAGGACTTTTAAACTGACTTAGTTAGTAAAAGATTTTTGTTAGATTAAAAACAAGGCCAATGGAACTTCAGATTCCCTAAGTTTAATGAACTACATACCGATATCCGCCCATTTTAATATTTTATCTAGATTTAAGTTTTATTTTCCCCCAAAAGTTTTATTAAAATCATTAGCATTAGCTTTACATAGTAACCTTAGATAACGGTAGATCGATTCATAATCCTTGTGGATTCGATATCTTTAAAAACTACACGAAACGAATGTGCACCTGCAGTACTCCAATTAATAGACCCATAAAGTCGCGATCAGGTAACCACTATTACATACTCCTGATTGGACATACCAGCTGAGTATGACTTCATACTGTAAAATCAGTCATTACTTTTACAGATCCATAACCAACAACTCCTTGAGAGAGATTTCAAGCACCCTGAGCTTTCCACATAAGCAAGGACACACTTAACTAGGAACGTTTCACATATTCCTAAGCAAATGCACTTAAATTCCTTATTAAAGAAGAAAACTAACTCCTTGAAAGACATGTCTATCAGATCCCCTATCTGATGTGTAACTCCTAGCAATTTCTGGATTTAATTGTTGTCTTCAGAGGTAATGTCTTCACCATACACCATTGTGGATAGGGCCATAAGCTCTGTGTACTGCTCTTGTGATATTCAGAAACACCACTTATGAATATAGTGATGAACTTGTTAACAACCAGTAATCATGATGCTCCAACATCATTTTGGACATCAGCTTTGAAAGCTGAATTTGGTTATCATACTCCACCACTTAGAGAAATAAACTCTCAGTAGTCAGTATCTCTTTTGATTAAGCTACTCAGCCACATTTCGAAAAATAAATTATCTATATTCTTCCTGAACATTGAGAATTCAAACTGTGGCTTAGGTTGTTGCATCCACATGACAAAAGTCATGACAACCTTCTTCATTACAATAACTCTAGAATTGGTCAGTGGTTTGACCTTTTGCTTCATTCTGGACAAAACTGCCCTTCATTTGTTGAAGAGATAAATACTTGAGATGGTGTTTTAACATCAGATCTGACATCTACCTTTTACACATAGATTCAACAACTATGGTTTCTGGAGGAACTACCATAGTAATCTCTGTACAACTCTTGTAGGGGACAGGAGACCTTCAACAACTGATCATCCTTTATGATTAGGTCACGGCTTCATTCACAATCGTGATTCACACCTAAGGAACATATGAACAGACCTCATGTCTGACATTGAGGTGGTAGGAACAAAACCTCTTCACCTTAAGAGGATATTCCCTCTAATTAGGTATTTGAGGAAGAAGCATCTAGCAGGTGGTAGTATTAGCACAATACCATAACCACCTTAGCTTCTTCAAGGATCACTAATGCACTTCAGCCCTTGTGCATAGCCAACAGTTCCAATATATAAGGACACTACATAATTGGACTCACTTGAGAGGGCCTCCCTTGAGTATACATACCTTGCTCTTGACGAGACATGTTTCACTCCCTTTTCTCAAGAAAATACTGAAGAATCAATCCAATTGATTGGATGATACTTCCAAAATGCAAATTCCAATCGACCACCGAGCTTAGGTTGATACGCCTTCATTATCCATCCTTGGATAACTATTGCCTTAAGTCCTTTCCTCGGAATTTTATATTCCTTTGGTCAGAAGCACTAAACAGGTGTCAGAGATTAGTATAGACTTTATACAAGGAGAACCTTTTTGAGATGTCCTTCCAATATAACAACATGCTAAGCTTCTGCACTCCTACTTCATTGGATCAGAAATAAACCAACCCAAGAAGTATCCCTTATCTTGCCCGTGTCCTGATCAACATATTCATCTAAGACAAGTTTCTAACAATGAAACTTCTTAGATCCAGATGCCTCCTCTTCTAGATCAAGAGTAGGTTCCAAACATATGCGATCAATACACATTTGTTCAGCCCCCAAAGCATATGTTATGTAATCTCTTTAACCAGCAAAATTCTGCTTAATTTGCTGATATGATGTCTCAATGTTTTGTAAAACATCATTCAAGAACTACACCAAGAGACCCTTCAACAAAGACCTGTGGTTGGCCTTCCAAAGAAGAGAGCAAAAATAAATTTCTTTCTTCCGATCTCCTATCAATAAACTTATTAAAAAATCCTTTATAGTAGACCTGAGACAAAGCTCAAGTATCTTTGGCTACTTTAATAAGTTAAGCGACGCAATCCTCCATGTATCATACCATAGGATACATCATCAAAGGATACACCATACGTTTTCCATCAGATGCAGCGGAATGAACGAAAAACTCTTTCACTAAGATTAAGGCACAACATGAGTCACTACTCTCCTGACAACCTCAAGGCAAGGTCACCACACACCTTGTCACGAATAGTCCATCCTCTATGTTAGTTCTTTTATTGGCTGATTGGCATCTATGTTTGGCTAAAACATAATCGCAGTAAAACATGATACAACTGTGAATCTTGCAAGTGTAAAATTAACAAAACAGGTACAAGCAAGATGTTACATGGAATGTCATGACATTAACTCATCACATCGCGCCTACAAAACTGGAAGAAAGATTCAGTTTGTAATCAACAGATACACAATATTCTATGTGAATATTTTGTAATCCTATGTGGCGCATTTTTAAAGGTCAAAAGAATAATTGAAGAATCAGATCAGAAGATTGAAGATTCAGGAAGAATTAGATCAGAAGATTGAAGATTCAGTAGTTTCTAAATTAGGAAACTCATGATTAGAAGACCTTATTTGTAGCAGAATATTTCTGCATATTTGTAACAGCAAGGAGTGCTGTGATTTGTAAGCCCAAATCCAATTGGGATCAGGTTATAAATGGGAATCTTTTCTAACCTAGTTTAAGATAGAGAACCTGGTTTTAAACGATGTAGTCATTAGGGTTTCTATAGGTAGACCACCCAGGTTGTGGGATGGCTGCCATGTCCTTCTCGAAACCTGTAGATCAGAGAAGTGATTGTCCTCATTCAAAACCTGTAGGTAAGAGTTGAGTATTGTAAACTTGATTGAAGTTGTGAAGCAATATCAAGTATGTGTTCATTGTTAATTGTGTAAATAACTGTTGCAGGGTTGTGATAACGCGAAATTATATCACATATTTGGTTTCATTTACATAGATTATTTCCCTATTTTATTTTAATTAAGTTGCTTTATGTTGGTATTATGCTGGTATTTTAATGTGTTTCAGGAATTAAATGTTTACGAGACTCGCTTTTGAAAAGGAGTAAAAGGAGAAGAAATGAATATATATATATATATATATATATATATATATATGTGTGTGTGTGTGTGTGTGTGCGTGTGTGTGTGTGTGTGTGGACGTGGACCCCATGCCACATATATCACATAATGTGATGATATGATATAATGTGACGTAAGTCACTAATTGATCCATGACGGACGTTAAGGAAGGCATGTAGTTGCACGTCACTTGCCGATCTGCGTGGTCCACTTTGAACACGTTCAACAGATCAATGCACCTCCTAACTTTTTGCAGCACACGAAGTCACTATTGATGCATTCAACAAGATCACATATTCCTACAATTTCTCAACAAACAAATTTTTACGAATGCTATAAATAGGATCCCTCACTCATTGAGCGGGGTTCAGTATTTTTACCGAACAATTACAATATATTTTGTTCTTCTATTTTCGTTTCTTAGTTTTAAGCTTTCTTTATTTTTCACACAACAATTTCAACATTGGAAATTGTTGTGTACTTTTAACCGGTTTAACCTTACGTTAGACCGGAGAATTTTATTTCCTTGTTTTGTTTTCTCCATTCAAGAATTATTGTCCGAGTACTTGAAGATTCAAGGTTTAATTTTAGTTTTTATTATTATCCAGGTTTCTTATTTACAGTATTTATTTATTGATTGCATAATTAATTATTATATGCTGATGAATATGCCTAAATATATGAACTATTATTATTTATGCATGTATAATTTAATAAGTATGTCTGGCTAATTTATTTAGATGTCGGTATGTAAAGTAATTTAACCGTAGGGATCCGAAATAAATTGGCTTAATTATGTTTTATTAAAAATCACTCATTTATGGTTTTGTGTCTAATTTAATTTGCTAATGTTCTAAAATCAACAGAGTGAGAGTTTGAGATTTTAGAACTGATAAAGGTTAAAATCAACAGAGCAAAAGTTTGAGATATTTAACTGGATAGTAGACATAGGACATTAGTTTTAAGGATGGAGAAAGCGTATTTAAACTAATTAGAATTTATTTATTTTCAAAAACTGTTTTTAAACTCGACGCGGGACAGGGAGAGCGTACGTTTGGGGATACTAGCATGATCCGGGTCAACAGAGCGAGAGTTTGAGACTAGGAGATTTAGGTAAATAACTTCTTCATGAAATGAACATTTTATCAATTATGATGTTTTCAAAAAGCGTTTCTGAATCTAGTGGGTTGGCGAGAGCGTACATTTTGAGTTAGGATCGTAGTCTGAATCATTAGAGCGAGAGTTTGAGAGAAGGACTTTTAAATAACATAGTTAGTAAAGATTTTTGATTTAATTAGAATATGGCCAGTGGAACTTCGGATCACCTAAGTTAGACGAACTACATACTGATATCCGCTTATTATTATATTACCTAGATTTAAGATTTTAGTTTCCCCTTATAAACAACTCAAATATCATTAGCCTTAGTTTTACATAGTAACTTTAGATAACGGTAGATCGATTTATAGTCCCTGTGGATTCGATATCTTTTAAAACTACACGACACGGCTGTGCACTTGCAGTTTTCCGACTAATAGACATGTAAAGTCGCGATCAAGTTTTTGGCACCATTGCCGGGGACTATTTAAGTCGATATCGTAACTCGCTATTACACCATAGAGACTAAGGCACTTTTTTTTCATTAATTACAATGTATCACCCAAAAATTTTCTACAATCCCAACAACACTATTTTGAGGGATACCAAGAATCCCATAAATCCGACCTCGAAATACTGTTGGAGAATTTCAATGTTGCGCCACCAATTCATTCTCACCCAAATTACCTCTGCAACTCCCAATCTCAACATTTCGAGGAACCACAAGAATCCTATAATCCAAACCTCGAAACAATAATTGGGGATTACAATTCGACACTAGCTTATCCTCGACCAAATTCCCTATACAATCACCAATCCCTGCATTTTGAGGAACCACAAGAATTTTATAATTCCAACCAAACCTATCCTCAACTGAATTTCCTCTACGATCACCATGCCCAACATTTTGAGGAGTTGCAAGTGAAGGATAGAAAAACACTTAGAAAGGGGGGGTTTGAATAAGTGTAGTCTTAAAACGTGAACGATAAAAATAAATTGCACAGTTATTTTTATCCTGGTTCGTTGTTAACTAAACTACTCCAGTCCACCCCCCACGGAGTGATTTACCTCACCTGAGGATTTAATCCACTAATCGCACGGATTACAATGGTTTTCCACTTAGTCCGCAACTAAGTCTTCCAGAGTATTCTGATCACAACTTGATCACTCCAGGAACAACTGCTTAGATACCCTCTAAGACTTTCTAGAGTTTCCTGATCAACACGATCACTCTAGTTACAACTGCATAGATAACCTCTAAGACTTCCTAGAGTATTCTGATCAACACGATCACTCTAGTTCCTTACAACTTAATGTAATCAATTAAGAGTATTACAAATGATTTTGAAAAAGCAATAATCACAACTGTGATATTTCTCTTAACGTTTAAGCTTAATCTCACTAATATATTACAACAGCAATGTAGTGAGCTTTGATGAAGATGAAGTTTCTGAGCTTTGATTTGAACAGCGTTTCAGCAAGTCTTTCAGAATTGTTTCAGAGTTGGTAACCTTGCTTCTCATCAGAACTTCATACTTATAGGCGTTTGAGAAGATGACCGTTGGATGCATTTAATGCTTTGCGTGTTCCGTACAACATTGCATTTAATGTTTCACGCTTTTGTCAACTACCTCGAGCCTTGTTCACGCTGTGTCTACTGACGTTGCCTTTAATAGCTTCCAACGTTCCTTTTGTCAGTCAGCGTAGCCTACCATCTTGTACTTGCTTATGATATGATGTTTGAATATTATATTTGAATATTATCAGAGTCAAACAGCTTGGTGCATAGCATCTTCTTGTCTTCTGACCTTGAAGTGCTTCTGAGCGTGATACCATGAGAACTTCAGTGCTTCTGCTTCTGATCTCAAGTTCTTCTGATGCTTCCATAGACCCATGTTCTGATTCTGCCTTGACCATCTTCTGATGTCTTGCCAGACCATGGTCTGATGTTGCATGCTGAACCTTCCGAGACAAAGCTTCTGAGCGCTGATTTGTGCATACTCTTTATATATTTCCTGAAAGGGAAATTGCAATGTATTAGAGTACCACATTATCTCACACAAAATTCATATCCTTGTTATCATCAAAACTAAGAATATTGATCAGAACAAATCTTGTTCTAACAATCTCCCCCTTTTTGATGATGACAAAAACATATATAAATGATATGAATTTGCGATCAGAAAGAGCAGACGGCTAAAGACAAATTACACAACTATAGCATAAGCATGTGAGTATGTCTCCCCCTGAGATTAACAATCTCCCCCTGAGATGAATAATCTCCCCCTGAAATAAATACTCGAAGACCTTTAATAATAAAAGACTTCCCTGATTATTTCGGTAGAGACGATCACATAAGCTTCTGTCTTTTGATAATTCATAGCTTCTGACTTCTGCTTCCATTGGACAGCTTCAGAACTTGAACTTCTTTAGATACCTAGAACACTCACAGCTTCTGATTCCTGCTTCCATTTAGGACAGCTTCAGAACTTGAATTTCTTTGATCTTCAGAACATTCACAGCTTCTGATTCCTGCTTCCATTTAGGACAGCTTCAGAACTTGAATTTCTTTGATCTTTAGAACATTCACAGCTTCTGATTCCTGCTTCCATTTAGGACAGCTTCAGAACTTTGAATTTCTTCTTACATCACTTCATGCTAGATTGTATCAGAACATTGTTGAATGTACCAGAGCATCATCAGAGCATCTCTACATCCTGAAATGTTACAGAACAAAACTAAACGACAAAAGTCAGCATGAATGAGTTAGAACATAACATGTGTATCAGAACATAAAATATGTATCAGAGCCATATAGGCCATATAGAATATATCAGATCCACTAGACAATGTATCAGAGCAATTAGACAATGATTTGGATCATATTCTATTATCAGAATTTCTGATCATTCTTGCTTCTGATTCTGAAGCTTCCTAGCACTCAGCTTGCTTCAAGAATCCAAGAGCTTGATTCATTTTGTTGCTTCTTATGTTGATCTTGAATCTTTGATTCCTGCAACAACACAACTTAAAAACATAGAACTTTGCAAGTTCTGTTAGTAAATGTGGAGCCTTTTTATTCGGTAACTGATAATATTAATCAGATCATTTATCATATATTTTCTCCCCCTTTTTGTCATAACATCAAAAAACATAAAAGATTCAGATGTAAAGCAAGAGACAAAAGGAAAGAAACATAAATAACTTTTCATTGATTACAACAAGAAGGATTACAAAAGGTGTATGCAGAATAAGCAGATGCAATCAAACAACGAAAACTACAAGGACTTAAGGACTACAACCCTAGCTTAGACAAAATCTTAGCTAACATATCATGAATCCCTGCGGTCTTCTCAGTTTGTTCAGCCATGAAAGCTTGAAAACTCTTCATGCCTATCCAGACTAGAAACTCCACTGTAGAAGAGATCCAATCATACCTCTGTACAACTTCTGATCTACCTTCTTACTTACCTCATCCTTACCCAGTACACAAGTTGGATGCATAGGAGTTTTGGCTTCTTTGCTTTCAGAAAGATTAAACTTCTTCAG
Source organism: Vicia villosa (assembly GCF_029867415.1). Classification (NCBI taxonomy): domain Eukaryota; kingdom Viridiplantae; phylum Streptophyta; class Magnoliopsida; order Fabales; family Fabaceae; genus Vicia; species Vicia villosa. The sequence continues at coordinate 131,200,482 of NC_081183.1, forward strand.
AAGTTCTTTCACATACTTCGTTTGGTGAACATAGGTTCCATCAGAAGTTTGGTTGATTTGAATCCCAAGAAAATACTTGAGTTCTCCCATCATGCTCATTTCAAATTCAGCCTGCATAGACTCAGTAAACTCCTTTCCAAGTGTAGCATTAGATGTTCCAAAGATAATATCATCAACATATATTTGACAAATTAAAATATCCTTTTTAAATGTTTTACAAAAGAGAGTAGTGTCCACTTTTCCTCTAGTGAAACCATTTTCCAGAAGGAAGGAACTTAAACGTTCATACCAAGCTCTCGGAGCTTTCTTCAATCCGTATAATGATTTCTTTAATTTAAAAACATGATTTGGAGACTTAGAGTCTTCGAAACCAGGAGGTTGATGGACATAAACTTCTTCATCTATATAACCATTTAAGAAGGCACTCTTAACATCCATCTGATAGAGAGTGATGTTGCGTTGAGTGGCAAAAGAATTTAATAGACGAATAGATTCTAACCTGGCCGCTGGTGCAAAGGTTTCTGTGTAGTCAATCCCTTCTTGCTGACTATAACCTTGAGCAACCAGTCTGGCTTCGTTTCTTACCACTTTTCCCTTCTCGCTTAGCTTGTTTCTGAACACCCACTTGGTGCCAATGATGTTAAATCCTTTTGGTCTAGGAACCAAGTCCCATACATCATTCCTTGTAAACTGATTTAGTTCTTCTTGCATGGCAATTATCCAGTCTGGATCTTCTAGAGCTTGATCAACAGAAGTTGGCTCGATCAAAGAAACAAGACCTAATTGACATTCTGCATTGTTCTTAAGGAATGCCCTTGTTCTGATGGGATCATCTTTCTTCTCAAGGATCACATCTTCTGAATGAGCTGAAGCAAGTCTAGGTGATCTTCTGACAGTTGGTTCTTCAGAAATCCTAAGATTCTCAAAAGATGCAGCAACTTGATCTTCTGATCCATTGCTTCTGACACTTCCAGCTTCTACAGCATTGCTTCTTGGTTCTGCGGCTTCTGATATATCAATATCAAAATCTGCAAAATTCTCGAACTGCTTTGGTTTTTCAAGACCAAGCTTATCATCAAACCTGATATTGATTGATTCTTCTACAACCAATGTTTCAGTATTGTATACTCTGTAGCGTTTTGAGCGTTCAGAATATCCAAGAAGGAAACACTTTTGTGCTTTAGAATCAAACTTACCAAGATGATCTTTAGTGTTCAGAATAAAACATATACATCCAAAAGGATGGAAATATGAAATGTTGGGCTTTCTGTTCTTCCACAATTCATAAGGAGTCTTATTTAGAATTGGTCTGATAGAGATTCTATTCTGAATATAGCATGCAGTGTTAATTGCTTCTGCCCAGAAATGCTTAGCCATATTGGTTTCATTGATCATGGTTCTGGCCATTTCTTGTAGAGTCCTATTCTTTCGCTCTACAACTCCATTTTGCTATGGAGTTCTAGGGCAAGAGAAATCATGGGCAATACCATTTTCTTTGAAGAAATCCTCAAAGAATCTGTTCTCAAATTCGCCACCATGATCACTTCTGACCTTTATGATTTTACACTCTTTCTCAGATTGAATCTGAGTGCAGAATTCAAAGAACACTGAATGAGACTCATCCTTGTGTTTCAAGAACTTTACCCATGTCCAGCGGCTATAATCATCAATGATGACTAATCCATATTTCTTCCCTCTGACAGATGCTGTTTTGACTAGGCCAAACAGATCAATGTGTAAGAGTTCTAACGGTCTTGAGGAAGAAACAACATTCTTAGACTTGATTGCAGGTCTGGAGAACTTTCCCTTCTGACATGCTTCACAAAGAGCATCTGATTTGTATTTCAGATTTGGGAGTCCTCTGACCAGATTTAGTTTGTTAATCTGAGAAATCTTTCTCAAACTAGCATGTCCTAATCTTCTGTGCCAGACCCATTGCTCTTCAGAAACAGACATAAGACAGGTCACCTTCTGATTCTTAAAATCCTGAAGATCTGTCTTATAAACGTTGTTCTTTCTCTTGCCTGTAATTAGGATTGAGCCATCCTTCTGACTTACAGCCTTGCAAGACTTTTGATTAAAGATTATATCATAACCATTGTCACTTAATTGACTTATGGACAATAAGTTATGCGTTAATCCTTCTACAAGAAGTACATTAGTTATGGAAGGAGAGTTACCAAACTTTATAGTTCCAGAGCCAATGATTTTGCCCTTCTGATCTCCTCCAAACTTGACTTCTCCACCCGGTTTAAGCACCAGGTCTTGGAATGTAGACCTTCTTCCCGTCATGTGTCGCGAGCACCCAGAGTCCAGGTACCATGACATTTTGCTTTCTGTCCTCTTTGCCGCCAAGGATATCTGCAACATAAATTATCTTATCCTTAGGTACCCACAATTTCTTGGGTCCTTTCTTGTTAGTTCTCCTCAAGTTCTGATTGAACTTGGGTTTAGCAAAATATTTAACAGGAGGAACAGTATGATAATCTTTAATAGGAGATTCATGATATTTCTTAGGTCGTGTCACAGGTTTCTTGGTGTGAACAGTGTTAGGCTTCTGTGTATGTGAAGTGAGCCTAATATCATGGGAGTGGCCAAATTTAAATTGGTTATACAAAGGCTTTTATGATATTTTCATATCATCCACAGATTCAAGCTTGTATGGGATTTCACCCTCATAACCAATGCCGACTCTATTGTTTCCAGACACAGCATATATCATAGAAGCTAGCTGACTTCTGCCAATACTTCTAGATAGAAATTTTCTGAAGCTCAAGTCATATTCTTTCAGAATATGATTCATGCTAGGAATGGCTTTTTCTGTTTCAGAAGGAGATCCACTATTTTTGGATAGATTTAAAACTTTTTCCTTTAGTTCAGAATTTTCCAATTCCAGCTTCTTAGTTTCAAATTCAAATTGCTTTTTCAGCTTTTTGTATTTGATACTAAGGTGAGCTTTGAGTTCCAGAAGTTCTGTTAGACTGGAAACTAACTCTTTTCTAAATAGTTCAGAAAATACCTCTTCAGAATCTGATTCTGATGTAGATTCTGATCCATCATCTTCTGTCGCCATCAGCGCACAGTTAGCCTGCTCATCTTCCGAGTCTGATTCATCTTCTGACTCATCCCAGGTTGCCATAAGACTTTTCTTCTTATGAAACTTCTTCTTGGGATTTTCTTTCTGAAGTTTTGGACATTCATTCTTATAGTGTCCAGGCTCATTGCATTCATAGCACATGACCTTCTTCTTGTCAAATCTTCTGTCATCAGAAGATTCTCCACGTTCAAATCTCTTTGAACTTCTGAAGTCTCTGAACTTCCTTTGCTTGCTCTTCCAGAGTTGGTTTACTCTTCTGGAGATCATGGACAGTTCATCTTCTTCTTCAGAAACTGATTCTTCAGGATCTTCTTCTCTAGCCTGAAAAGCGTTAGTGCATTTTTTGATATTAGATTTTAATGCAATAGACTTACCTTTCTTTTGAGGCTCGTTTGCATCCAGCTCAATTTCATGGCTTCTCAAGGCACTGATAAGCTCTTCCAAAGAAACTTCATTCAGATTCTTCGCAATCTTGAATGCAGTCACCATTGGACCCCATCTTCTGGGTAAGCTTCTGATGATCTTCTTTACATGATCAGCCTTGGTGTAGCCTTTATCCAGAACTCTCAATCCAGCAGTAAGAGTTTGAAATCTTGAAAACATCTTTTCAATGTCTTCATCATCCTCCATCTTGAAAGCTTCATACTTCTGGATTAGTGCAAGAGCTTTGGTCTCCTTGACTTGAGCATTTCCCTCATGGGTCATTTTCAATGACTCATATATATCATAGGCAGTTTCCCTGTTAGATATCTTCTCATACTCAGCATGAGAGATAGCATTCAGCAAAACAGTCCTACATTTATGATGATTCTTGAAAAGCTTCTTTTGATCATCATCCATTTCTTGCCTTGTAAGCTTTACGCCACTAGCGTTTACTGGATGTTTGTAACCATCCATCAGAAGATCCCATAAATCAGCATCTAGACCAAGAAAGTAACTTTCCAACTTATCTTTCCAGTATTCAAAGTTTTCACCATCAAATACTGGTGGTCTAGTATAACCATTGTTACCATTTCCGTTGTATTGCTCAGCAGAGCCAGATGTAGATGTGTGTTCATCACCAGCCATCTTTTACTGAAGCGTTTTTCTCTTCCTGAATCTTTTCTAAACACGGTTAAGTGCTTGCACCTTAAAACCGGCGCTCTGATGCCAATTGAAGGATAGAAAAACACTTAGAAAGGGGGGGTTTGAATAAGTGTAGTCTTAAAACGTGAACGATAAAAATAAATTGCACAGTTATTTTTATCCTGGTTCGTTGTTAACTAAACTACTCCAGTCCACCCCCACGGAGTGATTTACCTCACCTGAGGATTTAATCCACTAATCGCACGGATTACAATGGTTTTCCACTTAGTCCGCAACTAAGTCTTCCAGAGTATTCTGATCACAACTTGATCACTCCAGGAACAACTGCTTAGATACCCTCTAAGACTTTCTAGAGTATTCTGGTCAACACGATCACTCTAGTTCCTTACAACTTAATGTAATCAATTAAGAGTATTACAAATGCTTCTGAAAAAGCTATAATCACAACTGTGATATTTCTCTTAACGTTTAAGCTTAATCTCACTAATATATTATAACAGCAATGTAGTGAGCTTTGATGAAGATGAAGTTTCTGAGCTTTGATTTGAACAGCGTTTCAGCAAGTCTTTCAGAATTGTTTCAGAGTTGGTAACCTTGCTTCTCATCAGAACTTCATACTTATAGGCCTTTGAGAAGATGACCGTTGGATGCGTTTAATGCTTTGCGTGTTCCGTACAACATTGCATTTAATGTTTCACGCTTTTGTCAACTACCTCGAGCCTTGTTCACGCTGTGTCTACTGACGTTGCCTTTAATAGCTTCCAACGTTCCTTTTGTCAGTCAGCGTAGCCTGCCACTTGTACTTTCTTCTGATCTGATGTTTGAATATTATATTTGAATATCATCCGAGTCAAACAGCTTGTTGCATAGCATCTTCTTGTCTTCTGACCTTGAAGTGCTTCTGAGCGTGATACCATGAGAACTTTAGTGCTTCTGCTTCTGATCTCAAGTTCTTCTGATGCTTCCATAGACCCATGTTCTGATTCTGCCTTGACCATCTTCTGATGTCTTGCCAGACCATGTTCTGATGTTGCATGCTGAACCTTCTGAGACAAAGCTTCTGAGCGCTGATTTGTGCATACTCTATATATTTCCTGAAAGGGAAATTGCAATGTATTAGAGTACCACATTATCTCACACAAAATTCATATCCTTGTTATCATCAAAACTAAGAATATTGATCAGAACAAATCTTGTTCTAACAGCAAGATTATCATAAATCCAACCTTGAAATCTTAATGGAGGAATTTATCAAAGCACAAACTCTCTCTAGGCTAGAATCTATGATGACGAAGCACTTTGAGGAAACACAAAATCCAACGCTAGCTCTTTTTGAAGAACCTCAAGAATCCCATAATTTTAACTTCGAAACATCAATGGAGGATTCCGAAGAGACGCTAACTCACTCTAGATTAGAAGCCATGATGCAACACTTTGTAGAGACACAAACCATCCAAAACCAAGAGTTTGTCAAAGAAAGTCTTCAAAACAATGAAACCCTTAGGCAACTAACCACTATGGTTGAGTCCCTCGCGACTCACAACATGGCATTAGAGACTCAAATCTCCTTGCTTAAACAAAAACCTCTAGGACCCTTACTCGAGGAGTATATGGACGCAACCAATAGTGAAGAACAAATCAAAAATCTTAAGGAGAGTGATGATGAAATTTGAAGAGAGTGATAATGAGATTGAGGAGAGTGATAATGTGGTTGAGAAGAGTTCTAGTGAGAAAAGAGTGGAGATTGAGAAAAATCCACCAACACCATCTAAAAGAGAGGTTGTAGAAGAAGTAGAGAAGAAAACACCTATTGTTAGTCCTATTTCCTATACCCCACCGATTCCTTTCCTGCAAAGTTTTATGGAAGCTAAGGCATAATCCCAATCCAAAACGTATGTGGAGGTATTGGAAAATATCCACATTAATGCACCCTTGTTTGAAATCTTGCATAAGAAGAGAAATTTAGGGGACCATGAAATTAGGGAGTTCATTAGTGTTAAGAGGGTAAGGTTAACTTTTGAGGTGGTGGGTGAAATCACTAAACCCAAATTTGAAAAGCTTATACTTAGGATTGATCCAGAACCACCACCACAAGTTCAGAAGAATGAACCACCCCACATAAGAAAGAAAAGAAAAGGTGAGGGATATGTGAGATGGCTCGATAAGTGGCCATGGAAAACGATTATTACTAAAAGTTCAACCGAGGAGTCATTCTCGAGAGAACTACCTTGAGTCCTTGCACTATTAAGCCGTCGAGCTATCGACGTTAAACAAAGCGCTGCGTGGGAGGCAACCCACGAGCTTTCAATTTGATGTTTTCCTTTTATTGTTTGAATTTGCAGAAAATAAAAGTATGGATCGCTTGTCACGTCTCAACCATATCTAGGCGAAAAATCTATAGACGATTGTCTCAAAGATGAGCGGGTCTCCACGCACATTCCTACGAGTGTTGCTGCTGGTGGTGACACAATTGATGAGCATGATAGGAGAAGGTATTTCCTACGGACACGTATGGATTTGGTCGTGATAGCCCACCAGTAGCATCCATACATGTTTTGTCTTTCTCCTTTTCCACCTTTGATCAAAACATTGAGGACAATGTTTGGTTTAAGTGTGGGTGAAGAACTTTACTGTTCTCATTTGTTGCTTTATTATTTTCTAGTTATATTATCAAGTCTTTATACGTGATTTTCTATTGCTATTGAATTTCCCCAAATTTTTAAATTTTAACCTCCAACAAGAATTTTTTGTTTGACGCATGGCGCACACACTCTGAAAGTATAGAGGTTTTTACACTTTAGGCTTTGTTAGAAAGACTTGGATATGTTTCAACAACATCGATACTGTCCCAACACCCTAAACCCCCTAATTATGTGATGTAAATTTGAGTACCCATTATGCCGAAACCTTAGGCTCAAGTTTTTAAAGTAGCTCTTAAGTAGTTTATATTAGCAGTCGGCACCATCTTAAGCATAAACTACGTAGGGAGTCATTGAATATAAGTGAATGATCCTGTTTTTAAATTATTTAATTGAAAAATAGACTTCTATGTTAGGTGACCCTCACCCGGTCATTTAGCCCAACGGTTGTTAAGTCAATAAGGATTTAATAATTAGCACCCATTATTGGTTGGCCTAGAGGTCACTAGTAATGGGCTTGGTAGGGTGGACTACGGTCCGATCCCACGCAACCGTAGTTGGGAAAGATGGGGCTTCACCATTTAAAAAACCAAAACCTCATGCTAAAGAAAAATGATCATAGTCGTTAACCGATTTCCCCTACTATGTGCATGTATGGATAACGGGCTTAATGTGATTGCGCTTGAATGAAAAGAGTGAAAGAAAAACAAGAGATATAGGCTGAGTGATAATTGGATGATTCGAATTGGTTTGCATAAAGAAGGAGTCTTTGAACATTGTGTCATTACGGTGTCCTTGGTTTTGAATATCTAGTACCTATCGATCTAATATTAGCCTAGCATCCACGTATGATTAGGAGTCGTGTCGTGCCTTTGTTTAAAAAAATGCTTAATCATTTTCTTTTACCGTGTTGGTTGATTGCTTGAGGACAAACAATGGTTTAAGTGTAGGGGTGTTTGATAACGCGAAATTATATCACATATTTGGTTTCATTTACATAGATTATTTCCCTATTTTATTTTAATTAAGTTGCTTTATGTTGGTATTATGCTGGTATTTTGATGTGTTTCAGGAATTAAATGTTTACGAGGCTCGCTTGAGAACAAGAGAAGAAATAAATAAATATATATATATATATATATATATATATATATATATATGGACGTGGACCTCATGCCACATATATCACATAATGTGATGATATGATATAATGTGACGTAGTTGTACGGCGAACCCACATGGGACAAAGTTAACTATGGTTGAGAAAATTAGGTTTAAAAACCTAAGCTAGGGTTAGTATTAAAATTTATTTTGATCAAAACCCTTGATTAATTATTGGTTGGGAACCTAACTAAATAACAAACATAAAATAAAATAAAAACAAAAGTGTAAACTTGGCGCTTGGATCCAGTATGACAAGCATAGGCAAGTCCATGGTGCACCAGCTTATTCACGTGCGTTAGATCTAGGGAAGGGGGGATCTGATGGCTGATCGTTGAGGATACACCACGTGCGCGTGAGCCAAGAAGCACCGAGTTTGTCTGATTCAAAAGATCAAACACGCGTGTGAACGGACCATTAGGGAGGCGCCACATGATCATCATCTTCGTTGGTCCGTCATGTTAGCCCTATAAAGCCTTTACCTACGGACAACATTCGTCGCTATTTCCTTGTGACTTATGGGCACGCATTCTTGGTGATTCAAGACTTGGTAGTGATTAGTATAGCTTCAGGAGATCCTCAGGAACGTATTTAAATCCTCAAATCCTCTGGAAAGTGGTTGCCAATTAGAATCTGAATTGGCTTTTAAGAGCTTGATTAGGGTTCTTGAAGGCCATGAGTTCGTGTCTTGAGGTCTAGAATACTTGTGCATATATAGGAGATCCAATTTGGTCAAGAAAATTGAATTGAATCCTCTTGAATCAATGATTGGAAATTTGGAAAATATGATTCATGAAACTTTCTGATTTTGATCCAATATTGACTCAATTATCCTAATTCTAATTTTCATGAAATTGAATGTAAAATATGATGAATATTTGATTGGATTTGTTCGGAAATCAAAGTCAAATCACATCCCTTCCAAAATCTCTTGATTATTTGATTTTAATCACCTTTTAAATGATAAAAAATGCAAATAAAATCAAATATTCTTCAATATTTCGTGGGAATTGGATTTGATGCTTTAGATAACTTGAGGATCAAGATTGGATCCAAAAAGATTGGGCTCATTTGCAAGAAAATCCATTTTGAGCCACTTTTGTTTCACATTTTTCCTTCAAAATTGTCCAACTTTAACAAGGCATATCTCCCTCAATTTTTAAGATATGGAAGAGTTCTAGGACTTTTTGGAAACCTCAAGATGTCCTCTACAAGAATATTTGGAACCTTTTTACATTTGAGGGTTTTATCTTGATGATATGGGCTTTGACAAAAAACTGCTTTTGGTTGACTTTTAAAAAGGACCTGTAATCTTTTGGGCCATATCTCTTAAATGAAACATTTTTGGCCTAGGCATTTGAGAGACAAAGTTGTAGAGAATTCAATCTCCTTCAATATAGGCTTTGGTTAGGAAATTTCTGATGAACCATGTGAAAGTTATGACTAGTCAAAGTTCAGTTGACTTTTAGGTCAAAAACCCTAATTTAGAAACTTTGAGTTTTGTTGATTTTTGAGCTTTTCTTGATGAATCATGATCAACCCTTAATCAAACGATGAATGTGACTTCAAAATGTTGATGTTGACCGAAAATCAGGAATTTTGATTGTATTTTAACCACGGTCGAATTTTAGGTCAAACTGGTCGACTGTTGACTTTTTGAGCTTTTGACTCAGCAATCTTGGGAACTGAGACTTGAGACTTGTCATGGGGTTAATTTGTATCCTAAGAGATCATATGAATTCTACTTGATACCTTGATTCACTCATCTTCCTTAAGAGATTCAAAACCCTAATTTGAAGGCCTTTGATTAAGAGAGTGTGCACTCAGTTAAGTCTTAAGCCTTTGACTCTTGAATGAGTTTGACAGGAAAAATATGATGGGCAAATTTTTGGGTATGACAACCACTAATTGATCCTTCAAATTGTAAATCCTCGGGATTGGATACTTATTCTTGATAGTCACTTTATTCAATTTCCTGTAGTCCACACGCAACCTCATACTCCCATCTTTCTTCTTAAACAACAACACATGCGCACCCCACGGAGAAACACTCGGTCAAACAAACTTCCTCTCAAGCAACTCTTTCAACTGTTTCTTCAACTCCACTAATTTTAACACCGACATTCTATAAGGAGCCATCGATACTAGACTTGACTTGACATCAACTCTATAGAAAACTCTACTTCACGTTCTAGAGGAAAATCACTTATATCATCCGGAAACACCTCTAGAATCTCAAAAACAACCGAAAGTTTAACACTTACAGATTCATGGTCACTTTGTAACGACGCAAACATTGCAAACAACACAGCCTCGTCTCTAATGCATTCACTCACTTGCTTAGCAGTCAACAACAAATTCTCTCCATTATCCCCAAACTTGGGGAACCTTAACGTCTTATTGTAACATTTGATATGAACATAGTTGAAATCCAACCAGTTCATTCCAAGAATCACATCGATTTGGTGCAAGGGTAGACACACCAAATCCATCATAAAACTCTTATCAAAGATAGTCAAAGGACATCCCTTACACACAAAGCTAGTAGTAAAAAAACCACTAGCACGAGTATCTATTTCCATAGTACCATCCATAGAAGACAATTTCAATCCCAACATAGCAGGAAAATCATCTGAAATAAACAAATGAGTAGCACCAGTACCAATAATGGCAACCAATTCGACATTATAAATAAAACAAGTACCTCGAATCAAGTTATCCTTCTTGGAATCCTTTTATCCACTCAAAGAACACACTCTACCATTAGTCTTGGCAGCATCAGAATCCTTCTTCAATTTTTGGCATTAGGTGGTGACATGACCCTATTCACCATAATTAAAACAAGTCGGAGCATCTTCCTATCATTCAGGAGCACGATGACCCGTCTTACCACACTTATAACATCTCAACACCTTATTCTTACATTCATTGGAACAGTGACCCGATTCACAACTCTGATAGCACTTGATAGTAGCAGGAGCCCCTCCCATACTTGTCTTCTTCCCATCGGAAACCTTTTGTTTCCACTTGTCAGCAGGAGCTCTATACGGCTTACCACAGTCTTGTTTTCTACCTTTTTCATCATCGTGACTCTTATAATATGTTGAATGATCTGAAGGATAGAAAAACACTTAGAAAGGGGGGTTTGAATAAGTGTAGTATCAAAACTTGAACGATAAAAACAAATTGCATAGTTATTTTTATCCTGGTTCGTTGTTAACTAAACTACTCCAGTCCACCCCCTTGGAGTGATTTACCTCACCTGAGGATTTAATCCACTAATCTCAACAGATTACAATGGTTTTCCACTTAGCCCGCAACTAAGTCTTCTAGAGTATCCTGATCACAACCTGATCACTCTAGGAACAACTGCTTAGACACAAGCTAAGACTTTCTAGAGTATCCTGACCACCACGTGATCACTCTAGTTACAACTGCTTAGACATAAGCTAAGACTTCCTAGAGTATCCTGATCACACTTGATCACTCTAGTTACTTACAAATTAATGTAATCAAATTCTAAGAGTATTACAATGCTTCTGAAAAGCTTTAATCACAACAGTGATATTTCTCTTAAAGTTTAAGCTTAATCTCACTAATATATTACAACAGCAATGTAGTGAGCTTTGATGAAGATGAAGTTTTTGAGCTTTGATTTGAACAACGTTTCAGCAAGTTTGTATTCACAGAATTTGTTTTTTTTTGCTTCTCATCAGAACTTCATATTTATAGGCACTTGAGAAGATGACCGTTGGGAGCATTTAATGCTTTGCGTCATTCCTACATCATTGAATTTAATGTTTCACTCTTTTGTCAACTACCTCGAGCCTTGTTTACGCTGTGTCTACTGACGTTGCCTTTAATAGCTTCTAACGTTCCTTTTGTCAGTCAGCGTAGCCTACCATCTTGTACTTGCTTATGATATGATGTTTGTGTATACAACGTTTGAATATCATCAGCGTCAAACAGCTTGGTGCAGAGCATCTTCTTGTCTTCTGACCTTGAAGTGCTTCTGAGCGTGATACCATGAGAACTTCAGTGCATCTGCTTCTGAACTCAAGTTCTTCTGATGCTTCCATAGACCCATGTTCTGATTCTGCTTTGACCATCTTCTGATGTTTTGCCAGACCATGATCTGATCTTGCATGCTGAACCTTCTGAGTCAGTGCTTCTTGCGCTGAATTTTTTGCATACTCTTTTTATAATTCCTGAAATGGAAATTGCATAGTATTAGAGTACCACATTATCTCATACACAATTCATATCCTTGTTATCATCAAAACTAAGAATATTGATCAGAACAAATCTTGTTCTAACAATCTCCCCCTTTTTGATGATGACAAAAACATATATAAATGATATGAAATTGCGATCAGAAAGAGCAGACGGCTAAAGACAATTACACAGCTATAGCAAAAGCATATAGATAATGTGTGAATATGTCTCCCCCTGAGATTAACAATCTCCCCCTGAAATTAATACTAGAAGAATTTTATAAATAAAAGACTTCCCTGAGTATTTCAGTAGAGACGTTCACATATGCTTGATCTTCAGAACATTCATGATTTCTGATTCTTGCTTCCATAGGACAGCTTCAGAACTTGGATTTCTTTGATCTTCAGAACATTCACAACTTCTGATTCTTGCTTCCATCGGACAGCTTCAGAACTTGAATATCTTTGATCTTCAGAACATTCACAGCTTCTGATTCTTGCTTCCATCGGACAGCTTCAGAGCTTGAATTTCTTCTTACATCACTTCATGCTAGATTGTATCAGAACATTGTTGAATGTACCAGAGCATCATCAGAGCATCTCTACATCCTGAAATGTTACAGAACAAAACTAAACGACAAAAATCAGCATGAATGAGTCAGAACATAGAATATGTTTCAGAACACATAATATGTATCAGAGCCACATAATATGTATCAGAACAAATAGACATAATGTTTTAGAGCATATTCTATCATCAGAATATCTGAACATTCTTCCTTCTTGCTTCTGATCTTGAAGCTTTCTAGCACTCGGCTTGCTTCAATTTTCAAAAGCTTGATTATTTATAGAATTGCTTTTCCTCATGGTTGAGCTTTAAAGATGATCTTTAATTCCTGCACAACACTTAGAAACACAGAGATCTTGCAAATCCTGTTAGTGGTGTAGGGACTTTCTTCCCGGTAACTGATAATATTAATCAGATCATTTATCACCATTTTCTCCCCCTTTTTGTCATAACATCGAAAACATAAAAGATTCAGATGAAAAGCAAAAGACAATAGGAAAGAAACAGAATTAAACTTTTTCATTGATTTGAAAGAGGAAGTACACAAAAAGATGCAGAACAAGCAGATGCAACAAGGAAAGAAAACTACAACGACCAAAGACTAAGACCCTAGCCTAGACACAATCTGCGCCAGCATGTCATGAATCCTGTCAGTGCTTGCAGTTTGCCTTGCCATGAAGGAGCGAAACTCAGCATTGGTTGCTTCTTGCTTGTCCAAACGAGAAGCCAACATGGCTTGATTCTGATGTAGAGCTTCCAAAGTCTTCATCAGAGATGAGGGTTCACCAGAAGAAGAAGCGCTAGAACTTCTGCCATCAGGGACAGCAATCTCAGCAGGGCGATCTTCTAGAAGGTCTTCAGCTTCTGCACCTTCCATCTCAACATTTGAGTTTGACTCAGAAGCAGCCTCAGCATATTCTTGTTCAGGCAACTCAGAAGCTCCAACTTCCAACGCCTGAAGAATAGCTGCTAGGTTTGTTGGAGGAGTTGGACCAGCAACTTCTGCAGGGTAAACCACTTCTGGAAAGACCATGTGAGGAGCGCTTTCAGAAGGGTTCATTCTGAACCAATTAAACAACCATTGAAAATCTCCAGTCAGCACTGGATTCCTTGGTCTCCACACCACGATGTCTCTGCAGGGATTTCCTTCTTCCATCTCATCTGCAGGTATCCTCTCTTCAAGAACTCTTCTGTTCCTGATGAGATGGTGATACATGCTTTCACCAGCTTCCAAAAGAAGACCACGAGCACCAGGTGCTTCAGTCATGATCCTTCTTTGGACATCCATAGCCCTAACCAGAAAATCCTGGCGAAAGGCTTCCCAGAGGTTGCAGGTAGCAGGCTCATCCAGATGGTTAAGGTGTGCAGCACCCAGAATCTCCAACCAACTATTTACATCTAAGTGTAAAAGCTCTAGATAGGTATGAGTGGTAGGTGTTGGAGGGTTGACGGTGAATCTGGAATCAGGATACACACAGCTGTAGGGGTTAGGTGTTTTGGTGGGAAAAGGGTGTGAGAGAGGTGAGGAGATATCTATGAGATGGGTTGAGGAGGATGGGATATCAGACGGTGATGATGGTGGTTGCAGAGAGATGAGTGAAGAGGATGAGGTGGTGGAGGTCTGTGAAGAGGGAGGTGAATGAGGGATACCTTCGAGGGGTTCAAACACACGTCTAGAGTAGTTTCTCGACAACATAGCTTCAAAAGGATTCATCTTGAGAGGATCATAGGTGATCCTTGTCCTTTTTGGTTCGTTTTCAGATTCTTCGGTTGCCTTTCTCTTTTGTTTACGATCTGTTGCTTGGTTTGATGAGCTTGACGAATGATTCATGGTGAAGTTGCAGATAGTGAAGAACCGCTAGGGTTTATGATATGAATGCCGAGAGAGAGAGAGCGAAAAATGAAACTGAATGCAAGAGAGAGAAATAAAAGAGGGAAAAGAAACGTTTGAAGAATATAAAAGAAAAGAAATAAAAAAGAAATGATGGATAGCATTTAATGTTACGTGACGTGAGGAGAGATAATTATGACAAAAGAAGCGATTAGCATAGTTACCTAAGTAGGCGTCCCCTCAACTGCACGCATGCTTGTCCAGAAATAGTGAATACGTGTTCATTTTCTGGAGAGACTGGTGACAGCTGTTTTGCTTTAAAAGAGCTTCTGAATCAACTTAGATAATGACACGTTAGAGATAACAGAATCAGAGTTTCTAATTGATTAGTATCAGAACTTCTTATGGCTGCCTAGTCTTAACACATTTCAGAAGATACTCATACAAAGATCTTCTCATCTTCTCATTCTGGGCACAAGTCCATACTGATATTCTTCAGAATGAACTTAAACCTATCTTCAGCAAGGGGTTTTGTAAAGATATCAGCCCATTGATGGTCTGTATCCACAAAGTTTAAAGATATAACACCCTTCTGAACATAGTCCCTTATGAAATGATGTTTAATCTCAATATGTTTAGCTTTTGAATGTAAGATAGGATTCTTTGATAAACATATAGCAGAAGTATTATCACAGAAGATAGGAATGTTACTCTCATATATCTGATAATCTTTTAGCTGACTTCTCATCAAGAGCATTTGTGTGCTACAACCAGCAGCAGCAACATATTCTGCTTCTGTTGTTGAGAGGGCAATAGTAGCTTGCTTCTTGCTGTACCATGAGATCAGATGACTTCCAAGAAATTGACAACTTCCATAAGTGCTCTTCCTTTCAATTTTATCTCCAGCATAGTCAGCATCACTGAATCCTACTAAGTTGTATTCTTTGGATCTTCTGTTGACTAAACCAACATTAGTAGTACCTTTCAGATACCTCAGAATTCTCTTAACAGCAGTTAAATGAGATTCTCTCGGATCTGATTGGAATCTAGCACACAAACAAACACTGAAGAGAATGTCAGGTCTAGAAGCAGTTAGGTATAGAAGAGATCCAATCATACCTCTGTACAACTTCTGATCTACCTTCTTACTTACCTCATCCTTACCTAGGACACATGTTGGATGCATAAGAGTTTTGGCTTCTTTGCTTTCAGAAAGATTAAACTTCTTCAGAAGTTCTTTCACATACTTCGTTTGATGAACATAGGTTCCATCAGAAGTTTGGTTGATTTGAATCCCAAGGAAATACTTGAGTTCTCCCATCATGCTCATTTCAAATTTAGCCTGCATAGACTCAGCAAACTCCTTTCCAAGTGTAGCATTAGATGTTCCAAAGATGATATCATCAACATATATTTGACAAATTAAAATATCCTTTTCAAAGGTTTTACAAAAGAGAGTAGTGTCCACTTTTCCTCTAGTGAAACCATTTTCCAGAAGGAAAGAACTTAAACGTTCATACCAAGCTCTAGGAGCTTGCTTTAATCTGTATAATGATTTCTTTAATTTAAAAACATGATTTGGAGACTTGGAGTCTTCAAAACCAGGAGGTTGATGGACATAAACTTCTTCATCTATATAACCATTTAAGAAGGCACTCTTGACATCCATCTAATAAAGAGTGATGTTGTGTTGAGTGGCAAAAGAAATTAATAGACGAATAGATTCTAACCTGTCCACTGGTGCAAAGGTTTCTGTGTAGTCAATCCCTTCTTGCTGACTATATCCCTGAGCAACCAGTCCGGCTTTGTTTCTTACCACTTCTCCCTTCTCGCTTAGCTTGTTTCTGAATAACCACTTAGTGCCAATGATGTTAAATCCTTTTGGTCTAGGAACCAAGTTCCATACATCATTCCTTGTAAACTGATTGAGTTCTTCTTGCATGGCAATTATCCAGTCTGGATCTTCTAGTGCTTGATCAAACGAAGTTGGCTCGATCAAAGAAACAAGACCTAATTGACAGTCTGCATTGTTCTTAAGGAATGCCCTTGTTCTGATGGGATCGTCTTTCTTTCCAAGGATCACATCTTCTAAATGAGCTGATGCAAGTTTGGGTGATCTTCTGACTGTTGGCTCTTCAGAGATACTCAGATCCTCTAAAGAAGCAGCAACTTGATCTTCTGATCCATTGCTTCTGAGACTTCCAGCTTCTGCAGCTTTGCTCCTTGGTTCTACAGCTTCTGATATATCAATATCTATATCTGCAAAATTTTCAAGCTGCTTTGGTTTTTCAAGACCAAGCTTATCATCAAACCTGATATTGATTGATTCTTCTACAATCAATGTTTCAGTATTGTATACTCTATAGCCTTTAGAGCGTTCAGAATATCCAAGAAGGAAACACTTTTGTGCTTTAGAATCAAACTTACCAAGATGATCTTTAGTATTCAGAATAAAACACACACATCCAAAAGGATGAAAATATGAAATGTTGGGATTTCTGTTCTTCCACAATTCATAAGGAGTCTTATTTAGAATAGGTCTTATAGAGATTCTATTCTGAATATAACACGCAGTGTTTATTGCTTCTGCCCAGAAGTGATTAGCCATATTGGTTTCATTGATCATGGTTCTGGCCATTTCTTGTAGAGTCCTATTCTTTCGCTCTACAACTCCATTTTATTGTGGAGTTCTAGGGCAAGAGAAATCATGGGCAATACCATTTTCTTTGAAGAACTCCTCAAAGAATCTGTTCTCAAATTCGCCACCATGATCACTTCTGACCTTTATGATTTTGCACTCCTTCTCAGATTGGATCTGATAGCAAAATTTAAAGAACACTGAATGAGACTCATCCTTGTGTTTTAAGAACTTTACCCATGTCCAGCGGCTATAATCATCTACGATGACTAATCCATATTTCTTCCCTCTGATAGATGCTGTTTTGACTGGTCCAAACAGATCAATATGCAGAAGTTCTAAAGGCCTTGAGGAAGAAACAACATTCTTAGACTTGAATGCAGGTTTGGAGAACTTGCCCTTCTGACTTGCTTCACAAAGAGCATATGATTTGTATTTCAGATTAGGGAGTCCTCTGACCAGATTTAGTTTGTTAATCTGAGAAATCTTTCTCAAACTAGCATGTCCTAATCTTCTGTGCCAGACCCACTGCTCTTCGGAAACAGACATAAGAAAAGTAACCTTCTGATCCTTAAGATCTTGAAGATCTGTCTTATAAATGTTATTCTTTCTCTTGCCTGTAAATAGGATTGAGCCATCCTTCTGACTAACAGCCTTGCAAGACTTTTGATTAAAGATTATGTCATAACCATTGTCACTTAATTGACTTATGGACAACAAGTTATGAACTAATCCATCTACTAGAAGAACATTAGTTATGGAAGGAGAGTTACCCATACAGATGGTTCCAGAGCCAATAATCTTGCCCTTCTGATCTCCTCCAAACTTAACTTCTCCAGCAGATTTAAGCACCAGGTCTTTGAACATAGACCTTCTTCCTGTCATGTGTCGAGAGCATCCTGAGTCCAGGTACCATGACATGTTGTGCTTTGTCTTATTTGCAGCCAAGGGTATCTACAATAGGAGTAATCTTTTCCTTAGGTACTCACATTTTCTTGGGTCCTTTCTTGTTAGTTCTCCTCAAGTTCTGATTGAACTTAGGTTTAGCATTATAAGAAATAGGAGGAACAGCATGATAATTTCTATTCTGAGTTCCATGATATTTCTTAGGTTGTGTCACATGCTTCTTAGTGTGTGTTATGTGAAAGCTTTGAGCATGTGATGTGTGCCTAATATCATGGGAGTGGCCAAATTTAAATTGGTTATACAGAGGCTTGTATGATATTTTCATATCATCCACAGATTCAAGCTTGTATGGGGTTTCACCCTCATAACTAATGCCTACTCTATTGTTTCCAGACACAGCATATATCATAGAAGCAAGTTGACTTCTACCAATACTTCTAAATAGAAACTTCCTGAAGCTCAAGTCATATTCCTTCAGAATATGATTCATGCTAGGAATGGATTTTTCTGATTCAGAAGGAGATCCACTAATTTTGGATAATTTTAAAACTTTTTCCTTCAGTTCAGAATTTTCCAATTCCAGCTTCTTAGTTTCAAATTCAAATTGCTTTCTCAGCTTTTTGTATTTGATACTAAGATGAACTTTGAGTTCCATAAGTTCTGTTAAGCTGGAAACTAACTCTTCTCCAGATAGTTCATAAAATACCTCTTCAGAATCTGATTCTGATGTAGATTCTGATCCATCATCTTCTGTCGCCATCAGCGCAAAGCTGGCTTGATCTCCTTTAGAGTCTGATTCTGATTCTGATTCAGAATCATCCCATGTTGCCATAAGACCTTTCTTCTTATGAAACTTCTTTTTGGGATTCTCCTTCTGAAGTTTTGGACATTCATTCTTGAAGTGCCCAGGCTCATTGCACTCATAGCAGACAACCTTCTTCTTGTCAGATCTTCTATCACTAGAAGATTCTCCTCGTTCAAATCTCTTTGAACTTCTGAAGCCTCTGAACTTCCTTTGCTTGCTTTTCCAGAGTTGATTTACCCTTCTGGAGATCATGGACAGTTCATCTTCTTCTTCAGATTCTGATTCTTCAGGATCTTCTTCTTTGGCCTGAAAAGCGTTAGTGCATTTTTTAAAATTAGATTTTAATGCAATAGACTTACCTTTCTTTTGAGGCTCGTTTACGTCCAACTCTATTTCATGGCTTCTCAAGGCACTGATAAGCTCTTCCAAAGAAACTTCATTCAGATTCTTGGCAATCTTGAATGCAGTCACCATTGGATCCCATCTTCTGGGTAAGCTTCTGATAATCTTCTTTACATGATCAGCCTTGGTGTAGCCTTTATCCAGAACTCTCAATCCAGCAGTTAGAGTTTGAAATCTTGAGAACATCTTCTCAAATATCTTCATCATCCTCCATCTTGAAGGCTTCATATTTCTGGATTAGAGCAAGAGCTTTAGTCTCCTTGACTTGAGCATTTCCCTCATGGGTCATTTTCAATGACTCATATATATCGTGGGCAATTTCCCTGTTAGATATCTTTTCATACTCAACATGAGAGATAGCATTCAGCAAAACAGTCCTACATTTATGATGATTTCTGAAAAGCTTCTTTTGATCATCATTCATTTCCTGCCTGGTAAGCCTTACGCCTGAGGCTTTAACTGGACGTTTGTAACCATCCATCAGAAGATCCCAAAGTTCACCATCTAGACCAAGAAAGTAACTTTCCAGTTTGTCTTTCCAGTATTCAAAGTTTTCACCATCAAATACTGGTGGTCTAGTGTAACCATTGTTACCATTTCCATTGTATTGCTCAGTAGAGCCAGAAGTAGATGTGAGTTCTTCACCAGCCATCTTTTACTGAAGCATTTTTCTCTTCCTGAATCTTTTCTAGACACGGTTAAGTGCTTGCACCTTAGAACCAGCGCTCTGATGCCAATTGAAGGATAGAAAAACACTTAGAAAGGGGGGGGGGGTTTGAATAAGTGTAGTATCAAAACTTGAATGATAAAAACAAATTGCACAGTTATTTTTATCCTGGTTCATTGTTAACTAAACTACTCCAGTCCACCCCCTTGGAGTGATTTACCTCACCTGAGGATTTAATCCACTAATCTCAACAGATTACAATGGTTTTCCACTTAGCCCGCGACTAAGTCTTCTGTAGTATCCAGATCACAACCTGATCACTCTAGGAACAACTGCTTAGACACAAGCTAAGACTTTCTAGAGTATCCTGACCACCACGTGATCACTCTAGTTACAACTGCTTAGACACAAGCTAAGACTTCCTAGAGTATCCTGATCACACTTGATCACTCTAGTTACTTACAAATTAATGTAATCAAATTCTAAGAGTATTATAATGCTTCTGAAAAGCTTTAATCACAACGGTGATATTTCTCTTAAAGTTTAAGCTTAATCTCACTAATATGTTACAGCAGCAATGTAGTGAGCTTTGATGAAGATGAAGTTTGTGAGCTTTGATTTGAACAGCGTTTCAGCAAGTTTATATTCACAGAATTCGTTTTTATTTTTGCTTCTCATCAGAATTTCATATTTATAGGCACTTGAGAAGATGACCGTTGGGAGCATTTAATGCTTTGCGTAATCCGTACAGCATTGCATTTAATGTTTCACTCTTTTGTCAACTACCTCGAGCCTTGTTTACGCTGTGTCTACTGACGTTGCCTTTAATAGCTTCTAACGTTCCTTTTGTCAGTCAGCGTAGCCTGCCATCTTGTACTTGCTTCTGATCTGATGTTTTTGTATACAACGTTTGAATATTATCAGAGTCAAACAGCTTGGTGCAAAGTATCTTATTGTCTTCTGACCTTGAAGTGCTTCTGAGCGTGATACCATGAGAACTTCAGTGCTTCTGCTTCTGAACTCAAGTTCTTCTGATGCTTCCATAGACCCATGTTCTGATTCTGCTTTGACCATCTTCTGATGTCTTGCCAGACCATGATCTGATGTTGCATGCTGAACCTTCTGAGTTAATGCTTCTTGCGCTGAATTTGTGCATACTCTTTTTATAATTCCTGATATGGAAATTGCATAGTGTTAGAGTACCACATTATCTCATGCACAATTCATATCCTTGTTATCATCAAAACTAAGAATATTGATCAGAACAAATCTTGTTCTAACATGATCCTTGTTGTCCTCCTAATATATCTTATAGTTGTTCACTAACTCAAGAAACCTACAGATTTATTGATATCCAATTTCCCGTTTGATCTGCGGACACAGCCCATTATAAAATGTGATACATTTGGAAAACTTAGTCATCTCTGCACTATAGTATGGATAAATTTTCACAAGCTTCACAAACTTGGCAGAATACTCGGAAACATATGATTTTCATTGTTTCAGCTCAAGGAATTCCATCTCTTTCTTGCCCCGAACATCCTTAGGGAAATAATTTCTCAAGAACTCCATAGTGAACACAACCTAAGTAATCACCTTGCCAATAACTTCCAATCTCTAATGAGTGCCAACCCACCATTCATCAGCTTCACCAGCCAACATATGAGTACCATAGCGTGCCTTCTACGCCAACGAACTATCTATCACTCTAAAGATCCTCTCGATATCCTTGAGTCATTCTTATGCTCCATCTGGATCTTATCGACCACGGAAAGTAGGCGAATTCTCCCTCTAGAACGTAGTCAAGCTACGCGACTCGCCAATCACTCCAGCATTAGGCTGATTCTCCATGGCTTTTGCAACAGCCTCGAAGGCAGCATGAATTGCAGCATCTTTTCTTCTGGTCATACTATGTTCACACCAAATTTAGCATCAAAGTTAGAATAACTATCGAGAGTATTCAACAGTCACACTACAGACTCAATAACCTGGTCGGACGAACCGAGTTGCTCTAATACCACTAATTTAACACCCTTCTAACCCACAAATAATATCTATAATATAATATGAATTATATAAATCAAAACATTCACGCAAGGGTGCCACCTTCATAGAAACTTCATGAATACCAAGTCCTCTTCCGTAACACGGGTTCTCAAAATTATTTAAACATTTATTTCATTGAAAGTATCATCAAGAACTTCACCCATGGCAGCATAATTTATAGTTTGAAGACATCTTTATTAAACTTCATAAAATTCATCATACTTCATAGTTCATGGTTTATAAACCAAAACACCATAATACCGTAAAGGTAATTCATCATATCAAAATGATTACAAAAGAAATATGATAGTTCCAAAAACACACAATCCCAACCCCGATGTTACGTATCAGAGCAAGACTCCCTTTATTCTAAACAAATGATAAAAAGGATTCCACAAAACTATCCACTAACTTCAGCAGACTACTCGTGGTTATCTGCGCGTTACCCACATGGAGGCAACATTCAAACAGAAAGGGTGAGTATTTCATAATTATTATATAAGACATAAGCAATAAATATAGTAGCAGTACACAAATCATCAACAACCACACATATATCGATACAACATATTGAAGGCGGAGAAAAACACAAGAAAGGGGGGTTTGAATTGGGTTTTCAATAATTTTCCCTTGCTTAAAACTCTTGCGCGAAAGCATAGGTAGTTAATATATATCAGAAGCTTAACGTTTCTCAAAAGCATTTAGCCTTGTTTGAAACTTAATTTTTCTTAGAGCTTCTGACAAATGAAAGAATTAGAATTAGACAAAAGTAAATAAAACACGATATATCCTGATTCACTTGAGAGATTCTCAAGCTAGTCCTGTCCACCCTTCCAAGGTAATTTCGCTTCTCTCAATAGAGGTCTTAATAAATTATAACCAAAATGATTACAATTGCACGGGCAACTGCCAGTGACTAACAACCTTGCACGGGCAACCGCCGGTGACTAACAACCTTGCACAAGTAATAACCGATGACTAACAACCTTGCACGCGAAACCGCTGGTTACTAACAATAATGACATGTTCAGTGCTCCGAGTTAACAGATATAACATTCATTGACCTCAACCAGGAATCTGACTACCAAGTCATCCAAGATCTGACCAAATTGGTCGCTTATAAGGATTTCTACAATGACCGTAGCTGTTGTCTTCTTGAGCTTTTTACCTTCACTCAGTTTCTCAATGTATTCTTAACATTCAGTTGATAAACTTTGTGCCTAAATGATTGCTTCTTCTAAGCAGATTCCACAACTAATTAAGCACATATTGTTTAACACAGTTCTGAGCAACATATCCTATGTTAAACCAATTTACATGAAGAATTCTAAACCTATAGCACAATATGAGCAACAGGTCTTGTGTTTATTACATTGTTCTACAAATATGTGTATGATTACAAATACGTAACATCTTGTAGTGGTCTTCTTCTTCATCTTCTTGTTGAGCAAGTCACGAGCAACAACTTATTGCTTCTTATTATTTCTATGAAGATGTATATGCCAGTAGTTGAATAGGATCTTGTGTAATCTTCTTTCTTGTATTCTTTGATCAAATACACTTTTGCATAACAACTTATGCATTAGCATCAACTAATTGACCTAGTAGCATTTTGAGTTGGCATGAGTTTCAACTTCTCTTTTAATAGATGTCTCTTGATCAACTGCTTCTAAATACTTGTCTTCTTTCTTCATGTATTAATCTTTCTCAAACTGTGTAAGTTGAGTTCCATTCAATCCAAACAACAATTGACAACTGCAACGACCACAGCCGTGATAACCGTATGATCATCAGATGTAACATCAATAGTAGTAGTAACTTCAGTAGCAATACCAACAACATCAATAGCTACATTAGTTACATTTAAATTAATAAATTTGATGTGAACAACATGGGTGTTTTTAATGTCGTCAATCTTTGTTGGATAATTTGGTCTTCTTTTATAGCTCTTAAAAGAGATGTTGAAGGATAAGAAGGTATTTTAACTTCCAACGGCTAGTTCCCAACAGATAGAATCAATCATTACTATAGGTAGTACTTTCCTTTGTCTTGAAGCTTGATACGTTTTGATTTGGTGGTAGACAACTTCTGTAACACAGTACACCCATTTGATTATAGTGGAATCTGCAATGTACTATTGTACTAATTTATTCTTGACCGAGTTCTTTGATATTATCTTAAAAAATGTACTTCTGTTTCTAAAGACGCAACCTTGGAAGAGATCAACTTGTCATCACCTTTCTGATAATGATTCTGATGTGGAGTTCAGAAACTACTTTGTTGTGAAGTATAGAATCATTATCTTGGAAGATTTAGAATCTCGTTTATTAGAACTGGTAGAAACAACTCTTCTAAAATTCGATACTCGACTTCTGATCTGGAGTGGTCTTGAGATGTTATAGCTTATCCATATTTTGCTTCAGAATCCTTTAAGAATTGGAACATTGTTTTCCAGATGTGAAGGCAACATCCAATTTGAAAATAAGTTCTTCCATTATTGAAAGTGCTTGTGATTCTTGTATCTTGGTATCTGATCTTGTATTTACTGCTTGACCTTTGATGTATTCAGAATATCTGACTTTTTCTTCAGAATTTGAAGCAAAAGCTTTTCTGATGAATTAATCTCAACTTCTGAACTTAACTTGAAAGCTTACTCTTGTGTATTGATTTCTGATCTTGGAGTAGAAGCTCTAACAAAGTTCTTTCTTCTGATTACTTGTGACTTCAGAAGCAACATATTGTATGAGAAGTACACAGTAACTCCACTTCTAATGGACATTCAGTATTCTTAAAAAACTACTGATGCTTCTTCATATTCAGCTACAAATAGCACTTCTGAGTTGCATTTCTTGTTTATGATGATTCTTCATGGACAGCAATCCAGAATCTCTTAGAACATCATATCTGCATACTCATGAAACTAATAGAAACTAAATTGTTACATACAAAATATTTGTATTGTTATCGTCAAAATATAAAAGACTTATTGTAGAAACAAATCTTGTTCTAACACGTATCCTTGTGCTTCATATACTTACTCACACCTTCACATCATCATCTATCCACAACATCATCATCATACAATTCAATCACAATCATCATTTAAATCATTCACATCACGAATAACCAAACATCATCCAATCATGCAATGTCACATACAATGCAATGCAACACCACTGGACTAATGCAAATGGTGTCGTCACTCCACTGATGATTCAGTCATCATTCTCTAAAGATCTCTACCAAAAGGATCGATTCCCGTATGGAACCGGAGCATTTCACAAAAGGATTGATACCATCATTGGACCAATTGCCCTGCAAACATCATTGGACTATCGTCCTACAAATATGCTATAAATGTATGATGCACAAATTCACAATAATCATTGACCACGGGTAGTTAAAATGATATCATCATTCATTTACTCATCGAATCATGTCATCATCTCAATTATACAAACATCACAAATATCTCAATTAACACAACACATACTCCACAATCATCATGTCATCAATCATCACACCAACATATAACTACAACAAGTATAGACATACAAGTTCCATGCAAATGGCTCTCTAAACCCATCCAAACGCATTTATTAAATTCTGAAAAATTATTATAAATCATAAGCTTCCAAAATTTGAAATCATTTTTAAAAAATAAAAAATTTCGTTCCAATATGCCGCACTAAGCGCGTTCCTCACTAACTTGACTCTTATTTTGTTTTCAAAAGCGTGCTAAGCGGGGTCTGCGATTTCTGTAGAAAACCTTGTGCGATCTGCATCACACCAGTCCCAAACTTTTGCCAAAAAACATATTTTAATCATCATTTTCCTGCGATGTAAGGCTTATTAACCTAATTCGAACATGCATAATTCATTCAAAGATCAAATCACAAATGTTCATCACAACTTCAGGAATCCTCATCAAACCGTAGACCTTCAAATCCATAAAAATGGTAGATTTGACTCTGGATCATACTATCATTCCCCAATACAACAATCATCAGCATCATACATCATATTAATCATACAATCCAAACAAACAATCATCATATTTAATCAAGATCATCAAAGGTATTACCATATCCCAACATATAATTATCAACCCCTTAAATCAAATATAATAATCATGATAACCCCCCTTACCTTAGTTTAGTGTCTCGTTTGATCTTCTTCTCGAACTCTACGGTTGATTCTGCTTTTCATCTTCTTGCCCTAGCTCTCTCTTTCTTTCATGTTTCTCCCAAAAATCTACAGTGAATGAATATTTTCCTCTTTTCCTCTATTTACTTAGTTAGCCTTAGGACCTCTAATATGATATTGCTATTATGCCCTTACTAACTCCACATCACATTATCTCCTTTATTTTATATTAATTAAATAATAATGCTAATTAGAACTATATTTATTTTATTCTAACCAACACCTTAATTCCACTATCCCACACACGTCAACACAAACATCACACGTCACATAGACATCACATATACTCCACGATAAATCACAATGACCCATATAATCACACCAAACAACCAAATATTAGATTAAATAACTAAATCTAATTTCCGGGGTGTTACACAGAGCATACAAAGAACTCCTATCTCCGGATCACACTACTAGAAAATTCGCTTTTAGTGACTGATTTAGCCACCAAAATTTGATATTCATAAACCAATTTTAAGAAGTCGCAAAATCGGTGACTAAAATAAATTAGCCACCGATTTAGAGACCAAAATTTTGTGACCGCATATTCGGTCAAGAAAAAATATTTTTATATACAATTTAATTTATATATAAAAATTAAAGACCGAAATTTCGGTCACTAATATTTTTTATTTTCTTTTTCTATTTTTAATACTCTTTATTACAATGTAACTTCTTTTCTTTCCATTTTTTTTAAAGATTTTAGTTTTCTTTCTATTTTTAAATTTATCAAAAGTTTTATTTTTTTATTGTTTTAAAATAATATATTCATAAAAAATATATATATGTATATATTTTTAAATATAAAATACAACAATAGATCTATAGTAGTGTAGTGACAATGTCTTATTATGATATGCAAAGGTCACGAGTTCGATTTATAGGTATCATGGAAAAAATACCACGATCGTTGTCAATAGAAAACTAGATAATAACATTATCTAAAAATTGTTACAACACATAATATACTCTCAACTATCTCAAGCCCCAAATACTCTCAAAATACACTCACACTCTCCAAAACAAATATTTAACTACAAAAATTGTTACAACACATGATATACTCTCAAAATACACCCACACCCTCCAAAACAAATATTTAACCACATAAATTGTTACAACATATAATATACTCTCAAAATACACCCAAATCCTCCAAAACAAATATTTAACTACATAAATTGTTACAACACATAATATACTCTCAAAATACACCCAAACCCTCCAAAACAAATATTTAACTACATAAATTGTTACAACACATAATATACTCTCAACTATCTCATATCCCCAATACTCTCAAAATACACTCACACTCTCCAAAATAAATATTTAACTACATAAATTGTAGCAACGCATAATATACTCTCAACTATCCCCGGTCCCCAATACACCCACATCCTCCAAAACAAATGGCTAGTTCTTTTGGCTGGTTCACCTTGAAAAGAAAAACTTGAATGCTAGAATCTTGTATATATAGCATTGGATTCTCTTTTCCTTCATAAAAATAAGCGATGTGAGACTTATTCAACATTAACACTCTAAAATAAGAGTATAAGAGAATAAAGGAAGTCAAATACAACTTTAAAATGCTTTAGACTGGTGCATCTTGAAAAGAAAAACTTGAATGCTAGAATCTTATATAGAACATTGGACCCCCTTTATAAAAAATAAGCGATGTGAGACTTCTTCAACATATATATTTTCAACCAAACCCTGTGGAAATTTATAATATTGTTATACAAAATACATACACACAAGAAAACATGATGCATGATCGATATTTGTGTGTGAGTGATATTGTGACTATTTCATGCTTAACCACGTAATAAAACTTAAAGACCGTTAGTGGATATTTTATCTAGTTTTCATATTAACTACATATTTATTAATGTGTTGGTATGTTGCCATCACATTAAATTATTTTATTTTTTAAATTTTAAAATCAATAATTTTTATATTAGTAAGATAATTTTTACATTCCGTTTTCATTCAATAGTTTAAAATAAAATTTTAAAAGAATTAAAATTGATAATAGTTTATTTAAAAAAACTTATTTAATCAAAAATATTTAAATTAATAATATATATATATATATATATATATATATATATATATATATATATATATATATATATATATATATATATATATATATATATATATATATATATATATATATATATATATATATATATGGTTTAGTAGAGTTGAGTCTATGTCATAAAATTTCTTGATGTTTGGGTGATAATAACAATGCTTGATTGTGAATTTAATTTACGATCGACACGTCAACCATATCTGTATATTTCAACCGCATTAGTAGTGAAATATATCTGACATTCTAGTTATATACTTTTATTAGTCTTCACTTCAAGAAACACACTATCATGGTGTTTATATATCTCTCATTCTAGTTATATGCTTCTATTAGTCTTCACTTCAAGAAACACACTATCATGGTGTTTATAAGATTGATGCATGCCTCCTTTATCATGTTAATGTGTTTCTTGGTAAAATGTAATTTTTCTGATTCAGTTGAACCTTTAAGTGAAGATTCCTTTGGCACAAAATAAATTGATATATATATTAGAATATGTGTCTATTCTATTATCATTCATGGATATAAAGTCCAGAGATTCAGGTAATTTTATAATATTGTAATTTTTTTGTGAATAGATAATATAATCCATGTTTTAAATTATATCATGTTTAAACTATTTATTTATAAAATTTTAGTAATTCTTTTTATTTAATTTGCTGTGAATCTATACATGTAATTAATCAAATATTTATTATGATTTTTATTTTAAAGTTATAACGCAAGATGGATTCGTTCTGATTTTGCAAAGAATTTTAGAAGATAAAAGTGAAATTAAAAATGATAAAATAAAAACTAACCGGCGGTATTACAACATGAATTAATATTGGTAAGTTCTACTAAACTATTCATATGGTATCTTTTATTTTATTTTGTTTATTCATTCTAGTGACATGATAATGCAATGAATACTCTTATATTTTGGGAGATTTTGACATTATAATAAAAAACATATCTATGCTCTAAAATATTTTAGTATGTAAATAACAATTTTTTTTAATGATTTTTAATATAAATAATAGTTATCTGCAATTATTACAACTAACTTCTATATTCTAACATTAATTTATGCACTATTTTTAAAAAATTAATATTATCATTTTTTAAACTAATTTTGAACCGTTAAATATTCTCAAGTATATATGCTAATCTCTCATAAATATTATAAATGTTTGATAATATTAAATTTTTATTAAAATGTATAAATTAATTTTAGAATATGGAAGTTATTTGTAATAATTGCAGAAAATTATTATTTATATGAAAAATCGTTAAAAAGAAATTTAGTTACATACTAGAATATGTTAGAATATAAATATATGTTTTCAATTCTAATGTCAAAACCTCCCCAAATATAAAAGTATTCATCATATTATCATGTCAATACAAGAGATAAGTGAAATAAAATAAAACATAAAATATTAGTAGTTAGGGAGAACTTACCAATATTATTTCATATTGTAATGTCATTGGTAGATTTTTTATTTTTAATTTTATTTTTACTTTTTAAAATTCTTTGCAAACTCAAAACGAATTCATCTTGTGTTATAACCTTAAAATAAAAATCGTAAGATCGATTTGATTAATTGCATGTACAGATTCACAGCAAATTAAATAAAAAATTACCGTAATTTTATAAAAAAAAAAGTAATCTAAACACGATATAATTTAAAACATGAATTATATTATCTATTCACAAAAAGAAATACAATATTATAAAATTACCTGGATCTCTCGAGATTTATATATGAAATGATAATAAAAGAGACACATATTCCATTATCAACCTAAATTTGTTTTGTGCCAAATGAATCTCCACTTAATTATTAAACTGAATTAGAAAAATTAATTTTTACTAAGAAAACATATTAACATGATAAATGAGGCTTGCATCAATCTTATAAACACCATGATAGTGCATTTCTTGACAATACAAAATGCTCTTTAAACTTAAAACTTTTGAAAACTTGAAGACTTATGGAAGTATATTGCTAATGAAGTTGAAATATAAAGATGATGGTTACGTGCCGACTGTAAATTAAATTTATAAACAAGCATTGTAATTATCACTCAAAGAACATGAAATTTTATGACATATATAGAGTCGACTATATACTAGTCAGTTGTGTATGGGGTGTTACTATATATATATATATATATATATATATATATATATATATATATATATATATATATATATAATTTAAAGAATATTTACGTTAAATTGTTTTTTTTAAATAAATTATTTTTAATTTTAATTCTTTTTAAATTTTATTTTAAACTATTGAGTGAAAATTCAATAATTTAAGTTTTGTAACTAGTTAACATGAGATGTAACACATTACAATTGATGGAAAAGCATTTCTGCACGTTTAAAAATGTTGATTTTGTGTTGTGTTAACCGGTAACCAAACATATTAACTGGTTACACCTATTGTATTTTCTGTTTTGTGTATGTGTAACCAGTTAATCATTTGTGTTAACCACGAGCCCGATTTTTGATTTTTTTTCTTGTGCTTTAGTAAGTTATTTTAGGTCTCAATCATTGTGTAACACTTATATAAATATCTTAAAGACATCTTCATCTTAAGTTAATGTAATTGTTTATTCTTAACCTCTATTTTCTATTTTTCTCTAATTCTCTCTTCTCCGTCACTATCTTCTTTTCCACGTACCCTCAACCCCTATTGTTCATCATTCATTTGATTGTATGTTTCAATATTTGACAACGAAAGTCTAGTTCTATTCCATACGCATTTGTTTACATATTTTATTTATACTAGCATTCAGACGAGTATTTCGTGCCCGTCTGTCCGCTTTCTTACGGTGCACGACGCGAAAGTTTACAATATTTTTATTTAATTTTGGATAAACATATCTCTCTCACTTGATATTCTTAAACAATTTAGAAGGAGGGGGGGGGGGCTCTTGAGTTTATTTTGTAAAGTATGTTTTTACATTGCAAAGACAAAAAAGAGAATCAAATACATGAAAATGAGGAAAGGAGATAACATAATGGTATTTAAGAAGTTTGTATAGTTTTCAAATTCTCTAACCTACTTTGTAACTTCTATAATGCAATTTCATTTTCCTTCTTTATGGTGGTAGTTTATAAATGAGTCGAAAGAAGTTACAAATTAAAGTAAAATTAAAATCAAGCAAGGCTATATGTCGTTTTTTTTTAAACTGATCTTTCAGTTTTATTATGTGAAACAATATATCCATCATTTCAGGGGTAATATCCGAATATAAATAAGTCAGTCCAAAAACTTTTATCCTCTTTGTATATAATTATAAATTGATATGATTTTCTTAATATCTTTCTCTCTTAAATATTTACTAAATATGATAAATTATGGTTATTGGTTTCACATGCCACACATATTAGAAATTGTTATCACAACATAAAATAACACAAAAATAAAACATAATTAGTACAAAAGAAACAGTTAGTATTAAATTGAATGAACGCTGAAATAAAAGAGAAAAAACCGTTGTGAAATTTTTTTTATCCCTCTTCCTCGTTCTTACTTAATCAAATAGTGGAGAAGTTATTTACTTTTGTAACCACAAAGTTTATTTTAATAAAGTAATTAACCGTAAAATAATTTAATTCTTAAAAGAAACCACCAATGTTATAACTCTTGAAACCGTTTTTCAACTCTTCATCAGTATGCGCTATGCAACATACATAAGAGTAATTTAGGAGAAAAAAATTAAGCCAACCCAAACATATAAGAATGTAAATATTTACATTCTTGAGTAGAAATGTTTACTCATCTCAATTTTGATATATCTCTAACATACATAAGAGAAGTAGTTAAATCTATATCTCTCTTACAGAGTAGGACTTTCAATTTTGATATCCACATCTAGAACTTCCATGTCCTCAACTTAAAGCATTCTGTAAAAATAATTAAAACAAAAATGGTGTTATTTGACCTTTGATTTTCCATATGAAAAATAAATAAAATTTAAGATAGAGAAAAAATAGAGAACAATAGATAACACCTCTTTTGTATTTGGGGATCAACGGTTAGAAGAAAAATAATTGATGCATATTCATATGAAGAGAATAAAGTAACTAATTTCAAGATATATTTATATGAGGCTAACAAAGAGTTTAATAGACGAGGCTAAATAGATGATGCATATTCTCTAATGATGAGCACAATTTGTTGGTGTTGGGGAAAGGAGATCTGAAGCTTTAGGGGTATTTTGAAAAAAACTTCATCTTAAAGAAAGTCTACTAAAGTAGAAATTTAGACATCAATGCTTAAAAGACATCGATAATAATACTAGATACTTCCACAATGTGATCAAATATAGAAGAAGAAGAACAAGAACAACAAGAAGAAGAGAGAATTTAGCCATAATCAAGAATGAGGATGGTTCTGAATGTGCAAATGTATCAGTTGTAAAGGAAAATGTGGCAGGTGTTTTTGAGGAAAACTACAAGAAAACGGTTGACACTAGAACCGAATTATGTGGAATAGCTTTTAAGAAAATTTTTGTGGAGGAAAGAGTAGGTTTAGAGTTAATTTTAAGAAAGTCCAGGACCTGGTGGACTTAATTTTAAATATTCAGTCAGGAGTTTCGTATTTTTTAGAGGAGGATCTTTTTACTTTTGTAAATGAGTTTCATGTGAATGTTGTTCTACCAAAGGTCATCATTGCGACTTTCATTGCATTAATTCCAAAGTCTAACAATCCACAATATTTGAAATAATATAGACCCATATGCCTTGTGGGATGTTTATACAAGATCCTAGCTAAAATCCTTCCATAAATACTAAAGAAAACTCTAGGAGGAATCATTTCTTCAAGCCAGACAACTTTTGTACCAGTAAGGTAGATTTTGGATGGAGTGATTGTGTTGAATGAAGTTGTTGATTTGGCTAATAGAGAAAAAAAGGAGTGCTTGATATGGAAGGTGGATTTTGAGCAAGCTTTCGACTGTGTAAAATGGAGCTATCTCAGGAAAATGTTAGCAACTTTTGGTTTTGGCTTAAAATGGTGTAACTGGATTGAAGCTTGTATTTTCACGAGTATCATGTCAATCCTGGTGAATGGTAGTCCTACAAGAGATTTTGATGTGGATAAAGGGCTTAGGCAGGGTGATCATTTGTCACCTTTCTTATTCACATTGATAACTGAAGGGTTATCAAGACTGATGCAGAAGGCCAGACAAAATAGATCTTTTGAAGGATTTAAAGTTGATGATGCAGTGGAACACCAGATTCTACAATTTGACGATGATACAATGATACTAGGGAAAGGAACTTGGAGCAACTTATGGAGTATAAAATCAATTCCCAGGGGATTTGAAATGGTATTTGGATTGATGGTAAATTTTTTTCAAAAGCAAGTTGTATGAAATCAATATATCAGAGGAAATCATGATAGCAACTTCTCAATTTCTCTTATAGTGGATTGATCAAATTCCTTTCAAATTCTTGGGAATTAAAGTAGGAATAAATCCCAGGAGATGTTGTGTGTGAAAGTGTGTGGTGGAGGTGCTAAAGAAGAGAAAGTTAGGATGGAAGGCTAGGAGCTTATCAATTGGAGGGAGGATTACACTAATAAATGTAATTTTGAATAGTGTACATGTGTATGTTATCCATTTTTACCAAGCACCAAAGAAGATAGTAAAACAAATCATCCAAATCCAAAGCAGATTTCTATGGCTTAGTAGTGAAGACAGGAGAGGTATAAATCGGACAAGTCTGGATAATGTATGCAAATCTAAGGATGAAGGAGGCCTTGGAGTAAAACATATTGGAACATTCAACTAATCACTACTTTGAAAATGGAAATGAAGGATGTTAAAAGAAGAGACATCCATTTGGTGGAGTAATTTATAGCTACATGGATAATGGTGCTAGCATAAAAAACATGTGTTATATCTTCATGAATAAAGTGGAGTTCTAGGTGGGATCAAGTGAGAAGACATTGTTATAGCTAAGTAAATGGATTGGTGACAAATCATTGATGGAAGAATTCCCTAAGGTCTATGTTAAGACTGCTAATAAGTTTGGCAGAGTTTGTGAATTCTAGAAAATTGATCCAACAATGTGGTTGTGGGATCTTGGCTTCAGTAGGGAGGTATTTATCAACATGAATGGAATTGAATCCAGTCAATTGAAGGATTTGGAAGATATTCTGATAGAAATAGATCTTAGACAAGAAAAATACATTATCAGGTGGTGGCTAGAGCATGATGGAAATTACATTGTCAAGTCCTTTTATGACAGAGGTAGAGAAACAGTTGCAAGGTCTGACTTTTTGCAGAAGGATCAATCACAAACATTGAAACACATATCGAAAGCTGGAGTACCCCCAAATATTTGAGTTTTTGGTTGGAGAGTTATAATCAATAGGCTGCCATCGAGAGATCCATTGGTCAAGAGAGGAATTATACAAGACAATTACAACAGGTGTTGTGTATTGTGCTTTAGGGTGGATGAAAACCTTTTGCATCTGTTTTTCAAATGTAGTTTTAGTAAGATTGTTTGGAATATAATTGAATGATGGCTCGGGATTTAAGGAGGTGATTTTGATTTGATATTGCAACATTTCTTTTGGTTTGATTTGCAATTAAATGGGCAGGTGAAGAACAAGATTAAAACTTGTATTTGGTTGGCTATGTTCTGGTGTCTATGGAAGATGCGGGAACAATATTCTTTTTAATGGCTTGATACATAATGTAAAAGAAGTAATTAACAGGATCAAATTGTTATCTTGGCTTTGGCATAATTTGAACACAAACCATTCATCTTTTGTGTCTGACTATGATTGGTTTTGGTATTCTAATTGAAGGATGTTGGTGTATTTGATTGGACTTGTTGATTAGTTCATGTAAGGGTTGAGTACTTCTTGTACTCTATCATAATAATATAATTTTTTTTCAAAAAAAAATTCTTTCAAATATTCTTGTCACCAAACAATTTAGAGAGAGAGTCTAAGTAGGGAATTGTTGAATCTATTTTCGTGATGAAAAATTAAAAGCGATTTTGAGGAAGATGGAGAGAAATTGAGATTATGTAACTATGAAGTTTTTGTTTTGTCTAGCTCATCTCTATTGGAAAAAGCGTCCATTATAATATACACAAAATTGGAAGCAAACTGAATTTTTGACATGTAGAAATTGGTTTTGAAATTAGAAAGCAGTTTTTTATAATAAACTTCTAAATTAAAAGAGGAAAAATCACTTCCATGAAAGTTAATATAGCCTTAACTATCATGGAATTGTATTGTCAATATCATTGAATTTTGATAATGTTAAGAAAAAATCGCATGGATGTTATATAGTCATATGCACATAGTAGGATTTAACTAAATATTGGAAGTTACGAGGATAAACTTGGGATGTGCTTTACAAAAGGAGTTTTGACATGGTATTACTCAGATGTACGTGTGGATAGACACGAAGCAAACCAACTAATGCAAGAAATTCATGAAGGATCTTATGGCACTCATGCCAACAGACATGCAATGACAAGAAAGATGCTGAAAGCATGTTACTATTGAATGACAATGGAATTTGACTGCTACAGATATGTGAAGAAGTGTCACAAATGCCACATCTATGCTAATAAGATCCATGTGTCTCCGACACTTCTCAATGTTATCTCCTCTCCATGGCCTTTCTATATGTGGGGAATTGATATGATTGAAATAATTGAACCAAAGCCTTCAAATGGACACCGTTTCATCCTGGTTGTCATTTATTATTTCCCCAAGTGGGTCGAAGCTGCCTCTTACGCCAATGTTATTCGACAAGTGGTAGTAAGATTTATAAAGAAAAATCTCATCTGTCGCTACGGCGTACCCAACAGAATGATTACTGATAATGGTTCTACTCTCTTTCTACAATACTATGGAGAACTTCCTCCAGCATTTGTTGATGAGTTCAAACATGAGCTAATTTCAATACGCTCAAGGATGTTATTCATAATGTATGTCTAAAGAGTTTGGAGTGTATGTGAGACAAAACAATTACAAAAACCTCCACCTCTGCTCAACAAATGGATGCATAGTCAAGTGCAAGCTTTTACTCATGAATCGACCAAGATAAACCAACAAAATTGGAAGTAGTTGGAATGAATTTTGTTAGAAAAATGATTTCATTGAGGGGTACCTCTTGCGTTTCAAGTTCTCCATCCCTAGAACTTGTAATTTTGTTAATGTCATCAAAGTGGAAAACTGGATTTAATTTGTTTTGTTGTTTTGTTGCATGTTTTGTGTCTTGCAATTTGTGCCTTGCAAGTTGTCTCTTTCATATTTTGAAAACCTACTTGTAATTTGTATTTTGTGTCACTATTCCAATACATATTACTTTTTTATGTTAAGTTAAATTTCTGCAGTAATATTATGTGTAAGTTAATGATTTTTAACAAGGTTACATTATGCTGGTTGTAATCAACTATTTTTTGTCCATTGGAAGACAACAACCTACGTAAGAGTATTGTTGCAACATCATTACGAGCCTTGTCGTCTGTCTGTGCATATTTTCTGATAGAATATTTTGATTTACCAATTGTTTTACTATATAAAAACACTCTATAATGATAGTTCCAAATTTTTCCAAAGTCTTTATAATCGTGAAGAGTGTAAACTGGTTCTTCAAAATGCATACGAACACACACATGTCTAAGCCACATCTGCATGCATTGTTTAACTAGAACTTCAGAATTAGGATATCATGTGCCAATACATCCGATTAATCTAAAAAACATGTATCATTCATAAGCACATGTAGGAAAATAAATTAACACAATGTTTCTAATTATCTCAACATCTTCAATATTTTTTGTTGTTTTCATGGAACCTTTAATATTCTCTTCATATTTTCTCCATACGTCGTGACTATCCGCTTCACCATCGTACAATCTAACAACTAGGGGTGGCAATAAAATCCATTAAGGGAAAATCCATCCAATCCATCCAATAATTTATCCATCCAATCCATCCATCAATCAAATAATTACTTAACGGATTGGATTTAATCCATCCATTTAACTATATGGATGGATTCAATCCATCCATCTCATTTAATAAATTCAATGGATTTTTTTTAGTTGCATATAAAATTGTTGACTTTATTTTAAAATTTCACAATTTTTTCTTTTTCTTGAAAAAATTATATTAAAAATTACAATATATATATATATTGTAGAGAGAGAGAGAGAGAAGAGAGTGGTAGTAAAAGAATGTCAATTTGAAAATCGAGGAAGTGGTGGAGTTTCAGTTTGAAAAGCACTGCATTTGTTCAATTCATTTGAATTAGAAATCATACTTCATAATAGAATTGAAAAAATCTACAATTCAATACAGTAGTTAAGTATTGAAGGAGAAATAAGAAAGCAAGGGTGTAATAATTTAACAACAAAGAAATATATCATTCCAATTATTAAATGAAACTGTAACTAGATGATGGTGATTGTCATTTCACAATTAGAAGGACCAAAGTACTAAAAATTAGATTCATACAAAGATAAAAAATTAGAAATAACATGAAAAAAAAAAAGAAGAGAAAAATGAAATAGAATAACTACCAAATAATTATCAAAAACTTATCTATCAAATATTATAATCTATGAATAAATATAATACAAGAATCTATTATATCTATATATTGTAAAAATATTATTCTAGAGAAATTAAAAAAAAAGTTTTTGTAAAGTTTTAAAATCTAAATTACTAAAAAAGTTAATTAAAATATTTAAATAAATGTTTTGGATGGATGGATATCCATCCACTAAAAAGATGTTAATGGATGGATTGGATTGGATTTTAACCTTAATGGATGGATTGGATTGGATTTTTTAGATGAAGATCTAGTGGATTGTTAATGGACTAATGGATTGATTAGATCCATCCATTAGCAATCCAATCCATATCCATCCGATCCATCCATTTTGCCACCCCTACTAACAACACAATCGTTGTAGTTGTTTGCTTGAGCGAACCGTCAATCCAATTTTTATAAACTCCAGATTTTCTACATTGCGTATTTCCCAACCACGCATTGTTGACATTATAAAACTAACATCGGATCTTATCTGATATATGTTCCCCTACAAAATGGTGAAGAACATTGGTACTTAATGATAATCCACCTAGACGAACGACTAATTTGCCATTTAGACTCCTACTGCCCAATGGAGATTGGCGACTGGAGGAGGTTCAACATGAAGAAGATTGTGAGATATTCTTTCTTGACTGAATATATAATCAAAATATTCATTCAATTTTGTTGACAATCTTCTTTCCAATATCCAAGGAGGGGGGTTCTTTAGGATCTAGTAGGTTGGCCGAAGTTTGACCATTCGCTACAAAATACCCGGGTAAATTTTAAGAATTGGAAGATTGTGAAGGCCAGAGGAATTCCAAACACATGGAACACATATTATTCTTTCTAGGTTTCATATGTAGTTTGATATGCATGTTAATTCTCATATAATACAAACCTAGTTCGGTTTTGCTCAATGTTGTCAGAATCGAGATCTTATATAAGATCGAGAGAGGACATTAAGATCGTAAAATGTAAAATCGTAATTAAGATCGGAAGATCCTACTCAATTAATTTTATAAGATCGAGAGATGATAACAAGATCGTAACCAAATCGTAAGATTTTACCAAAAAATAATACTTAATATTTTATATTATATATTTAATAGTGCATAACTTTGAATATTAAATATAAATCCATAAAGTCTAAATCGAAAACATAAAATTAAAAGTCTCAAATCTTAAACCTAAAATAACAAAGTCCATAAAATAAAATACTCAAAATTATAAAGGCTAGAATAAATCACAAACA
Source organism: Vicia villosa (assembly GCF_029867415.1). NCBI lineage: Eukaryota > Viridiplantae > Streptophyta > Magnoliopsida > Fabales > Fabaceae > Vicia > Vicia villosa. The sequence continues at coordinate 131,239,674 of NC_081183.1, forward strand.
CGCCGATAATTTGGATTATCCCCCATAATATCATCTCCTTCATCTTCACTAATCTCATCATCTCCTCCACCACTATCATCATCATCATCATCATCATCTCCATCTCTTTCGTCTGCATTTTGTTCTTCATTGTCACTTTCTATAGTTTCAAGGACATCAAATTCATCTACATGTGTAGTTGATTTAACACCAGTACTTTGCATCAAATCTTCATCTAAATCAGTCACATTTACATGATTACCACCTGCATTTTCTTCCTCAGCAACACACCACCAATCATCATCATCTTAGAAATCTTCGATTGTTAGATCTCGCTTTTTCCTTTCAGTCTTATTCTTGGTCAATCTTGTATTTACCATCACATACACAAGATCATTCATAGTCTTTTGTTTCAACCGGTTTCTTTTCTTCGTATGAACCTTAAAGAGGAAATATTAAATTAAAATGCATAACATATAGTAACTATAAAAAATATATATGATAATTTGAAAACATACCATCTCAAAAGCACTCCAGTTTCTCTCACATCCAGAAGAATTGCAGGTCAAACTTAACACACGAATAGCAAAGTTTTGCAACTCTGGGTGTTCATCGTAAGATTCGCACCATTGAGTTGGTGTCTTATTTTCTAGTCCACGTTGAGCTATTTCACTTCCAAAGAAACCTTTTTTACTCTTAAAATCTTCAAGCTGACCATCAATTTCATTCACCATATTCATGTCTCCTCCCATCATCCTTTTTAAACATGCATACATCCCTTGTTTAATTTCATTGTCTGCTTTGAAATTAGGTTTGTAATGCAACATTGGATTAAGACAGTAACCCGCAGCATGCAAAGGCCTATGCAACTGTTTGTCCCATCTGTGATCTATAATCTTCAATAAAGGTTGGTAACTTAAGAAAGAAAAGATTAAATTAGTTCATAAAGAAACACTTATATAATGTTTATATGAAATAAATCAATCTAAGATATTTTGTAAAATTATACCTTTTTTTTCTTATTATTGTAGCTAGTTTGAATTTGCTCTTTTGCTTGATCCATTGTTTCATAGATATAGCCCATAGCTGGCTTCTCATCAGAATCCACCATACGTAAGATTTTAAGTAATGGAAAAGCACCCTTAAGGCAAATAACCAAATTCTTCCAAAAGTCTCTATTTGTGACTATATTTTCAACCAATTTCCCATCGTTTGTCTTGGCAAATTTACTATCCTTCCATTTCTTAGAAGTGAACATCCTATACAATTCTCCCTTCTTATCATTCAAGCAACCCAAACATAAATATGATTTTGCAAAGAGAGTGGCAGCTGGTCTTATCAATTCACCTCCTGCTGTATAATGATGCAATAAAGTTATAAGACCTGTCCTAGCATAAATGTAAGTTGTGATCTTTTTACCCGAAGCAATAATTTCCTTATGCATAGGTATCTTGCTCTCAAAATCCTCTAACATTAGATCAATACAATGAGCTGCACAAGGTGTCCAATAAAGCATATTCCTCTTGTCCATCAACATTTGTCCAGCCACCTTGTAGTTTGCAGCATTGTCTGTTACAATTTGAACAACATTTTCTACCCCCACTTCCTCAACGATGTGATCTAGCATTTTGAAATCTTTATCGGATGTCTTTGAAATTCCAGATACATCAATTGATTTTAAAAAGAAAGTTCCCATAGGACTATTGACTAAAAAGTTTATTATAGTTCTCCTCTTTTGATCCGTCCATCCATCACTCACTATTGTACATCCAAAATTTTTTCCAAGCAGCTTTATGCTCCACCAATATGCTATTTATTGACTCAACTTTTGTCTTTAAATGTTTACCTCGAATGTCATGATAAGATGGTGGCTTATATCCTTTACCATATCGGGCCATCATTTCACACATATTTATAAATTCTTCATCTTTTACAACATTAAAGGAGATAGCATTGTTGTAAAAATAAGTTGCAACTTGTAAGTCAGTATCCTCTTTTTCTTTTTTCTTAAAAGCATCGTTGATAGTTGATTGAGAAGTTATCCCCCTCTTGAAAATATTTGCAAGACTTGAAGATTCAGCTTTTTTTCTTTTACCATCTTCCACATCAACCTCTACTACATCTTCCCTTAGAGTTCTCTTCTTGATGAGTTGGGTTTGCAATTTATGAACAATGGTCCACATTTCTTTGCGAACTTCATCAGGAACAGATATGCAGGATTCAACATTACTATTTGTCCCTGCCAAATGATGCTTAAATCGATAAACACCGCCGCTATATTCAGTATGACAATAGTTGCACCTGATCTTTCTTGATCCATCGTTTACGGGAGTTCCATGTTGCCATCCCACATCTTGTCTTTGACCAGCAGCATTTTTTGCAACTTTCTTATTTCTCACAGGAACCGACATACTAGTATTACTACCACCAGCCATCTGTCTCATTAACAAAAAAAAAGTTAAAACAAATAATTTTTATATAAAATAATTAATAATACAAATATTTTTTTGAATATTAAAACATATAGTAATAAAAAACAAAAAATAAGTAAAATTAAAAACATTATATTTTAGCGTAAAATAATATCTTACAAACATATATAAATAAATAAGTAAAATTAAAAACATAATTTTTATAAAAAGAACAATTGAAAAAAATATTCTTTTATATATATATATATATATATATATATATATATTTATATATATATATATATATATATATATATATATATATATATATATATATATTTGAGAAATAAAAACAATTAAAAAACCTATACATATTTCTATTGTCACTGTTAGTCACGTGAAGAAAAAAAAGTTAAGAATATAAAATCATTTTTGCTACTTCAATTTTTCCATGTTAGCAATGATAGGACGAGTCATTTGCATGCTATCCCAGGACACATCCCAAAACATTTTATATTATAAATTTTTATAAAAGATTTATCATATAAACATCTATACTTCAAGTAATATCATCTTGGAAGTTGGAATAAAGTCTACGGTGGTGATGGTGATGCTATATATTTCCAAGAATCATTATTAATATTATATGATATTTTATTGAAAAGTAATACATTGAATACAATAGAGAGAGTCACGTGAATTTCAAGAGCCAAAATCAACTTTCCAAGGACCATAATTTATATTATATTATATTATTTTGTAGAAGATGAAAATGCATAAAGAAAAACAAAAAAACAGAGCATAAAAACGATAGACACAGAACTCTAACAGAGTGCTTACTTCTTCTTCTCTGGCAGCGAAATTTCTGAACCTTGAAGTCATTGTCGACTTTGCAGAAGCCTTCGTTTCGAATTCAGAGCAATTGAAAAAAATTAGGTATTTATGTATTCATAGCACGCGGGTTGTAAACCGGGTCGCACTTTACCGGGTAAATAAGCCCTATATTTTTTAGATTTTGTGGGATTCTACTATCAGCCTTTTAAATCTATTCGGTTTGCCGTGATTTTCGCTTAAAAACGATCCTGCTTACTATCCAGATCGGTGAAGGAGATTAAGATCGCAAAACAGTAAAAACTCTAGCGTTTGGGTGCAGGATTGGTTGGACATGGAGAGTAGTTTTAAACCAAACTGCATCACCAGAATGGTATGTAACACTTGTGATGTATAATGTATCTCGAAAAAATTATTTCTTTCACTTACATTTAGTTATTGATAGATCCTAAATAAGTTTGTTGATGGACAATGTCGGGCACAGAAACGGCACCGTTTTGAAAAGAGAAGGGGTGGCCAGTGGTTCCTAGGGAGTTTCTCTTTGTTTTGAGAAAAGAACACGTAACACGAACTTTTAATCTATCCTATGAGGAGGAAGGGGAAAATGATCTTAATAAACTCTAAGTTGGTTAGGTGTGGGGAGAACCTAGGAGAGATTCTAAGGATCGAGAGGTCAGTTATATAGAGGGAAGGTATTAGCACCCTAAGTATCCGCAGTACTCTACGGGATCCCTTTTGTATTTTTATTTGGGGGTTGGTTTGTGCTTACTTTTTTATTGGGAAAGATTCTCCTTTGTGATAGGAGAGAGAGAGTGAATTCATGAAAAGACGGGGAAGTTGACTGTTTTTGGTTTTTGGTTTGCTTGCAAAGATTCCTTGTGAATCTCATGCCTACATATCCCTAGTAGAAGTCAGAGCTTTTGTAGTTCAGGGAACTAATAGGGAAATGGATTGAATTTTTTTTCTTGTTTAAAGCCCAAGATTGAAGCTGAAATTTGATATCTATTTTAGAGAAAGAGACAAATCGTCATCTTAACAGATAAATATCTCGACTATTCCACCACAAACACTTTTAAAAGTAACAAAAAATGGTTATTTTCATAATAAGAGAGGGACCTTATTTGAATGATCGCAAGTATGCTAGCACAACCTCTTAAATGAAAGAATAGTTTTTCAACCATTAGGGAAGGACAGCAAACTAAATTAAAATCAACAGAGCGTGCCTCTTACATCAGCTAAATGAGAAAATGATTTGATAATATTTGTATTTTGATTGTGGTTTAATGGAAGAAATGTATCTTCCCTAGAGATGAATCGTGTCTCATCTCTGGAGAGAAGACTTGAATTTTGAGTATCTTGTACGAGGCCCAAGATTGAGGCTTTAAAGGGAATTGAGACTGACTCCATTGGAGATGTCTCCATTGAGGATTATTTGACTTGAAGATTTTGTTAGAATAAGATTGAGTGAAGGTGTTCTCATGTTGGCTGCATTAATGGTAAAACATACATAGTTGATATTGTAGTATGCAGGTTGCATATGTGTGAAGCTAATATAGGTTTTTTAGTGAATGTCATGATCGATGTCATGACATCTGTGTGTGACAGCAGGAGCTGTTATTATTTATTAAATGTGTTTCCTGATTTATCTCAATGATCTGTTTAGAAAACCTTTTATTTAGTGTTGAAAATTTCGTCCAGAAGATCCTGCTGACAGCACATTGTGTAAGAGATAGATGGCGTGTGAATTAGGTTAACTTGGTTAACCCTAATTTGTTTCTTAAAAAGACCAAGGCCCAAGACTGTGTTTAAAAAGACTGCAATCCTACTTTGGAATGCAGACAGAAGATTTTGTATTGTGAAGAACTGTTGTTCTGTAGTTGTCTCGTGTGATCCAAGCAATTGTCCTTGATGATTGCATTGGAATAGTTTGTGTTTGTGTAATGTCACTCTAAGATTTTAAGCACGAGTGTGTGTCTCTTGATTGAAGCTTTTAAGCAGATCAAGGTTTGTTTTTGAAGAGTGTCTTCTATCTGTAATTGTTATTTGTTTATGTGTAATCACTACTGTGATTGAGGGGGAGTGGAATGGAGATATTCCATATCTATGGAGAACCTAGGTGTGGTGTCGTTTTCTTTACCTCCCCGTTTCACTTGGGAGGACGGCACGCTAGGCCCTTCACGCGAAATTTGGAAGGAGAATGCGCCCGTGGCGGGATGAATTTTATTTCAGTTCTTCCTACGATATCACACGAACTTTCTTATTTGTCCTACGAGTAGGAAAGGGGAAAAAAGATCTCAACTAAACCCTAGGAGTTTGCTAAGTGTGGGGATTTACACCTAGACTAGAAATTCTGGAGTCCGGGAGGTCGGTTATACATAGGGAAGTGTTTAAACACCCTACATATCTGTAGTACTCTACAGGAACCTTCTCTGTGTCATTGTGTTTGTGTTTGCTGCTAATGATTGGGAAAGTTTCTCCTTTGTGTTAGGAGAGAGAATTGAATTGATTTGAAAAGACAGACAGACAGACTGACTATTTTTGGTTTTTTATTAGCTCGCTGAGATTCCTTGTGAACCTCATGCCTACATATCCCTAGTGGAAGTCAGAGCTTAATGTAGTTCGGGGAACTAACTAGGGAAAATAATTGTTTTTGGTGCCTTGCTTGAAGCTCAAGGTTGAAGCTTGGAATTAAATCTCTGTTTACAGTAAAGAGACATGAAATTATCTCTACAGAGAGGTATTTGTACTATTCTACCACAAACATTTAAAGGAGTGACAGAATAACTGAATTCATTTCATTCAAGAGGGGGACCTTACTTGTGTGTGTGCAAGTATGCCAGTCAGATGCCTCTTAAATGAAAGAAAGATGCTCGTCCAAATTAGGGAAAGTGTACAAGTCTGGGGATGTGCCAGAGCATGTCTTTCAGAATCCTAAATGGGAGACTTTGATTGAAATTGAAGTTGAAATGTTTGTTTGTTTGAATGTGGTAGAGTAGTAAAAATATCTTTCTATAGAGATAAGCTATGTCTATCTACTGTATGAAAGATTTGACTTTAGCTGGCTTGTATGAGGCCCAAGCTTGAGGCTTTTTGATTGATTAATTAATATTATTGACTCTGGGAGATGACTCTACTGAGGATTAATTACAGGGTATTTTTGTGTTCTGTACAAAGCCCAGAATTGAGGCTGACTCTACTTAGGGAGACTCTATTTATGTGCCTTGTACAAAGCCCAAGGTTGTGGCTAACTTTAGCTAGGGAAAAACACTATTTTCTGCCTTGTACAAAGCCCAAGGTTGTGGCGGACTCTTAAATGAATTAAGTATGGATGACTATATGGGGAAAGATCCTAAGTGTTAGGAATCTTTGACACATGAAAGATATGGTTTATCTGCCTTGTACAAAGCCCAAGTTGTGGCTACTGAGTGATGAAGGACTCACTGGGGAGACTCTATTATCTGCCTTGTACAATGCCCAAGGTTGAGGCTGACTCTTGACAGGGGAGTTTTATTGTTTGGGTGCCTTGTATGAAGCCCAAGGTTGAGGCTAACTGTTTTTTGTTGGTTTTTTAACTCTATTGAGGAGATTTTATCTATTAAAAGACTGTTTTTTGATGGAAGCTAACCCTTTCCAGGGATTTGACTCAGCTGGTGAATTTGTCTGTTAAAAGACTGACTTTTATCATGTTTTTGGAGGCTGACCCTTTCCAGGGGTTTTGACTCTTTTGGGGAAATTATCTCCTAAGAGAAATGAATCTATTTATTTTTTTTGACATTTATTAATTGACTTTGGAGGCTAACCCTTTCCAGGGGTTTTTATGAAATGATGGATTGATTTTAATTGACTTTGGAGGCTAACCCTTTCCAGGGGATTTTTATGATTGAAAAGTGGATGGCAGAAAGATTATCTAGTGGAGACTCTTTGTTTAAAGCCCAAGATGAAGGCTGACTCAATGCTGAGGATGACCAAAACATAGATCCTAGACTCTGCTAAGGAAGATTGATGAAGATAAGGGTGACAGAGACTGTCCATGTCTCTCATTCCAAAAATGTACTCAATGTGAAATTGAGACAAACTTAGCTTGTTTTAAGTCTGGTTTAAATTGGAAGAAACTCACCAGGGTAGGCTAAAAGGTGACTAAAGACCTGTTCCTATGTTTATAAGAAACCTGATGGGTCCTTGTATACAAGCTCAAGAGGAAGCTGGAAATGCTTTTAAGAAGCCTGTGGGTCCTTGTACAAAGCCCAAGAGGAGGCTAATCGAGGGTCCTTGTTATAGCACAAGAGAAAGCTTATGTAGTTTTGAACTTATTTTGGCTCTAAGCAAATGGGTAAGAGGTTTCACCGGGAATAATTCCTCTTTGGGTGGATGTGTCCTATTATTTTTGGATTCTAAGGTTTTTGCCAAGATGTTTCACCGGGAATAATTCATCTTGGGGGTTTGAACTACAGATCTCTAATTAGGAAAGAGCCTTCACCGGGAAGACATTCTCAATCCTAGGTCATATTCCTATAATATATATATAGTTTAACTGTCCTAAGGTTTATACTCAAACGTAGTTCTAAACTAATATATGCACAGTTTATATTTGACAGTAATTTAAATAAAGACTGTAAATTGAAAGCTTGTAAAGCCTAACCTGGATGGAGTGGAGGCCATTGAAGAAGTATGTACAGAGCCTCAACAGTATTTTTGTTGTTTTGTTGATAACAGTTGAATGTATATGATAAACAGTTAATGGTTTTTGAAAACAGAAGAAGTGAAGATGGACAAAGGTCACATAGGTATCTGAAGAGTTTCACCGGGAATAATGCCCTTCAAATACCAGAAGAATGTTTTTGAAAACAGAAAGAAGATTTTGAAAATACAGTTTTGAAAACAAGCTAAGAAGAGAAGGTTTTTGGGACTTACACTCTATTAGAGGCCCACTTAAAAATGATTTACTGTTTATGAAAACAGTTGAAGAAAAGATTGAAATGATATAAGGTTTTGTTGTTTGAAAACCTTAATCATCTGTTTAATCGGAGATTGAAAACAATTTTGTAGATTGACAAAAGTCAACTTAATTAAGGCAAAGATGAAATCTATACCTAATTAAGACCTAAATAAATAGGGTTTTTATCATAACATTATTCACAAAGTAATTAGGTTAAAACAAAATGAATATATATATTTTAAAGTATTTAAGAAAACATTTAAAACATACTATTTTAAACCTAATTAAAATACATGAAATAAATAATATTTTTATGATTTTTTTGATTATTTATAAAATATATATATTAATCAACAAGTGTTTAAAAAATGAAGTCAAAATGAATTAATTTGATAAGTTAAATAATTGGTTAAAGTTGTGAAGGAATTAAGTTAGAAAAGTGATAAAAAAATAGGTTTTGGTCCTAGCAAGGCTTGAACTCACGCCCTTATAGCCACACACTCAAAACAACACCACTGAGCCAAACGCCAGTTGGTGACTATAACACGCGCGCATTTGGTTTTGTTTTAAAACAAGTTAGAAAAATCTGAAAAAATAAAAGGATGAAAAAGTCTGGGGCGAGGGGGATTCGAACCCCAGACTTGTGGCATGATGATACTAAGGGCGCATGTGTGGCCACTAGGGCAAGTTGTTTAGTCGTTAATAAAACGCATACCATTCAAAATAAAATAAAACCTGCCCTGAGAATTCAAATTTGCGCGCCACCACCATCTTCGTCTTCAACCTCAAGCTCTCCATTTTTGGATTTCTGAACTCACTCGTTTCTCAACCATTTGTCATGATGTAAACACGAAACTTGCTCTAATTTCACTCACGATTCTAAATATGTAACTAACATGAACTATCATTAACTACATCTAACTAATTTATCAGAAATCGTGAAGAACCCTAAAATTTCAAAATCAAATTAAATGACTATACTGAAAGATAAATGGATGATGATAGAGGGTTTTCAATCCTCTGATGATGCTGAACAAGATAGAATCGAGCTATTTCACAAAAGGTACTTAAATTAGAGAGGTGAAGTTCAGAAACTTACCTCTGAAAATGGAGATCGTGAGGATGATTGAGAGCACCTGGGTTTGAATGAATGATCTCAATAGCTTCCCTGAGACTCAATGATGCTAACTGGATGCTTATTGTAGCCTGAATCCTTCTGAATTGTTCTATGGACCTCCCTCGATTTGAGCTTCAAGTGGACATGGAGGTTGTTGAATCCTGAGTTACAGATGAGCTGCAGCCATCTGGTTAGCTTCACTATGACCTGAGGAGTGTGTCTGGATGATTGGCTTGCCTTGAAACCTTCTGAATCACTCCATGGACCTCCAACTGCAAGTGCTCCAAAGTGAGAGCAACAATGGTGTTCCTCCACCTACAGAAGTGATCCAGGTGCTTGGATCACCTCAAATGACCTCCCTTGAGATGTTAGAATGCTCACTTCCCAAAGATAAGCTTTGGTTTGAAGAAATCGATTCTTCTTGCCAAAGAACTTTGAAAAACAATGAACAAGAGGAGAGAAGGAGAAAGCAAGTAATATGGTTGCTTTGGTGTGTTTTTGAATGAGGAATGCATCTGTATTTATAGGCAAATGGATCAGTATAGCTGCAGAGGAGTGAGCTTCCTTAGTGAAGTTGATTTGCTTTCTTAGCCATGAAGGAATTTTGCAAATATCTCTTATGCAATGATGAGAATTTTGATTCCATTTGATCAATCCCCTAGCCCTCGATTTTGCTTGATCTTAGGGGACAATTCTGAGCCAGAAATGAGCTCTAATTGGTTGGTGAGAAGATTCCTTGGGTGATTCATCAATTTGCCATAAATTCACAAATGTAATCATTACATAATCACATGTTCTTGTTTTTTTAGAATCTTCTTCAATCCTTATGGCATGGTGAAAATGAATGCATGGCATGGTTTCAGATGTGTTATGGGTCGTGTAGCATCCATAAGAGAGGTTATTTGCACAAAATTTGCAAAGTCCAAAAGTGTCCATGACCTATAATTTTACTTCATGAGGCCAACTTTGAACAAGCATAACTCCTAGCTCAAATTGAATTTGGAGAAGGTTGAACACAATTTGGAAAGCCCTAAACATCTACTTCAAATCATTAGTTTATGTCTTCTTCAGAATCATTTAGGAAATTTGTGAAAAATGAGCCTAAAGTTGGATGAAAACTAGGTTAAAACACTTAGAAAAATTTCTAAGTGTTTATGACCTAAACTTCAAAATTTCCAAAACTTCATAAATGGTTGATCTTTTGAAAAAAGTTCCTTTGTAAGATGTTGTTTTATTTTGCAAGATCTACAACTTTCATGTTGGAAGTTTTTTGAGTTGTGTAGGTGAAATTTTGAGATCTCACCATGCCTTCAAAAACCCTAATTCCCGACTTTTCGCTCCTTGATGAATTTCTTTGAATTTCTTTGGCCAAATGACTTTGACATCCATATATTGATGATATTGATCTTTGAAAGTCATTTTTTGACCAAAAACCTTAAAAGTCAATGATGATCCTTCACAGTTGACTTTTTCCTGACAAAGTGAATTTTTGGGCTTTTGTGTAGAAATAAGATCTTCTCCACAAATGGATGATATAAATGGATTATATGGAGGTAGTAGAGATCCTTGAATCATGTCTTGAGTTTTGGATTCATGCCCTGATCAGAAGTCAACTATCTTGGTGAATTAGGTCAAAACCCTAATTTGTCGACCATGTGAAAGTAATGACTGTAGACTTTGAATTGAAGTGTGATGTCCAGTAGACCTTGTAATATGAGTTATTTGAAGATGATTGATGTCTTTGAATGACCCTCTGAGGTTTTTTAGGGTTTCCCAAATGTGATCCCTGATTTCAGTCCTTGATAGGCTCAAACCCTAGTCTGGCGACCTGAGTAAACCTGTACTCATATGACTGGATGTCTAATCAATCATAGATGAGAAAAGTGAAGTCTTTGAGCCTCATGATTGTATTAGGGACTAATCCTTGTATTGATTGATCCTTTGCCTGAGCTTTCTTGTCTTTGAGCATCCTCGATTAGGTACCAGATGGAGAAATGACTGCTCTGGGTACTTGTCTTGACCTGATGAAAAATCCTGAAGATATGTCATCTCAGGGGGGTCAAAAATTAGGGTATGACAGATGCCCCTATTTAAGTTTCTTTTATCTGGAGGGAGAGAGATTGAGATCTCGATCTCTCCTGCGTAAAAGAGACTTAAATATCAAAGAATGCCCGAATTTTGGGCGCTCCTGAGATGTTGTAATTGATAAAATCTTTGCATGATTTGATCCCGTTGTCGCACTTGGCGGGGGATGAGGAGACAAACTCCTGTAGAAATACTTGATGTGGATTCTGGTGAATGGATGGCAATGTAGGATGCGCAATCCATCTTCTTTAACTAAGTGTTGATACTTAGAAAAAGGTAAACAACCTCCTCTCGTTCCGGATGTCCAAATCTCGAAACTGGTCTCAGTTGCGTTTGGACAATATCTCAGATAAAGAGAAAATCTCCAAAGGTCTGTTTCCTCATCAAACTTCTTACCAGCGCTTGGAGGTAAGATGCCATTTGACGGCTGTAGAGAAACTTCAAATGTTTGTTTCCTCGTCAAACTTCTTATCAGCGCTTGGAGATAAGATGCCATTCGACGGTAGTAAAGAAACTTCAAAGGTTTGTTTCCTCGTCAAACTTCCTATCAGCGCTTGGAGATAAGATGCCATTCGACGGTAGTAAAGAAACTTCACCATCTTCCCTTTTGACTTGACGTCTTTGAAAGATTGTCATATGGGCCCATGATCTTTTGAGGGGCTAATGACTTCGTTTGAAGGCGGACGAACTGTTTTCGGGGTGAAAACTGCCATTCGTCAACTGATGCCTGGGGAATCAACGAACTATTTTCCTAAGAGGAAAACTGCCATTCATCGACTCTGTGGGGAGTTAAGCATCCCAGAAACAGACAAACTGTTTGAAGAAACTGCCATTTGTCGATCTCTTGAGTATTTAGCAGACAAACTGTCTTTTCTTGGGAAAAGACTGCCATTTGCCAATTGCTAGGGGAGCAAACTGTCTTCTACTGGGAGAGACTGCCATTTGTCGACCCTGTCATGAAAGAAAGTGAGCAAACTGTCTTCTGCTGAAAGAGACTGCCATTTGCTGACTTTGTTATGATAGAAAGTGAGCAAACTGTCTTCTGCTGAAAGAGACTGCCATTTGCTGACTCTGTTATGATAGAAAGTGAGCAAACTGTCTTCTGCTGAAAGAGACTGCCATTTGCTGACTTTGTTGTGATAGAAAGTGAGCAAACTGTCTTCTGCTGAAAGAGACTGCCATTTGCTGACTTTGTTGTGATAGAAAGTGAGCAAACTGTCTTCTGCTGAAAGATGACTTTGTTGTGATAGAAAGTGAGCAAACTGTCTTCTGCTGAAAGAGACTGCCATTTACTGACTTTGTTGGGGAATCTGAACTATCTTCTGGATGAAGACTATCATTTGCTGACTCCGCTGGGGAATCATTTGTAGATCTGCTGGGAGATTCTGAATTATTTTCTTTGACGAAAAAGAAGGTGGCATCTCTCGACCTTGCTGGGGAAATACCAGACCTGTAGGGAGTTCCGGAATGTGAAGCAGACTATCTTATCTGAAGAAGACTGTCGAATGTCGCTCTGCAGGAGATTCTCGGCTGAGGGATTCCAAAAGTGAACAAACTATCTCTTTGAGGGAGACCACCATTTATTGACTTGCTTGGGGAAACCTCTCTACATGGATCGTTGTCTTGAAGGAAAAAGTTTCTCCAGTGTTTGCAGGGGAAACTTGAGTTCATGCCCTCATGACTCGGGCATTCTCATGATTAAAAGCCTAATTTGACTATGCAGTTGTGATGTAATGTATGCATGAATATTATGACAATTATAAAATGTAAAGTGAATGTGAATAGAATTGTCGCGGATGTGAAATCCTATGATACGACTGAAATTCTTGTGGATCAGAAGATGTCCTCTTCTTGGAGTTCGAACTCTCTCGGGAATATCTGGTTATCAGTTGTCCGCTGTTTGAAATGAGTAATATGAATTGAAGTGAAGATCCGTCATCGGGAGATGTTCGCAAAGCGACCTCATGGGGAAATCTTGGTTCCCGGAGTCTCAACCGTTCTCGGAGCAACTGTTTGCATTCTTCCTATTGTTTGTAAACCTTAGAAAGAACTTTCACCTTTATTTTTGCAAGTAAATTCATTTTTATTTTATGAAAACATTTGTTTCAAGAAATTGACTGTTTAAACTTAAAATGCATTTCAAGAAACTGAATAAGACTAGATTGCAAAGGAAAAGCACAAGGCTCAAATTATTATATATGGAATGGTAATCAGCCAAATGCTTGATTCCATGGAGTATTTACAAAGTTGGAAATTGGTAATTTTCGGGAAAAGGGCTACGATGAAACGTGACGACCGTTATCTTTCCCTTCCACTCCGAGTTGCGCTGTATTCGTGCTTCGTAGAAGATGACCTACTGCTGATGAACACTCCGCTATGGATTTTGAATGATCAAGTTTGTCCTGAACACAGTTACTTGCCATATATCCCTAACTTTTGCGTAAACTACCCCTTTCGGGTTTTAAGTTTACCGGGATTGATTATTTATTTTTTTTTTTTTTTTATGTCTCTAACTTTTGCCTGAATCGCCCTTTCGGGTTTTCGATTCACCGAGACGCTCTTTTTTGCCTAAGTCGCTCTTTGCGAGTTTTCAACTTAGCGAGCTGTTCTTTTTGTTTATTTAGGCGAAGTATTTCTTGACTGCGTCGACGTTCACAGGACGGGTGAATTCTTCTCCATCCATAGTCGTGAGTATTAAGGCTCCTCCTGAGAAAGCTCTCTTGACCACGTAGGGGCCGTCATAATTGGGAGTCCATTTCCCTCTCGAATCTGTGAGAAAAGATTGAATCTTTTTGAGTACAAGGTCGCCTTCTTTGATTGTGCGAGGTCGAACCTTTTTGTCGAAAGCTTTCTTCATTCTTTGTTGATATAGCTGTCCGTGGCATAAAGCTGTCATGCGCTTTTCTTCGATTAAGTTCAATTCATCGAATCTGCTTTGACACCACTCGGCTTCTGTTAATTTTGCCTCCATCAAGACTCTCATTGATGGAATCTCAACCTCTATAGGTAGGACTGCCTCCATGCCATATACAAGGGAGAAAGGAGTTGCTCCAGTCGAAGTACGTACTGATGTACGGTAACCATGAAGAGCATACGGGAGCATTTCATGCCAATCTTTGTAAGTGATGACCATCTTCTGAATGATTTTCTTGATGTTTTTGTTAGCTGCTTCTACAGCTCCATTCATCTTTGGTCTGTAAGGAGATGAGTTGTGATGTTCGATCTTGAATTCTTCACAAAGCTCCTTCATCATTTTGTTATTCAAATTTGACCCATTGTCAGTGATTATCTTGCTAGGAATGCCGTAGCGACAGATGATGTGATTCTTGATAAACCTGACGACAACTTGTCTTGTAACGTTTGCATATGAAGCTGCTTCAACCCATTTGGTGAAATAGTCTATGGCTACCAAGATGAAGCGATGTCCGTTGGACGCTTTTGGTTCGATCATTCCAATCATGTCGATTCCCCACATGGAGAAAGGCCAAGGGGAAGAGAGTATGTTGAGCAGAGATGGTGGCACATGAATTCTATCGGCGTAGATCTGGCATTTGTGACACCTCTTTGCGTACTGGTAGCAATCTGACTCCATCGTCAGCCAATAATATCCTGCTCTCAGTATTTTCCTTGTCATGGTATGTCCATTGGTGTGAGTACCAAAGGAACCTTCATGTATTTCTCTCATGAGTATTTCTGCTTCTTTTCTGTCAACGCATCTGAGCAGAACCATGTCGAAGTTTCTCTTGTACAGAACATCTTCATTCAGGAAGAATCTACAAGCTAACTTTCTCAAAGTCTTTCTATCTTTCTTTGACGCCCCAAGAGGGTACTCTTGCTTTTGAAGAAAGTTCTTGATGTCGTAGTACCACGGTTTGTCGTCGATGATTGCTTCTACTGTGAAAACATGAGCGGGCCTATCCAGGCGCATAACATCGATCCGAGGAATGTCATTCCAATGATTTATCCTAATCATGGAAGAGAGTGTGGCTAATGCATCAGCCAAATTGTTTTCTTCACGAGGAATGTGATGAAAATCTACCCTGTCGAAGAATGGTAACAATCTTCTCGCGTAGTCTTTGTAAGGAATTAGCCCTGGTTGGCGTGTTTCCCATTCTCCTTTGATTTGATTGATGACCAAAGCAGAATCTCCATATACATCCAAGTGTTTGATTCTTAGATCCATGGCTTCTTCGAGACCCATGATGCAAGCTTCATATTCGGCCTCATTGTTTGTGCATTTGAAAGTTAATCTGGCAGTAAATGGAATATGGGTACCCTGAGGTGTAACAATGATTGCCCCAATTCCTCGTCCATAAGCATTGACAGCTCCGTCAAAGATTAAGCCCCACTGGGATCCTATCTCAGGTCCTTCGTCTGGTAGTGGCTCGTCGTAATCTTTCATCTTGAGGTACATGACGTCCTCGTCCGGAAAGTCGAAACTGGTTGATTCATGACCATTGAGTGGGTGGTGAGCCAGGTGCTCAGCTAGAATGCTTCCTTTCACGGCTTTCTGTGCGTGATACTCAATGTCATATTCTGATAACAACATCTGCCAACGGGCAATTCTCCCGGTTAAAGCAGGCTTCTCAAAGATGTACTTGATTGGATCCATATGAGAGATCAAACAAGTAGTATGTCGAATCATGTACTGGCGGAGACGCTTGGCAGCCCAGGCCAAAGCACAACACGTCTTCTCGAGCATGGAGTAGCGGGATTCACAGTCAGTGAATTTCTTGCTCAGGTAGTAAATGGCATGCTCTTTTCTCTTTGTCTCGTCTTGCTGTCCAAGGACACAACCCATGGAGTCTTCTAAGACGGTTAAGTACATTATCAAAGGTCTTCCTTCCACTGGAGGAGACAAGATGGGTGGTTCGAGCAGATATTCCTTAATGCTGTCGAACGCTTTCTGACAATCGTCTGTCCAGACGCAACTTTGATTTTTCCGTAGAAGTTTGAAAATAGGAGCGCAAGTTGCAGTCATGAGATATATGAATCTCGAGATGTAATTCAGACGTCCAAGAAATCCTCTAACTTGTTTCTCGGTTCTGGGTGAAGGCATTTCTTGAATTGCCTTGACTTTGTCTGGATCTACTTCAATTCCTCGTTTGCTGACAATGAAACCAAGGAGTTTTCCTGAGTAGACACCAAAGGTACACTTGTTGGGGTTCAGGCGAAGCTGAAACTTCCGTAAGCGTTGAAATAACTTTGTCAGATTCTGTATGTGATCTTCTTCATTTTCTGATTTGGCAATCATGTCGTCCACATAGACTTCCACTTCCTTATGCATCATGTCGTGGAAAAGCGTAGTCATGGCCCTTTGATAAGTTGCCCCTGCGTTCTTTAGTCCAAAAGGCATAACACGGTAGCAGAACGTGCCCCAGGGGGTGATGAAAGCTGTTTTTTCCATGTCTTCAGGTGCCATTTTGATTTGGTTGTATCCTGAAAATCCGTCCATGAATGAGAAAACTTTGGATTTTGCTGTACTGTCTACCAACATATCAATATGTGGTAAAGGAAAATCATCCTTAGGGCTAGCTTTGTTCAAATCTCTGTAGTCGACGCACATGCGGACTTTTCCGTCTTTCTTAGGAACGGGAACAATGTTAGCTAACCACTGAGGGTATTCTGAAGTGACGAGGAAACCTGCGTTGATCTGCTTTTGAACTTCCTCTTTGATTTTCATGGCCATCTCCGGATGAGTTCTTCTCAATTTTTGCTTGACCGGAGGGCATTCTGCTTTTAATGGCAAGTGATGCTCCACTATACTGGTATCCAACCCTGGCATATCTTGATAAGACCAAGCGAAGACATCTGAGAATTCTTTGAGTAGCTGTATCAAACTCTCTCTGATCTCTGAACTGAGCGAAGCTCCAATCTTAACCTCTCTTCTGTTTCCATCGGAACCAAGGTTAATGATCTCTAGAGGCTCATTGTATGGCTGAATGGCCTCTTCCTTTTGTTGAAGTAACCGTGAAATTTCCTTTGATATTTCTTCGTCTTCTTCTTCCTCTGCCTCGAATACAGGAAACTCAAAGCTTGGAGAAGTCATACGGTCGCACGTTTCAACGGGGTATTTTATGATTAATCTGCATATGTGTGATAAGTTTTATTTAGACAACGAGGGAAGACTCGGTGTATGCAGTTAATGATTTTTTTTTGATGTTTTTTAAGGGTGTTTTTTAGGATTACCAATTTCCGAAAAAAGAAAAGGAAAAACTAAACGAAGGAACAGAATGACATTTTTATTTATGGACAGTCATTTCTTGAAACAAAGACCCTATAAAACAAAACTCTATTGCTTTGGGCGAAGCAAAGAGGGACATTTAACTAAGAAATAGTAAAATGCAAAGCCCTATGAAACATCTCTTCACCCTGGGCTATGGTGAGAGGACAAAATAACGGTGAAAGTTCCTACTTAGGAGTGCGAACAACAGTTGAAACTTCAACAGCTGTCCAGTAGTGGCGAACCCCATTGTGCACTAAGTAATCTGGAACCTTAGGCTTAAGCTGGCCTGTGGTAGGTCTTGATTTACCAACCACTGTCTTTGCAACACTCAGACGATCTTCTTCTACTTCAGCAGACTGAGCGGTGTGAGCATACCCCTTTCCAAGTGGAGTATGTCGAACTTTCTTTTGAGGAAACTTCCAATCTTCTGAATGGAGAGACTCGTTGTCGGAGACACTTTCGAGATCATCCTCTTCTGTATTTTGGTCTTGCTCTTCTCCCAAGATGGCATTGACTAGATATGTGAACTCTAGATCCTTAGCCTCGGAAGGTGACTTGGGGATATAATCCTCAATGATGACTTCACCAGTAGGTGATGATGAATAGCAAGGGTTATACATCTCTTTTGGCTGAGAGAGGTACTCAAAATCACTGTTCCATCCAGTTGGAACAATATCTTCAAGAGAGATTCTTGAACTTTCAGGAGCGGAGTATTTCACCATGTAGTCGAATTTTCCGCTTGGTTCTCCTAATGTATCCCAAGTCTCTTCGGGGATAGGAGGAACTTCTTCTGATGAACCATGACTTCTGGTGGTGAAGCTGTTAGTAACTTCATCACTGCTTGGTTGAGTCTTACTTTCAGATTCTTCATTTGGATAACAGCAAAGTGGTTCAGACTCTGATAGGGAGATGTATCCTGCTTTGTGAAGATAGGATAACCATTCCTCTTCATCGGTGCTTTCCGTATCGATGATATTGACTGTTTGTTGAACAGGTTGAAGAAAACCTCCACTGCAGAAAGTTTCTTGAATAGGGAGAACTACTTCAATCCCTGGGATAGCTTTTGATGATGTCGGAAAGAATCCAATTCCCGTTCTGTTCTTGTTGTTGGTAGGAATATTAATGTGCCCCCAACCACTGGTAGTGCCATCCTTTACAACTTGGATTGCATCTTTGTATGAAGAGATAGACGCTGCTTTCTCCTTTCCTTTGTCTAAGGAAAGTGCTTGGAATTTAGTTCCAACAACTTCTTTTGGTTCTATGTCGGAGAATGATGACAGGTTGCTGACGATCAGAGCTCGTTCTCCACATACGGTTACCAATTTGTCATTCCTTATGAACTTCAGTTTCTGATGAAGTGTTGAAGTAATTGCCCCAGCCTCATGAATCCATGGGCGACCTAGCAAACAACTGTATTGTGCTGGAATATCCATAACTTGGAAAGTGATTTTGAACGTCTGAGGTCCAATAGTTATGGGAAGATCTACTTCTCCGAAAACTGACTTCCTTGATCCATCAAATGCTTTGACGATGACATGACTTTTTCTTAGAGGGTAATCTTCGAAAGATAATCTTGATAATGTTGATTTAGGCATGACGTTGAGAGAGGATCCATTGTCTATTAGGACTCCTGTGAGTGTATCACCCATGCAGCCAACTGAGATGTGAAGTGGAAGATTGTGGTCCACTCCTTCTTCAGGAAGATCTTCGTCACAGAAACTTAGGCTAGTTCCCGCGGAGATGTTGGCAACGATGTTGTTGAATTGGCTTATAGTAACACTTGGTTCTACGAAAGCTTGTTCCAAAACTTTCTGTAGAGCTTCCCTATGAGCTTCAGAACTCAATAGCAGGGAAAGAACAGAAATCCTAGACGGAGTATGTAGTAATTGATCTACAATGTTGTATTCACTCCTCTGGATTAACTTCAAGATCTCATCATTTTCTTTCGCTTGAACAGCATTGGTCGGAAGATTGTCTTGCCTATGTGGTACTTCCTCCGAAGGTTTCTCCACATTTTCTGTTGTTCTGTTGAAGACTCGTCCACTTCTGGTGACTCGACTAACATCAGCAATGTTGACAACAGACGGTAATGGTATTTCCTTACCATTTTCAATGAATGTAGCGTTGTACTTGTATGGTATAGCCTTGCTGGACTCATACGGTACAGGACCTGGTAAGTAGATGACTAGCGGTGCAACTGCTGTCTTCCTGCTATCATACTTAACTTGCATAGGTTCAACTTGATTAATTTGAGGAGATACGGTAAAGACTTCATCATCTTCTCTGTTGGCAAGAACAGTAATGGTATTGTCATCCATCAGCTTTTGAATGTCGTTGCGAACACGCAAACATCCTCGTGAATTTCTTCGACAGATTCTGCATCTACTGTAAGCGTGGAAATCTGTTCCAAAGTAGGCAAGTCCATTTAAAGTTTTGTGGAACCTGACTACCGATCCTTCAAGGTCTTCAACTTTGTAGATTTTGTATTCTCCTGGACATCCTTGAACCATGTTGATGTCATGTTCAGTTCTGACTCGGATATGTTGAATCCATCCTAAGTCCATTTGTTCTTGTAATGCAGCTTGAACTACGGCACATCCTTGATTATTCTTTGGACAAATTTCGCATGTGAAGTAGTTGTGAGGTGGTACATGACCGTACCCAGCTTGTTTAGCGTGCATCTTGACAAGATTTTCCCCTATCTGACGAATGTCGTAGATTTGAATGACGTTGGGGTGTTGGTCTATCAGATTTACTGAAGCTTCTTTGTGCTGCGGCAAAGGATTTGCTTGGACGTTTGGATTAGTATCTTTGAAGGATAGCATTCCGCTCTTCACTAATCGTTGGACGTCAATCTTGAAAGAGAAACAGTTCTCAATATTGTGACCTGGTGCCCCCTGATGATAGGGACAAGATTGGTCAGCCTTATACCATGGTGAGGAACTGTTTGTAGGATTTGGAGGACTCCTTGTCTGAATGAGTCCTTTTGCCAGTAATGTTGGAAACAATTCTGCATACGGCATTGGTACGGGGTCAAAGGCAGGATACCTTGGAGCCCGATTGTTGTAATTTGGAGGTCGAACCTGCTGCTGAGGTTGCTGCGACCTTTGTTGAATTTGTTGTTGCGAAACCTGAGGTTGATAAGCTGGCGCTGAGTTAACAACCGGAGTTATTGTTGCAACTTGAGGTTGGAATTTCTTCTTGATTTTGTGCAAGACATTGCTGACATCTTGATCCTTTTTCTTCTGGAAAGAACTTCCATACTTCCTTGGACCAACAGAAGATTCTGGTTCTTTGTTCAAGCGTCCTTCTCGAACTGCTTCTTCTAAACGCACACCCATGTTTACCATCTCGGTAAAGTCACTTGGTGCACTTGCAACCATTCGTCCGTAGTAAAATGGACTCAAAGTTTTGAGATAGATTTTTGTCATTTCTTTCTCTTCAAGTGGTGGACAAATTTGAGCAGCAACTTCACGCCATCTCTGAGCGTATTCCTTGAAGCTTTCTCTATCCTTTTGAGTCATGGCCCGGAGTTGATCTCTGTCGGGAGCCATATCCAGATTGTACTTATACTGTTTGACGAAGGCCTCTCCGAGGTCTCGAAAAGTACGAATCTCTGAACTGTCCAAGTTCATGTACCATTTGAGTGCAGCACCAGTCAGGCTGTCTTGAAAATAATGAATGAGCAATTGTTGATTATCAGTCTGAGTTGACATTCTTCGAGCGTACATCACAAGATGACTTTGTGGGCATGAATTCCCTTTATACTTCTCGAATTCTGGTACTTTGAATTTGTGAGGAATCTTAACATTTGGAACCAGACCGAGGTCTGCAGCATTCTTCCCGAATAGATCTTGTCCTCGGAGAGTCTTGAGTTCCTTCTGCATTTGCAGAAACTGTTCTTGGAACTCGTCCAATCACCTCCCCGTTTCACTTGGGAGGACGGCACGCTAGACCCTTCACGCGAAATTTGGAAGGAGAATGCGCCCGTGGCGGGATGAATTTTATTTCAGTTCTTCCTACGATATCACACGAACTTTCTTATTTGTCCTACGAGTAGGAAAGGGGAAAAAAGATCTCAACTAAACCCTAGGAGTTTGCTAAGTGTGGGGATTTACACCTAGACTAGAAATTCTGGAGTCCGGGAGGTCGGTTATACATAGGGAAGTGTTTAAACACCCTACATATCTGTAGTACTCTACAGGAACCTTCTCTGTGTCATTGTGTTTGTGTTTGCTGCTAATGATTGGGAAAGTTTCTCCTTTGTGTTAGGAGAGAGAATTGAATTGATTTGAAAAGACAGACAGACAGACAGACTGACTATTTTTGGTTTTTTATTAGCTCGCTGAGATTCCTTGTGAACCTCATGCCTACATATCCCTAGTGGAAGTCAGAGCTTAATGTAGTTCGGGGAACTAACTAGGGAAAATAATTGTTTTTGGTGCCTTGCTTGAAGCTCAAGGTTGAAGCTTGGAATTAAATCTCTGTTTACAGTAAAGAGACATGAAATTATCTCTACAGAGAGGTATTTGTACTATTCTACCACAAACATTTAAAGGAGTGACAGAATAACTGAATTCATTTCATTCAAGAGGGGGACCTTACTTGTGTGTGTGCAAGTATGCCAGTCAGATGCCTCTTAAATGAAAGAAAGATGCTCGTCCAAATTAGGGAAAGTGTACAAGTCTGGGGATGTGCCAGAGCATGTCTTTCAGAATCCTAAATGGGAGACTTTGATTGAAATTGAAGTTGAAATGTTTGTTTGTTTGAATGTGGTAGAGTAGTAAAAATATCTTTCTATAGAGATAAGCTATGTCTATCTACTGTATGAAAGATTTGACTTTAGCTGGCTTGTATGAGGCCCAAGCTTGAGGCTTTTTGATTGATTAATTAATATTATTGACTCTGGGAGATGACTCTACTGAGGATTAATTACAGGGTATTTTTGTGTTCTGTACAAAGCCCAGAATTGAGGCTGACTCTACTTAGGGAGACTCTATTTATGTGCCTTGTACAAAGCCCAAGGTTGTGGCTAACTTTAGCTAGGGAAAAAAACTATTTTCTGCCTTGTACAAAGCCCAAGGTTGTGGCGGACTCTTAAATGAATTAAGTATGGATGACTATATGGGGAAAGATCCTAAGTGTTAGGAATCTTTGACACATGAAAGATATGGTTTATCTGCCTTGTACAAAGCCCAAGGTTGTGGCTACTGAGTGATGAAGGACTCACTGGGGAGACTCTATTATCTGCCTTGTACAATGCCCAAGGTTGAGGCTGACTCTTGACAGGGGAGTTTTATTGTTTGGGTGCCTTGTATGAAGCCCAAGGTTGAGGCTAACTGTTTTTTGTTGGTTTTTTAACTCTATTGAGGAGATTTTATCTATTAAAAGACTGTTTTTTGATGGAAGCTAACCCTTTCCAGGGATTTGACTCAGCTGGTGAATTTGTCTGTTAAAAGACTGACTTTTATCATGTTTTTGGAGGCTGACCCTTTCCAGGGGTTTTGACTCTTTTGGGGAAATTATCTCCTAAGAGAAATGAATCTATTTATTTTTTTTGACATTTATTAATTGACTTTGGAGGCTAACCCTTTCCAGGGGTTTTTATGAAATGATGGATTGATTTTAATTGACTTTGGAGGCTAACCCTTTCCAGGGGATTTTTATGATTGAAAAGTGGATGGCAGAAAGATTATCTAGTGGAGACTCTTTGTTTAAAGCCCAAGATGAAGGCTGACTCAATGCTGAGGATGACCAAAACATAGATCCTAGACTCTGCTAAGGAAGATTGATGAAGATGAGGGTGACAGAGACTGTCCATGTCTCTCATTCCAAAAATGTACTCAATGTGAAATTGAGACAAACTTAGCTTGTTTTAAGTCTGGTTTAAATTGGAAGAAACTCACCAGGGTAGGCTAAAAGGTGACTAAAGACCTGTTCCTATGTTTATAAGAAACCTGATGGGTCCTTGTATACAAGCTCAAGAGGAAGCTGGAAATGCTTTTAAGAAGCCTGTGGGTCCTTGTACAAAGCCCAAGAGGAGGCTAATCGAGGGTCCTTGTTATAG
Organism: Vicia villosa; assembly: GCF_029867415.1. NCBI lineage: Eukaryota > Viridiplantae > Streptophyta > Magnoliopsida > Fabales > Fabaceae > Vicia > Vicia villosa. The sequence continues at coordinate 131,263,326 of NC_081183.1, forward strand.
CACAAGAGAAAGCTTATGTAGTTTTGAACTTATTTTGGCTCTAAGCAAATGGGTAAGAGGTTTCACCGGGAATAATTCCTCTTTGGGTGGATGTGTCCTATTATTTTTGGATTCTAAGGTTTTTGCCAAGATGTTTCACCGGGAATAATTCATCTTGGGGGTTTGAACTACAGATCTCTAATTAGGAAAGAGCCTTCACCGGGAAGACATTCTCAATCCTAGGCCATATTCCTATAATATATATATAGTTTAACTGTCCTAAGGTTTATACTCAAACGTAGTTCTAAACTAATATATGCACAGTTTATATTTGACAGTAATTTAAATAAAGACTGTAAATTGAAAGCTTGTAAAGCCTAACCTGGATGGAGTGGAGGCCATTGAAGAAGTATGTACAGAGCCTCAACAGTATTTTTGTTGTTTTGTTGATAACAGTTGAATATATATGATAAACAGTTAATGGTTTTTGAAAACAGAAGAAGTGAAGATGGACAAAGGTCACATAGGTATCTGAAGAGTTTCACCGGGAATAATGCCCTTCAAATACCAGAAGAATGTTTTGAAAACAGAAAGAAGATTTTGAAAATACAGTTTTGAAAACAAGCTAAGAAGAGAAGGTTTTTGGGACTTACACTCTATTAGAGGCCCACTTAAAAATGATTTACTGTTTATGAAAACAGTTGAAGAAAAGATTGAAATGATATAAGGTTTTGTTGTTTGAAAACCTTAATCATCTGTTTAATCGGAGATTGAAAACAATTTTGTAGATTGACAAAAGTCAACTTAATTAAGGCAAAGATGAAATCTATACCTAATTAAGACCTAAATAAATAGGGTTTTTATCATAACATTATTCACAAAGTAATTAGGTTAAAACAAAATGAATATATATATTTTAAAGTATTTAAGAAAACATTTAAAACATACTATTTTAAACCTAATTAAAATACATGAAATAAATAATATTTTTATGATTTTTTTGATTATTTATAAAATATATATATTAATCAACAAGTGTTTAAAAAATGAAGTCAAAATGAATTAATTTGATAAGTTAAATAATTGGTTAAAGTTGTGAAGGAATTAAGTTAGAAAAGTGATAAAAAAATAGGTTTTGGTCCTAGCAAGGCTTGAACTCACGCCCTTATAGCCACACACTCAAAACAACACCACTGAGCCAAACGCCAGTTGGTGACTATAACACGCGCGCATTTGGTTTTGTTTTAAAACAAGTTAGAAAAATCTGAAAAAATAAAAGGATGAAAAAGTCTGGGGCGAGGGGGATTCGAACCCCAGACTTGTGGCATGATGATACTAAGGGCGCATGTGTGGCCACTAGGGCAAGTTGTTTAGTCGTTAATAAAACGCATACCATTCAAAATAAAATAAAACCTGCCCTGAGAATTCAAATTTGCGCGCCACCACCATCTTCGTCTTCAACCTCAAGCTCTCCATTTTTGGATTTCTGAACTCACTCGTTTCTCAACCATTTGTCATGATGTAAACACGAAACTTGCTCTAATTTCACTCACGATTCTAAATATGTAACTAACATGAACTATCATTAACTACATCTAACTAATTTATCAGAAATCGTGAAGAACCCTAAAATTTCAAAATCAAATTAAATGACTATACTGAAAGATAAATGGATGATGATAGAGGGTTTTCAATCCTCTGATGATGCTGAACAAGATAGAATCGAGCTATTTCACAAAAGGTACTTAAATTAGAGAGGTGAAGTTCAGAAACTTACCTCTGAAAATGGAGATCGTGAGGATGATTGAGAGCACCTGGGTTTGAATGAATGATCTCAATAGCTTCCCTGAGACTCAATGATGCTAACTGGATGCTTATTGTAGCCTGAATCCTTCTGAATTGTTCTATGGACCTCCCTCGATTTGAGCTTCAAGTGGACATGGAGGTTGTTGAATCCTGAGTTACAGATGAGCTGCAGCCATCTGGTTAGCTTCACTATGACCTGAGGAGTGTGTCTGGATGATTGGCTTGCCTTGAAACCTTCTGAATCACTCCATGGACCTCCAACTGCAAGTGCTCCAAAGTGAGAGCAACAATGGTGTTCCTCCACCTACAGAAGTGATCCAGGTGCTTGGATCACCTCAAATGACCTCCCTTGAGATGTTAGAATGCTCACTTCCCAAAGATAAGCTTTGGTTTGAAGAAATCGATTCTTCTTGCCAAAGAACTTTGAAAAACAATGAACAAGAGGAGAGAAGGAGAAAGCAAGTAATATGGTTGCTTTGGTGTGTTTTTGAATGAGGAATGCATCTGTATTTATAGGCAAATGGATCAGTATAGCTGCAGAGGAGTGAGCTTCCTTAGTGAAGTTGATTTGCTTTCTTAGCCATGAAGGAATTTTGCAAATATCTCTTATGCAATGATGAGAATTTTGATTCCATTTGATCAATCCCCTAGCCCTCGATTTTGCTTGATCTTAGGGGACAATTCTGAGCCAGAAATGAGCTCTAATTGGTTGGTGAGAAGATTCCTTGGGTGATTCATCAATTTGCCATAAATTCACAAATGTAATCATTACATAATCACATGTTCTTGTTTTTTTAGAATCTTCTTCAATCCTTATGGCATGGTGAAAATGAATGCATGGCATGGTTTCAGATGTGTTATGGGTCGTGTAGCATCCATAAGAGAGGTTATTTGCACAAAATTTGCAAAGTCCAAAAGTGTCCATGACCTATAATTTTACTTCATGAGGCCAACTTTGAACAAGCATAACTCCTAGCTCAAATTGAATTTGGAGAAGGTTGAACACAATTTGGAAAGCCCTAAACATCTACTTCAAATCATTAGTTTATGTCTTCTTCAGAATCATTTAGGAAATTTGTGAAAAATGAGCCTAAAGTTGGATGAAAACTAGGTTAAAACACTTAGAAAAATTTCTAAGTGTTTATGACCTAAACTTCAAAATTTCCAAAACTTCATAAATGGTTGATCTTTTGAAAAAAGTTCCTTTGTAAGATGTTGTTTTATTTTGCAAGATCTACAACTTTCATGTTGGAAGTTTTTTGAGTTGTGTAGGTGAAATTTTGAGATCTCACCATGCCTTCAAAAACCCTAATTCCCGACTTTTCGCTCCTTGATGAATTTCTTTGAATTTCTTTGGCCAAATGACTTTGACATCCATATATTGATGATATTGATCTTTGAAAGTCATTTTTTGACCAAAAACCTTAAAAGTCAATGATGATCCTTCACAGTTGACTTTTTCCTGACAAAGTGAATTTTTGGGCTTTTGTGTAGAAATAAGATCTTCTCCACAAATGGATGATATAAATGGATTATATGGAGGTAGTAGAGATCCTTGAATCATGTCTTGAGTTTTGGATTCATGCCCTGATCAGAAGTCAACTATCTTGGTGAATTAGGTCAAAACCCTAATTTGTCGACCATGTGAAAGTAATGACTGTAGACTTTGAATTGAAGTGTGATGTCCAGTAGACCTTGTAATATGAGTTATTTGAAGATGATTGATGTCTTTGAATGACCCTCTGAGGTTTTTTAGGGTTTCCCAAATGTGATCCCTGATTTCAGTCCTTGATAGGCTCAGAACCCTAGTCTGGCGACCTGAGTAAACCTGTACTCATATGACTGGATGTCTAATCAATCATAGATGAGAAAAGTGAAGTCTTTGAGCCTCATGATTGTATTAGGGACTAATCCTTGTATTGATTGATCCTTTGCCTGAGCTTTCTTGTCTTTGAACACCCTCGATTGAATGTCAGGCTGCTCTGGGTACTTGCTTTGACTTGATGAAAAATCCTGAAGATATGTCATCTCAGGGGGGTCAAAAATTAGGGTATGACAGATGCCCCTATTTAAGTTTCTTTTATCTGGAGGGAGAGAGATTGAGATCTCGATCTCTCCTGCGTAAAAGAGACTTAAATATCGAAGAATGCCCGAATTTTGGGCGCTCCTGAGATGATAAAATCTTTGCATGATTTGATCCCGTTGTCGCACTTGGCGGGGGATGAGGAGACAAATTCCTGTAGAAATACTTGATGTGGATTCTGGTGAATGGATGGCAATGTAGGATGCGCAATCCATCTTCTTTAACTAAGTGCTGATACTTAGAAAAAGGTAAACAACCTCCTCTCGTTCCGGATGTCCAAATCTCGAAACTGGTCTCAGTTGCGTTTGGACAATATCTCAGATAAAGAGAAAATCTCCAAAGGTCTGTTTCCTCATCAAACTTCTTACCAGCGCTTGGAGGTAAGATGCCATTTGACGGCTGTAGAGAAACTTCAAATGTTTGTTTCCTCGTCAAACTTCTTATCAGCGCTTGGAGATAAGATGCCATTCGACGGTAGTAAAGAAACTTCAAAGGTTTGTTTCCTCGTCAAACTTCCTATCAGTGCTTGGAGATAAGATGCCATTCGACGGTAGTAAAGAAACTTCAAAGGTTTGTTTCCTCGTCAAACTTCTTATCAGCGCTTGGAGATAAGATGCCATTTGACGGCTGTAAAGAAACTTCACCATCTTCCCTTTTGACTTGACGTCTTTGAAAGAATGTCATATGGCCTCATGATCTTTTGAGGGGCTAATGACTTTGTTTGAAGGCAGACGAACTGTTTTCGGGGTGAAAACTGCCATTCGTCAACTGATGCCTGGGGAATCAACGAACTGTTTTCCTAAGAGGAAAACTGCCATTCATCGACTCTGTGGGGAGTTAAACATCCCAGAAACAGACAAACTGTTCGAAGAAACTGCCATTTGTCGATCTCTTGAGTATTTAACAGACAAACTGTCTTTTCTTGGGAAAAGACTGCCATTTGCCAATTGCTAGGGGAGCAAACTGTCTTCTACTGGGAGAGACTGCCATTTGTCGACCCTGTCATGAAAGAAAGTGAGCAAACTGTCTTCTGCTGAAAGAGACTGCCATTTGCTGACTTTGTTGTGATAGAAAGTGAGCAAACTGTCTTCTGTTGAAAGAGACTGCCATTTGCTGACTCTGTTATGATAGAAAGTGAGCAAACTGTCTTCTGCTGAAAGAGACTGCCATTTGCTGACTTTGTTGGGGAATCTGAACTATCTTCTGGACGAAGACTATCATTCGCTGACTCCGCTGGGGAATCATTTGTCGATCTGCTGGGAGATTCTGAATTTTTTTTTTTTGACAAGAAGTGGCATTTCTTGACCCTGCTGGGGAAATACCAAACCTGTAGGGAATTCCAAAATGTGAAGCAGACTATCTTATCTGAAGAAGACTGTCGAATTTCGCTTTGCAGGAGATTCTCGGCTGAGGAATTCCAAAAGTGAACAAACTATCTCTTTGAGGGAGACTACCATCTGTTGACTTGCTTGGTGAGATCCTGGTGTATGAACTGTTGTTTCGCAGGAAAAAATTTCTCCGGAACTTGCAGGGGAAACTTGAGTTCATGCCTAAATGACTTAGGCATTCACAGGATCAAAGCCTGATTCGGCTATGCAATTATGATGTAATGTATGCATGAATATTATGACAATGATAAAGTGTAAAGTGAATGTGAATAGAATTGTCGCGGATGGAAAATCCTAAGATACGACTTGAATTCTCGTTGATCAGAAGATGTCCTCTTCTTGGAGTTCGAACTCTGTTGGGAATATCTGGTTATCAGTTGTCCGCTGTCCGAAGTAAGTAATATGAATTGAAGTAAAGATCCGTCATCGGGAGATGTTCGCAAAGCGACCTCATGGGGAAAACTTGATTCCCGGAATCTCAACCGTTCTCGGAGCAACTGTTTGCATTCTTCCTATTGTTTGTAAACCTTAGAAAGAAATTTCACCTTTATTTTTTCAAGTAAATTCATTTTTATTTTATGAAAACATTTGTTTCAAGAAATTGACTGTTTAAACTTAAAAATGTATTTCAAGAAACTGAAAAAGACTAGATTGCAAAGGAAAAGCACAAGGCTCAAATTATTATATATGGAATGGTAATCAGCCAAATGCTTGATTCCATGGAGTATTTACAAAGTTGGAAATTGGTAATTTTTTGGGAAAAGGGCTACGATGAAACGTGACGACCGTTATCTTTCCCTTCCACTCCAAGTCGCGTTGTATTCGTGCTTCGTAGAAGATGACCTACTGCTGATGAACACTCCGCTATGGATTTTGAATGATCAAGTTTGTCCTGAACACAGTTACTTGCCATATATCCCTAACTTTTGCGTAAACTACCCCTTTCGGGTTTTAAGTTTACCGGGATTGATTATTTATTATTATTATTTTTTTTTATGCCTCTAACTTTTGCCTGAATCGCCCTTTCGGGTTTTCGATTCACCGAGACGCTCTTTTTTGCCTAAGTCGCTCTTTGCGAGTTTTCAACTTAGCGAGCTGTTCTTTTTGTTTATTTAGGCGAAGTATTTCTTGACTGCGTCGACGTTCACAGGACGGGTGAATTCTTCTCCATCCATAGTCGTGAGTATTAAGGCTCCTCCTGAGAAAGCTCTCTTGACCACGTAGGGGCCGTCATAATTGGGAGTCCATTTCCCTCTCGAATCTGTGAGAAAAGATTGAATCTTTTTGAGTACAAGGTCGCCTTCTTTGATTGTGCGAGATCTACCTACACAACTCAAAAAACTTCCAACATGAAAGTTGTAGATCTTGCAAAATAAAACAACATCTTACAAAGGAACTTTTTTCAAAAGATCAACCATTTATGAAGTTTTGGAAATTTTGAAGTTTAGGTCATAAACAATTAAAAACAAAAAGAGTCTTTTTCGAGTCGTTTTTCAAGGAAACTAAATAACGAACGTTTTGAACTTCATAGAAAGAGAGAAACGGAGAAAGGACTTAAGGATCTATACCATGGATTATGGGAGAAAGAGAGCTAGGAAATACACCTTCAAGATTCCCCAGGTCGAGGAACTGGGAAAGCTCGGAAAACTGGTGGTCAACCCCCAGGCTTTCAAGGAGAAGTATGGAAAACTTCTGCCTTTGCTCAATACCAACATGGTGGATGGGATCCTTCCCACCTTGGTACAGTTTTACGATCCAACGTATCACTGCTTCACCTTTCCAGATTATCAGCTCATGCCTACGTTAGAGGAGTACTCTCGTCTGATTGGAATACCCGTGTACGCGCAAGATCCGTACTCCGGTTTGGAAAAGAATCCTGACGACGTTATCATTGCTGCAATTACTCCCTTGAACGTAGTCGACATCAGAACTCATATGGTGAGTAGAGGAGGAATTCAAGGATTACCCTCCAACTTCCTGTTTGATCAAGCTCGGTACTTCGTCAGCATCCAAGATATGAGCGCTTTTGAGGAAGTCTTGGCTTTGCTTATCTACGGATTGTTTTTGTTCCCTAACATTAACGATTTCGTCGACATCAACGCAATTAAGATCTTCTTGATTGGAAATCCAGTTCCAACCTTGCTTGCGGATGCTTATCACTCTGTGCATTCAAGAAACCTGCAGCGAGGAGGATTAATCACATGCTGCGTACCGTTGTTATACGAATGGTTCGTTTCACACCTGCCAAAGTCTAGCACTTTCTGGAACATGAGGGATGGCCTTTACTGGTCACAGAAAATCATGTCTCTCACTCATACAGACATTGATTGGTGTAGTCCTGACAACGACGAAACCAAGATCATCTTCAGTTGCGGAAGTTTCCCCAACATACCCCTTATTGGAACTAAGGGAGGAATCAGTTACAATCCAGCTTTAGCCCGTCGTCAATACGGCTATCCTATGAAAAACATTCCAAGTAACATCCAATTGGAGGGTCTGTTCTTCAAGAACATCGACGATCATGGCAACATGCTGAAGAAGGAAATTGTCCAAGCCTGGCGTCTTGTTCACAGCAAAGGGAGAAGATTGTTAGGAAAACATCTTTGCATCTCCCTGGATCCTTACCTTCAATGGGTACGCGTCAGAGCATTCAAGCTCAGGATGCCATATCAACATCAAGAACCTATTCCCCTAAGGGAACCAATTTACCTTTTCTCCACCGATGTTGAAAAACTGCAAACAGCATTAAACAAGGTATGCCAAGAAAGGAATGCTTGGAGGAACAAGTATCGAATTGTCAACACGAAAAATGTTGAAATTCAAAACATCCTAAGAAGGAAGGATGAGTTACTTGAAGTACTCGATCGACAAGTGACACAATCGTCACTTTCTCATCATATCCCTCCTGCTTCCTGGATCATCGATCAGCTCACGTCAGAGAACGCTCAGCTCAAGAAACAGAAGAAGATGTTAGAACGTGAAGTCGGCTCTTCATCAAAGTTTTAGAGTCCTTTCTCTCAGTTTCTCTGTATTTCCATTTTCAAAGTGTGTAAAAACGGCGTTTTCGCTTAATTAATAAAAGTTTGATGTTTCATAACGTAATTATGGTGTTTCCTTGAAAAAATAATTAACTTAATTGCATATCATACATCGCTTTAGTCGTACGCACTAACACGGGAATTGTCGCGGATCTAATAGTCACTTTCCTTTCTCCAGAAAGAGAGGAGGAGAAGGAGGTGAACCAAGACTTTCAAGCTGTCTCATCCATACAACACTCGTTCAAGTCGCAAGAAAAGAATGGAAGACTTTGAGCAAGAGAATGAAGAACTCAGGGAAGAGATTAATACTCTCAAAGGTACTATTGAAAGACTCAATAGTATGGTAGAAGCCCTGGTAGTTGCGCAGAATCGACCAACGCCAGAAGAACCACAAAGGACTGTGGTTTCCGAGATTGTTTCTACTCCTATTCCTCAGTATACCATGCCGCCTGATCGACCTTGGGGCATGCCGTATAACTTTACTCCAGAAGGGTACATACCTCCAACTTCTGAAGCTCCAAAAGTCACCATGGATATGCGTCCACCGGAGGGTTACAAACCTCTGGAAATTGAAGTTCCAAGAGCGACGGCAATGGGTTTCGCACAACAGAACACTGAGATTCCAAGATCTGCTGTCATGGCTTCTCCACAGCCCATTATGCATACTTTTCCCCCGCAGGGCGGACAAGTATATCATCACGCTCCCAGTGAGGACGCTGGCGTGTATGAAAGATTGGACGAGTTCCAAGAACAGTTTCTGCAAATGCAGAAGGAACTCAAGACTCTCCGAGGACAAGATCTATTTGGAAAGAATGCTGCAGACCTCTGTCTGGTTCCAAATGTTAAGATTCCTCACAAATTCAAAGTACCAGAATTCGAGAAGTATAAAGGGAATTCATGCCCACAAAGTCATCTTGTGATGTACGCTCGAAGAATGTCAACTCAGACTGATAATCAACAATTGCTCATTCATTATTTTCAAGACAGCCTGACTGGTGCTGCACTCAAATGGTACATGAACTTGGACAGTTCAGAGATTCGTACTTTTCGAGACCTCGGAGAGGCCTTCGTCAAACAGTATAAGTACAATCTGGATATGGCTCCCGACAGAGATCAACTCCGGGCCATGACTCAAAAGGATAGAGAAAGCTTCAAGGAATACGCTCAGAGATGGCGTGAAGTTGCTGCTCAAATTTGTCCACCACTTGAAGAGAAAGAAATGACAAAAATCTATCTCAAAACTTTAAGTCCATTTTACTACGGACGAATGGTTGCAAGTGCACCAAGTGACTTTACCGAGATGGTAAACATGGGTGTGCGTTTAGAAGAAGCAGTTCGAGAAGGACGCTTGAACAAAGAACCAGAATCTTCTGTTGGTCCAAGGAAGTATGGAAGTTCTTTCCAGAAGAAAAAGGATCAAGATGTCAGCAATGTCTTGCACAAAATCAAGAAGAAATTCCAACCTCAAGTTGCAACAATAACTCCGGTTGTTAACTCAGCGCCAGCTTATCAACCTCAGGTTTCGCAACAACAAACTCAACAAAGGTCGCAGCAACCTCAGCAGCAGGTTCGACCTCCAAATTACAACAATCGGGCTCCAAGGTATCCTGCCTTTGACCCCGTACCAATGCCGTATGCAGAATTGTTTCCAACATTACTGGCAAAAGGACTCATTCAGACAAGGAGTCCTCCAAATCCTACAAACAGTTCCTCACCATGGTATAAGGCTGACCAATCTTGTCCCTATCATCAGGGGGCACCAGGTCACAATATTGAGAACTGTTTCTCTTTCAAGATTGACGTCCAACGATTAGTGAAGAGCGGAATGCTATCCTTCAAAGATACTAATCCAAACGTCCAAGCAAATCCTTTGCCGCAGCACAAAGAAGCTTCAGTAAATCTGATAGACCAGCACCCCAACGTCATTCAAATCTACGACATTCGTCAGATAGGGGAAAATCTTGTCAAGATGCACGCTAAACAAGCTGGGTACGGTCATGTACCACCTCACAACTACTTCACATGCGAAATTTGTCCAAAGAATAATCAAGGATGTGCCGTAGTTCAAGCTGCATTACAAGAACAAATGGACTTAGGATGGATTCAACATATCCGAGTCAGAACTGAACATGACATCAACATGGTTCAAGGATGTCCAGGAGAATACAAAATCTACAAAGTTGAAGACCTTGAAGGATCGGTAGTCAGGTTCCACAAAACTTTAAATGGACTTGCCTACTTTGGAACAGATTTCCACGCTTACAGTAGATGCAGAATCTGTCGAAGAAATTCACAAGGATGTTTGCGTGTTCGCAACGACATTCAAAAGCTGATGGATGACAATACCATTACTGTTCTTGCCAACAGAGAAGATGATGAAGTCTTTACCGTATCTCCTCAAATTAATCAAGTTGAACCTATGCAAGTTAAGTATGATAGCAGGAAGACAGCAGTTGCACCGCTAGTCATCTACTTACCAGGTCCTGTACCGTATGAGTCCAGCAAGGCTATACCATACAAGTACAACGCTACATTCATTGAAAATGGTAAGGAAATACCATTACCGTCTGTTGTCAACATTGCTGATGTTAGTCGAGTCACCAGAAGTGGACGAGTCTTCAACAGAACAACAGAAAATGTGGAGAAACCTTCGGAGGAAGTACCACATAGGCAAGACAATCTTCCGACCAATGCTGTTCAAGCGAAAGAAAATGATGAGATCTTGAAGTTAATCCAGAGGAGTGAATACAACATTGTAGATCAATTACTACATACTCCGTCTAGGATTTCTGTTCTTTCCCTGCTATTGAGTTCTGAAGCTCATAGGGAAGCTCTACAGAAAGTTTTGGAACAAGCTTTCGTAGAACCAAGTGTTACTATAAGCCAATTCAACAACATCGTTGCCAACATCTCCGCGGGAACTAGCCTAAGTTTCTGTGACGAAGATCTTCCTGAAGAAGGAGTGGACCACAATCTTCCACTTCACATCTCAGTTGGCTGCATGGGTGATACACTCACAGGAGTCCTAATAGACAATGGATCCTCTCTCAACGTCATGCCTAAATCAACATTATCAAGATTATCTTTCGAAGATTACCCTCTAAGAAAAAGTCATGTCATCGTCAAAGCATTTGATGGATCAAGGAAGTCAGTTTTCGGAGAAGTAGATCTTCCCATAACTATTGGACCTCAGACGTTCAAAATCACTTTCCAAGTTATGGATATTCCAGCACAATACAGTTGTTTGCTAGGTCGCCCATGGATTCATGAGGCTGGGGCAATTACTTCAACACTTCATCAGAAACTGAAGTTCATAAGGAATGACAAATTGGTAACCGTATGTGGAGAACGAGCTCTGATCGTCAGCAACCTGTCATCATTCTCCGACATAGAACCAAAAGAAGTTGTTGGAACTAAATTCCAAGCACTTTCCTTAGACAAAGGAAAGGAGAAAGCAGCGTCTATCTCTTCATACAAAGATGCAATCCAAGTTGTAAAGGATGGCACTACCAGTGGTTGGGGGCACATTAATATTCCTACCAACAACAAGAACAGAACGGGAATTGGATTCTTTCCGACATCATCAAAAGCTATCCCAGGGATTGAAGTAGTTCTCCCTATTCAAGAAACTTTCTGCAGTGGAGGTTTTCTTCAACCTGTTCAACAAACAGTCAATATCATCGATACGGAAAGCACCGATGAAGAGGAATGGTTATCCTATCTTCACAAAGCAGGATACATCTCCCTATCAGAGTCTGAACCACTTTGCTGTTATCCAAATGAAGATCTGAAAGTAAGACTCAACCAAGCAGTGATGAAGTTACTGACAGCTTCACCACCAGAAGTCATGGTTCATCAGAAGAAGTTCCTCCTATCCCCGAAGAGACTTGGGATACATTAGGAGAACCAAGCGGAAAATTCGACTACATGGTGAAATACTCCGCTCCTGAAAGTTCAAGAATCTCTCTTGAAGATATTGTTCCAACTGGATGGAACAGTGATTTTGAGTACCTCTCTCAGCCAAAAGAGATGTATAACCCTTGCTATTCATCATCACCTACTGGTGAAGTCATCATTGAGGATTATATCCCCAAGTCACCTTCCGAGGCTAAGGATCTAGAGTTCACATATCTAGTCAATGCCATCTTGGGAGAAGAGCAAGACCAAAATACAGAAGAGGATGATCTCGAAAGTGTCTCCGACAACGAGTCTCTCCATTCAGAAGATTGGAAGTTTCCTCAAAAGAAAGTTCGACATACTCCACTTGGAAAGGGGTATGCTCACACCGCTCAGTCTGCTGAAGTAGAAGAAGATCGTCTGAGTGTTGCAAAGACAGTGGTTGGTAAATCAAGACCTACCACAGGCCAGCTTAAGCCTAAGGTTCCAGATTACTTAGTGCACAATGGGGTTCGCCACTACTGGACAGCTGTTGAAGTTTCAACTGTTGTTCGCACTCCTAAGTAGGAACTTTCACCGTTATTTTGTCCTCTCACCATAGCCCAGGGTGAAGAGATGTTTCATAGGGCTTTGCATTTTACTATTTCTTAGTTAAATGTCCCTCTTTGCTTCGCCCAAAGCAATAGAGTTTTGTTTTATAGGGTCTTTGTTTCAAGAAATGACTGTCCATAAATAAAAATGTCATTCTGTTCCTTCGTTTAGTTTTTCCTTTTCTTTTTTCGGAAATTGGTAATCCTAAAAAACACCCTTAAAAAACATCAAAAAAAATTCCATTAACTGCATACACCGAGTCTTCCCTCGTTGTCTAAATAAAACTTATCACACATATGCAGATTAATCATAAAATACCCCGTTGAAACGTGCGACCGTATGACTTCTCCAAGCTTTGAGTTTCCTGTATTCGAGGCAGAGGAAGAAGAAGACGAAGAAATATCAAAGGAAATTTCACGGTTACTTCAACAAAAGGAAGAGGCCATTCAGCCATACAATGAGCCTCTAGAGATCATTAACCTTGGTTCCGATGGAAACAGAAGAGAGGTTAAGATTGGAGCTTCGCTCAGTTCAGAGATCAGAGAGAGTTTGATACAGCTACTCAAAGAATTCTCAGATGTCTTCGCTTGGTCTTATCAAGATATGCCAGGGTTGGATACCAGTATAGTGGAGCATCACTTGCCATTAAAAGCAGAATGCCCTCCGGTCAAGCAAAAATTGAGAAGAACTCATCCGGAGATGGCCATGAAAATCAAAGAGGAAGTTCAAAAGCAGATCAACGCAGGTTTCCTCGTCACTTCAGAATACCCTCAGTGGTTAGCTAACATTGTTCCCGTTCCTAAGAAAGACGGAAAAGTCCGCATGTGCGTCGACTACAGAGATTTGAACAAAGCTAGCCCTAAGGATGATTTTCCTTTACCACATATTGATATGTTGGTAGACAGTACAGCAAAATCCAAAGTTTTCTCATTCATGGACGGATTTTCAGGATACAACCAAATCAAAATGGCACCTGAAGACATGGAAAAAACAGCTTTCATCACCCCCTGGGGCACGTTCTGCTACCGTGTTATGCCTTTTGACTAAAGAACGCAGGGGCAACTTATCAAAGGGCCATGACTACGCTTTTCCACGACATGATGCATAAGGAAGTGGAAGTCTATGTGGACGACATGATTGCCAAATCAGAAAATGAAGAAGATCACATACAGAATCTGACAAAGTTATTTCAACGCTTACGGAAGTTTCAGCTTCGCCTGAACCCCAACAAGTGTACCTTTGGTGTCTACTCAGGAAAACTCCTTGGTTTCATTGTCAGCAAACGAGGAATTGAAGTAGATCCAGACAAAGTCAAGGCAATTCAAGAAATGCCTTCACCCAGAACCGAGAAACAAGTTAGAGGATTTCTTGGACGTCTGAATTACATCTCGAGATTCATATATCTCATGACTGCAACTTGCGCTCCTATTTTCAAACTTCTACGGAAAAATCAAAGTTGCGTCTGGACAGACGATTGTCAGAAAGCGTTCGACAGCATTAAGGAATATCTGCTCGAACCACCCATCTTGTCTCCTCCAGTGGAAGGAAGACCTTTGATAATGTACTTAACCGTCTTAGAAGACTCCATGGGTTGTGTCCTTGGACAGCAAGACGAGACAAAGAGAAAAGAGCATGCCATTTACTACCTGAGCAAGAAATTCACTGACTGTGAATCCCGCTACTCCATGCTCGAGAAGACGTGTTGTGCTTTGGCCTGGGCTGCCAAGCGTCTCCGCCAGTACATGATTCGACATACTACTTGTTTGATCTCTCATATGGATCCAATCAAGTACATCTTTGAGAAGCCTGCTTTAACCGGGAGAATTGCCCGTTGGCAGATGTTGTTATCAGAATATGACATTGAGTATCACGCACAGAAAGCCGTGAAAGGAAGCATTCTAGCTGAGCACCTGGCTCACCACCCACTCAATGGTCATGAATCAACCAGTTTCGACTTTCCGGACGAGGACGTCATGTACCTCAAGATGAAAGATTACGACGAGCCACTACCAGACGAAGGACCTGAGATAGGATCCCAGTGGGGCTTAATCTTTGACGGAGCTGTCAATGCTTATGGACGAGGAATTGGGGCAATCATTGTTACACCTCAGGGTACCCATATTCCATTTACTGCCAGATTAACTTTCAAATGCACAAACAATGAGGCCGAATATGAAGCTTGCATCATGGGTCTCGAAGAAGCCATGGATCTAAGAATCAAACACTTGGATGTATATGGAGATTCTGCTTTGGTCATCAATCAAATCAAAGGAGAATGGGAAACACGCCAACCAGGGCTAATTCCTTACAAAGACTACGCGAGAAGATTGTTACCATTCTTCGACAGGGTAGATTTTCATCACATTCCTCGTGAAGAAAACAATTTGGCTGATGCATTAGCCACACTCTCTTCCATGATTAGGATAAATCATTGGAATGACATTCCTCGGATCGATGTTATGCGCCTGGATAGGCCCGCTCATGTTTTCACAGTAGAAGCAATCATCGACGACAAACCGTGGTACTACGACATCAAGAACTTTCTTCAAAAGCAAGAGTACCCTCTTGGGGCGTCAAAGAAAGATAGAAAGACTTTGAGAAAGTTAGCTTGTAGATTCTTCCTGAATGAAGATGTTCTGTACAAGAGAAACTTCGACATGGTTCTGCTCAGATGCGTTGACAGAAAAGAAGCAGAAATACTCATGAGAGAAATACATGAAGGTTCCTTTGGTACTCACACCAATGGACATACCATGACAAGGAAAATACTGAGAGCAGGATATTATTGGCTGACGATGGAGTCAGATTGCTACCAGTACGCAAAGAGGTGTCACAAATGCCAGATCTACGCCGATAGAATTCATGTGCCACCATCTCTGCTCAACATACTCTCTTCCCCTTGGCCTTTCTCCATGTGGGGAATCGACATGATTGGAATGATCGAACCAAAAGCGTCCAACGGACATCGCTTCATCTTGGTAGCCATAGACTATTTCACCAAATGGGTTGAAGCAGCTTCATATGCAAACGTTACAAGACAAGTTGTCGTCAGGTTTATCAAGAATCACATCATCTGTCGCTACGGCATTCCTAGCAAGATAATCACTGACAATGGGTCAAATTTGAATAACAAAATGATGAAGGAACTTTGTGAAGAATTCAAGATCGAACATCACAACTCATCTCCTTACAGACCAAAGATGAATGGAGCTGTAGAAGCAGCTAACAAAAACATCAAGAAAATCATTCAGAAGATGGTCATCACTTACAAAGATTGGCATGAAATGCTCCCGTATGCTCTTCATGGTTACCGTACATCAGTACGTACTTCGACTGGAGCAACTCCTTTCTCCCTTGTATATGGCATGGAGGCAGTCCTACCTATAGAGGTTGAGATTCCATCAATGAGAGTCTTGATGGAGGCAAAATTAACAGAAGCCGAGTGGTGTCAAAGCAGATTCGATGAATTGAACTTAATCGAAGAAAAGCGCATGACAGCTTTATGCCACGGACAGCTATATCAACAAAGAATGAAGAAAGCTTTCGACAAAAAGGTTCGACCTCGCACAATCAAAGAAGGCGACCTTGTACTCAAAAAGATTCAATCTTTTCTCACAGATTCGAGAGGGAAATGGACTCCCAATTATGACGGCCCCTACGTGGTCAAGAGAGCTTTCTCAGGAGGAGCCTTAATACTCACGACTATGGATGGAGAAGAATTCACCCGTCCTGTGAACGTCGACGCAGTCAAGAAATACTTCGCCTAAATAAACAAAAAGAACAGCTCGCTAAGTTGAAAACTCGCAAAGAGCGACTTAGGCAAAAAAGAGCGTCTCGGTGAATCGAAAACCCGAAAGGGCGATTCAGGCAAAAGTTAGAGACATAAAAAAAAAATAAATAATCAATCCCGGTAAACTTAAAACCCGAAAGGGGTAGTTTACGCAAAAGTTAGGGATATATGGCAAGTAACTGTGTTCAGGACAAACTTGATCATTCAAAATCCATAGCGGAGTGTTCATCAGCAGTAGGTCATCTTCTACGAAGCACGAATACAGCGCAACTCGGAGTGGAAGGGAAAGATAACGGTCGTCACGTTTCATCGTAGCCCTTTTCCCGAAAATTACCAATTTCCAACTTTGTAAATACTCCATGGAATCAAGCATTTGGCTGATTACCATTCCATATATAATAATTTGAGCCTTGTGCTTTTCCTTTGCAATCTAGTCTTATTCAGTTTCTTGAAATGCATTTTAAGTTTAAACAGTCAATTTCTTGAAACAAATGTTTTCATAAAATAAAAATGAATTTACTTGCAAAAATAAAGGTGAAAGTTCTTTCTAAGGTTTACAAACAATAGGAAGAATGCAAACAGTTGCTCCGAGAACGGGGGAGACTCCGGGAACCAAGATTTCCCCATGAGGTCGCTTTGCGAACATCTCCCGATGACGGATCTTCACTTCAATTCATATTACTCATTTCAAACAGCGGACAACTGATAACCAGATATTCCCGAGAGAGTTCGAACTCCAAGAAGAGGACATCTTCTGATCCACAAGAATTTCAGTCGTATCATAGGATTTCACATCCGCGACAATTCTATTCACATTCACTTTACATTTTATAATTGTCATAATATTCATGCATACATTACATCACAACTGCATAGTCAAATTAGGCTTTTAATCATGAGAATGCCCGAGTCATGAGGGCATGAACTCAAGTTTCCCCTGCAAACACTGGAGAAACTTTTTCCTTCAAGACAACGATCCATGTAGAGAGGTTTCCCCAAGCAAGTCAATAAATGGTGGTCTCCCTCAAAGAGATAGTTTGTTCACTTTTGGAATCCCTCAGCCGAGAATCTCCTGCAGAGCGACATTCGACAGTCTTCTTCAGATAAGATAGTCTGCTTCACATTCCGGAACTCCCTACAGGTCTGGTATTTCCCCAGCAAGGTCGAGAGATGCCACCTTCTTTTTCGTCAAAGAAAATAATTCAGAATCTCCCAGCAGATCTACAAATGATTCCCCAGCGGAGTCAGCAAATGATAGTCTTCATCCAGAAGATAGTTCAGATTCCCCAACAAAGTCAGCAAATGGCAGTCTCTTTCAGCAGAAGACAGTTTGCTCACTTTCTATCACAACAAAGTCAGCAAATGGCAGTCTCTTTCAGCAGAAGACAGTTTGCTCACTTTCTATCACAACAAAGTCAGCAAATGGCAGTCTCTTTCAGCAGAAGACAGTTTGCTCACTTTCTTTCATGACAGGGTCGACGAATGGCAGTCTCTCCCAGTAGAAGACAGTTTGCTCCCCTAGCAATTGGCAAATGGCAGTCTTTTCCCAAGAAAAGACAGTTTGTCTGCTAAATACTCAAGAGATCGACAAATGGCAGTTTCTTCAAACAGTTTGTCTGTTTCTGGGATGCTTAACTCCCCACAGAGTCGATGAATGGCAGTTTTCCTCTTAGGAAAATAGTTCGTTGATTCCCCAGGCATCAGTTGACGAATGGCAGTTTTCACCCCGAAAACAGTTCGTCCGCCTTCAAACGAAGTCATTAGCCCCTCAAAAGATCATGGGCCCATATGACAATCTTTCAAAGACGTCAAGTCAAAAGGGAAGATGGTGAAGTTTCTTTACTACCGTCGAATGGCATCTTATCTCCAAGCGCTGATAGGAAGTTTGACGAGGAAACAAACCTTTGAAGTTTCTTTACTACCGTCGAATGGCATCTTATCTCCAAGCGCTGATAAGAAGTTTGACGAGGAAACAAACATTTGAAGTTTCTCTACAGCCGTCAAATGGCATCTTACCTCCAAGCGCTGGTAAGAAGTTTGATGAGGAAACAGACCTTTGGAGATTTTCTCTTTATCTGAGATATTGTCCAAACGCAACTAAGACCAGTTTCGAGATTTGGACATCCGGAACGAGAGGAGGTTGTTTACCTTTTTCTAAGTATCAACACTTAGTTAAAGAAGATGGATTGCGCATCCTACATTGCCATCCATTCTCCAGAATCCACATCAAGTATTTCTACAGGAGTTTGTCTCCTCATCCCCCGCCAAGTGCGACAACGGGATCAAATCATGCAAAGATTTTATCAATTACAACATCTCAGGAGCGCCCAAAATTCGGGCATTCTTTGATATTTAAGTCTCTTTTACGCAGGAGAGATCGAGATCTCAATCTCTCTCCCTCCAGATAAAAGAAACTTAAATAGGGGCATCTGTCATACCCTAATTTTTGACCCCCCTGAGATGACATATCTTCAGGATTTTTCATCAGGTCAAGACAAGTACCCAGAGCAGTCATTTCTCCATCTGGTACCTAATCGAGGATGCTCAAAGACAAGAAAGCTCAGGCAAAGGATCAATCAATACAAGGATTAGTCCCTAATACAATCATGAGGCTCAAAGACTTCACTTTTCTCATCTATGATTGATTAGACATCCAGTCATATGAGTACAGGTTTACTCAGGTCGCCAGACTAGGGTTTGAGCCTATCAAGGACTGAAATCAGGGATCACATTTGGGAAACCCTAAAAAACCTCAGAGGGTCATTCAAAGACATCAATCATCTTCAAATAACTCATATTACAAGGTCTACTGGACATCACACTTCAATTCAAAGTCTACAGTCATTACTTTCACATGGTCGACAAATTAGGGTTTTGACCTAATTCACCAAGATAGTTGACTTCTGATCAGGGCATGAATCCAAAACTCAAGACATGATTCAAGGATCTCTACTACCTCCATATAATCCATTTATATCATCCATTTGTGGAGAAGATCTTATTTCTACACAAAAGCCCAAAAATTCACTTTGTCAGGAAAAAGTCAACTGTGAAGGATCATCATTGACTTTTAAGGTTTTTGGTCAAAAAATGACTTTCAAAGATCAATATCATCAATATATGGATGTCAAAGTCATTTGGCCAAAGAAATTCAAAGAAATTCATCAAGGAGCGAAAAGTCGGGAATTAGGGTTTTTGAAGGCATGGTGAGATCTCAAAATTTCACCTACACAACTCAAAAAACTTCCAACATGAAAGTTGTAGATCTTGCAAAATAAAACAACATCTTACAAAGGAACTTTTTTCAAAAGATCAACCATTTATGAAGTTTTGGAAATTTTGAAGTTTAGGTCATAAACACTTAGAAATTTTTCTAAGTGTTTTAACCTAGTTTTCATCCAACTTTAGGCTCATTTTTCACAAATTTCCTAAATGATTCTGAAGAAGACATAAACTAATGATTTGAAGTAGATGTTTAGGGCTTTCCAAATTGTGTTCAACCTTCTCCAAATTCAATTTGAGCTAGGAGTTATGCTTGTTCAAAGTTGGCCTCATGAAGTAAAATTATAGGTCATGGACACTTTTGGACTTTGCAAATTTTGTGCAAATAACCTCTCTTATGGATGCTACACGACCCATAACACATCTGAAACCATGCCATGCATTCATTTTCACCATGCCATAAGGATTGAAGAAGATTCTAAAAAAACAAGAACATGTGATTATGTAATGATTACATTTGTGAATTTATGGCAAATTGATGAATCACCCAAGGAATCTTCTCACCAACCAATTAGAGCTCATTTCTGGCTCAGAATTGTCCCCTAAGATCAAGCAAAATCGAGGGCTAGGGGATTGATCAAATGGAATCAAAATTCTCATCATTGCATAAGAGATATTTGCAAAATTCCTTCATGGCTAAGAAAGCAAATCAACTTCACTAAGGAAGCTCACTCCTCTGCAGCTATACTGATCCATTTGCCTATAAATACAGATGCATTCCTCATTCAAAAACACACCAAAGCAACCATATTACTTGCTTTCTCCTTCTCTCCTCTTGTTCATTGTTTTTCAAAGTTCTTTGGCAAGAAGAATCGATTTCTTCAAACCAAAGCTTATCTTTGGGAAGTGAGCATTCTAACATCTCAAGGGAGGTCATTTGAGGTGATCCAAGCACCTGGATCACTTCTGTAGGTGGAGGAACACCATTGTTGCTCTCACTTTGGAGCACTTGCAGTTGGAGGTCCATGGAGTGATTCAGAAGGTTTCAAGGCAAGCCAATCATCCAGACACACTCCTCAGGTCATAGTGAAGCTAACCAGATGGCTGCAGCTCATCTGTAACTCAGGATTCAACAACCTCCATGTCCACTTGAAGCTCAAATCGAGGGAGGTCCATAGAACAATTCAGAAGGATTCAGGCTACAATAAGCATCCAGTTAGCATCATTGAGTCTCAGGGAAGCTATTGAGATCATTCATTCAAACCCAGGTGCTCTCAATCATCCTCACGATCTCCATTTTCAGAGGTAAGTTTCTGAACTTCACCTCTCTAATTTAAGTACCTTTTGTGAAATAGCTCGATTCTATCTTGTTCAGCATCATCAGAGGATTGAAAACCCTCTATCATCATCCATTTATCTTTCAGTATAGTCATTTAATTTGATTTTGAAATTTTAGGGTTCTTCACGATTTCTGATAAATTAGTTAGATGTAGTTAATGATAGTTCATGTTAGTTACATATTTAGAATCGTGAGTGAAATTAGAGCAAGTTTCGTGTTTACATCATGACAAATGGTTGAGAAACGAGTGAGTTCAGAAATCCAAAAATGGAGAGCTTGAGGTTGAAGACGAAGATGGTGGTGGCGCGCAAATTTGAATTCTCAGGGCAGGTTTTATTTTATTTTGAATGGTATGCGTTTTATTAACGACTAAACAACTTGCCCTAGTGGCCACACATGCGCCCTTAGTATCATCATGCCACAAGTCTGGGGTTCGAATCCCCCTCGCCCCAGACTTTTTCATCCTTTTATTTTTTTCAGATTTTTCTAACTTGTTTTAAAACAAAACCAAATGCGCGCGTGTTATAGTCACCAACTGGCGTTTGGCTCAGTGGTGTTGTTTTGAGTGTGTGGCTATAAGGGCGTGAGTTCAAGCCTTGCTAGGACCAAAACCTATTTTTTTATCACTTTTCTAACTTAATTCCTTCACAACTTTAACCAATTATTTAACTTATCAAATTAATTCATTTTGACTTCATTTTTTAAACACTTGTTGATTAATATATATATTTTATAAATAATCAAAAAAATCATAAAAATATTATTTATTTCATGTATTTTAATTAGGTTTAAAATAGTATGTTTTAAATGTTTTCTTAAATACTTTAAAATATATATATTCATTTTGTTTTAACCTAATTACTTTGTGAATAATGTTATGATAAAAACCCTATTTATTTAGGTCTTAATTAGGTATAGATTTCATCTTTGCCTTAATTAAGTTGACTTTTGTCAATCTACAAAATTGTTTTCAATCTCCGATTAAACAGATGATTAAGGTTTTCAAACAACAAAACCTTATATCATTTCAATCTTTTCTTCAACTGTTTTCATAAACAGTAAATCATTTTTAAGTGGGCCTCTAATAGAGTGTAAGTCCCAAAAACCTTCTCTTCTTAGCTTGTTTTCAAAACTGTATTTTCAAAATCTTCTTTCTGTTTTCAAAACATTCTTCTGGTATTTGAAGGGCATTATTCCCGGTGAAACTCTTCAGATACCTATGTGACCTTTGTCCATCTTCACTTCTTCTGTTTTCAAAAACCATTAACTGTTTATCATATATATTCAACTGTTATCAACAAAACAACAAAAATACTGTTGAGGCTCTGTACATACTTCTTCAATGGCCTCCACTCCATCCAGGTTAGGCTTTACAAGCTTTCAATTTACAGTCTTTATTTAAATTACTGTCAAATATAAACTGTGCATATATTAGTTTAGAACTACGTTTGAGTATAAACCTTAGGACAGTTAAACTATATATATATTATAGGAATATGACCTAGGATTGAGAATGTCTTCCCGGTGAAGGCTCTTTCCTAATTAGAGATCTGTAGTTCAAACCCCCAAGATGAATTATTCCCGGTGAAACATCTTGGCAAAAACCTTAGAATCCAAAAATAATAGGACACATCCACCCAAAGAGGAATTATTCCCGGTGAAACCTCTTACCCATTTGCTTAGAGCCAAAATAAGTTCAAAACTACATAAGCTTTCTCTTGTGCTATAACAAGGACCCTCGATTAGCCTCCTCTTGGGCTTTGTACAAGGACCCACAGGCTTCTTAAAAGCATTTCCAGCTTCCTCTTGAGCTTGTATACAAGGACCCATCAGGTTTCTTATAAACATAGGAACAGGTCTTTAGTCACCTTTTAGCCTACCCTGGTGAGTTTCTTCCAATTTAAACCAGACTTAAAACAAGCTAAGTTTGTCTCAATTTCACATTGAGTACATTTTTGGAATGAGAGACATGGACAGTCTCTGTCACCCTTATCTTCATCAATCTTCCTTAGCAGAGTCTAGGATCTATGTTTTGGTCATCCTCAGCATTGAGTCAGCCTTCATCTTGGGCTTTAAACAAAGAGTCTCCACTAGATAATCTTTCTGCCATCCACTTTTCAATCATAAAAATCCCCTGGAAAGGGTTAGCCTCCAAAGTCAATTAAAATCAATCCATCATTTCATAAAAACCCCTGGAAAGGGTTAGCCTCCAAAGTCAATTAATAAATGTCAAAAAAAATAAATAGATTCATTTCTCTTAGGAGATAATTTCCCCAAAAGAGTCAAAACCCCTGGAAAGGGTCAGCCTCCAAAAACATGATAAAAGTCAGTCTTTTAACAGACAAATTCACCAGCTGAGTCAAATCCCTGGAAAGGGTTAGCTTCCGTCAAAAAACAGTCTTTTAATAGATAAAATCTCCTCAATAGAGTTAAAAAACAACAAAAAACAGTTAGCCTCAACCTTGGGCTTCATACAAGGCACCCAAACAATAAAACTCCCCTGTCAAGAGTCAGCCTCAACCTTGGGCATTGTACAAGGCAGATAATAGAGTCTCCCCAGTGAGTCCTTCATCACTCAGTAGCCACAACCTTGGGCTTTGTACAAGGCAGATAAACCATATCTTTCATGTGTCAAAGATTCCTAACACTTAGGATCTTTCCCCATATAGTCATCCATACTTAATTCATTTAAGAGTCCGCCACAACCTTGGGCTTTGTACAAGGCAGAAAATAGTGTTTTTCCCTAGCTAAAGTTAGCCACAACCTTGGGCTTTGTACAAGGCACATAAATAGAGTCTCCCTAGAGTCAGCCTCAATTCTGGGCTTTGTACAGAACACAAAAATACCCTGTAATTAATCCTCAGTAGAGTCATCTCCCAGAGTCAATAATATTAATTAATCAATCAAAAAGCCTCAAGCTTGGGCCTCATACAAGCCAGCTAAAGTCAAATCTTTCATACAGTAGATAGACATAGCTTATCTCTATAGAAAGATATTTTTACTACTCTACCACATTCAAACAAACAAACATTTCAACTTCAATTTCAATCAAAGTCTCCCATTTAGGATTCTGAAAGACATGCTCTGGCACATCCCCAGACTTGTACACTTTCCCTAATTTGGACGAGCATCTTTCTTTCATTTAAGAGGCATCTGACTGGCATACTTGCACACACACAAGTAAGGTCCCCCTCTTGAATGAAATGAATTCAGTTATTCTGTCACTCCTTTAAATGTTTGTGGTAGAATAGTACAAATACCTCTCTGTAGAGATAATTTCATGTCTCTTTACTGTAAACAGAGATTTAATTCCAAGCTTCAACCTTGAGCTTCAAGCAAGGCACCAAAAACAATTATTTTCCCTAGTTAGTTCCCCGAACTACATTAAGCTCTGACTTCCACTAGGGATATGTAGGCATGAGGTTCACAAGGAATCTCAGCGAGCTAATAAAAAACCAAAAATAGTCAGTCTGTCTGTCTGTCTGTCTTTTCAAATCAATTCAATTCTCTCTCCTAACACAAAGGAGAAACTTTCCCAATCATTAGCAGCAAACACAAACACAATGACACAGAGAAGGTTCCTGTAGAGTACTACAGATATGTAGGGTGTTTAAACACTTCCCTATGTATAACCGACCTCCCGGACTCCAGAATTTCTAGTCTAGGTGTAAATCCCCACACTTAGCAAACTCCTAGGGTTTAGTTGAGATCTTTTTTCCCCTTTCCTACTCGTAGGACAAATAAGAAAGTTCGTGTGATATCGTAGGAAGAACTGAAATAAAATTCATCCCGCCACGGGCCTCTTCAAATTAATCAAGTTGAACCTATGCAAGTTAAGTATGATAGCAGGAAAACAGCAGTTGCACCGCTAGTCATCTACTTACCAGGTCCTGTACCGTATGAGTCCAGCAAGGCTATACCATACAAGTACAACGCTACATTCATTGAAAATGGTAAGGAAATACCATTACCGTCTGTTGTCAACATTGCTGATGTTAGTCGAGTCACCAGAAGTGGACGAGTCTTCAACAGAACGACAGAAAATGTGGAGAAACCTTTGGAGGAAGTACCACATAGGCAAGACGATCTTCCGACCAATGCTGTTCAAGCGAAAGAAAATGATGAGATCTTGAAGTTAATCCAGAGGAGTGAATACAACATTGTAGATCAATTACTACATACTCCGTCTAGGATTTCTGTTCTTTCCCTGCTATTGAGTTCTGAAGCTCATAGGGAAGCTCTACAGAAAGTTTTGGAACAAGCTTTCGTAGAACCAAGTGTTACTATAAGTCAATTCAACAACATCGTTGCCAACATCTCTGCGGGAACTAGCCTAAGTTTCTGTGACGAAGATCTTCCTGAAGAAGGAGTGGACCACAATCTTCCACTTCACATCTCAGTTGGCTGCATGGGTGATACACTCACAGGAGTCCTAATAGACAATGGATCCTCTCTCAACGTCATGCCTAAATCAACATTGTCAAGATTATCTTTCGAAGATTACCCTCTAAGAAAAAGTCATGTCATCGTCAAAGCATTTGATGGATCAAGGAAGTCAGTTTTCGGAGAAGTAGATCTTCCCATAACTATTGGACCTCAGACGTTCAAAATCACTTTCCAAGTTATGGATATTCCAGCACAATACAGTTGTTTGCTAGGTCGCCCATGGATTCATGAGGCTGGGGCAATTACTTCAACACTTCATCAGAAACTGAAGTTCATAAGAAATGACAAATTGGTAACCGTATGTGGAGAACGAGCTCTGATCGTCAGCAACCTGTCATCATTCTCCGACATAGAACCAAAAGAAGTTGTTGGAACTAAATTCCAAGCACTTTCCTTAGACAAAGGAAAGGAGAAAGCAGCGTCTATCTCTTCATACAAAGATGCAATCCAAGTTGTGAAGGATGGCACAACCAGTGGTTGGGGGCACATTAATATTCCTACCAACAACAAGAACAGAACGGGAATTGGATTCTTTCCGACATCATCAAAAGCTATCCCAGGGATTGAAGTAGTTCTCCCTATTCAAGAAACTTTCTGCAGTGGAGGTTTTCTTCAACCTGTTCAACAAACAGTCAATATCATCGATACGGAAAGCACCGATGAAGAGGAATGGTTATCCTATCTTCACAAAGCAGGATACATCTCCCTATCAGAGTCTGAACCACTTTGCTGTTATCCAAATGAAGAATCTGAAAGTAAGACTCAACCAAGCAGTGATGAAGTTACTAACAGCTTCACCACCAGAAGTCATGGTTCATCAGAAGAAGTTCCTCCTATCCCCGAAGAGACTTGGGATACATTAGGAGAACCAAGCGGAAAATTCGACTACATGGTGAAATACTCCGCTCCTGAAAGTTCAAGAATCTCTCTTGAAGATATTGTTCCAACTGGATGGAACAGTGATTTTGAGTACCTCTCTCAGCCAAAAGAGATGTATAACCCTTGCTATTCAGCATCACCTACTGGTGAAGTCATCATTGAGGATTATATCCCCAAGTCACCTTCCGAGGCTAAGGATCTAGAGTTCACATATCTAGTCAATGCCATCTTGGGAGAAGAGCAAGACCAAAATACAGAAGAGGATGATCTCGAAAGTGTCTCCGACAACGAGTCTCTCCATTCAGAAGATTGGAAGTTTCCTCAAAAGAAAGTTCGACATACTCCACTTGGAAAGGGGTATGCTCACACCGCTCAGTCTGCTGAAGTAGAAGAAGATCGTCTGAGTGTTGCAAAGACAGTGGTTGGTAAATCAAGACCTACCACAGGCCAGCTTAAGCCTAAGGTTCCAGATTACTTAGTGCACAATGGGGTTCGCCACTACTGGACAGCTGTTGAAGTTTCAACTGTTGTTCGCACTCCTAAGTAGGAACTTTCACCGTTATTTTGTCCTCTCACCATAGCCCAGGGTGAAGAGATGTTTCATAGGGCTTTGCATTTTACTATTTCTTAGTTAAATGTCCCTCTTTGCTTCGCCCAAAGCAATAGAGTTTTGTTTTATAGGGTCTTTGTTTCAAGAAATGACTGTCCATAAATAAAAATGTCATTCTGTTCCTTCGTTTAGTTTTTCCTTTTCTTTTTTCGGAAATTGGTAATCCTAAAAAACACCCTTAAAAAACATCAAAAAAATCATTAACTGCATACACCGAGTCTTCCCTCGTTGTCTAAATAAAACTTATCACACATATGCAGATTAATCATAAAATACCCCGTTGAAACGTGCGACCGTATGACTTCTCCAAGCTTTGAGTTTCCTGTATTCGAGGCAGAGGAAGAAGAAGACGAAGAAATATCAAAGGAAATTTCACGGTTACTTCAACAAAAGGAAGAGGCCATTCAGCCATACAATGAGCCTCTAGAGATCATTAACCTTGGTTCCGATGGAAACAGAAGAGAGGTTAAGATTGGAGCTTCGCTCAGTTCAGAGATCAGAGAGAGTTTGATACAGCTACTCAAAGAATTCTCAGATGTCTTCGCTTGGTCTTATCAAGATATGCCAGGGTTGGATACCAGTATAGTGGAGCATCACTTGCCATTAAAAGCAGAATGCCCTCCGGTCAAGCAAAAATTGAGAAGAACTCATCCGGAGATGGCCATGAAAATCAAAGAGGAAGTTCAAAAGCAGATCAACGCAGGTTTCCTCGTCACTTCAGAATACCCTCAGTGGTTAGCCAACATTGTTCCCGTTCCTAAGAAAGACGGAAAAGTCCGCATGTGCGTCGACTACAGAGATTTGAACAAAGCTAGCCCTAAGGATGATTTTCCTTTACCACATATTGATATGTTGGTAGACAGTACAGCAAAATCCAAAGTTTTCTCATTCATGGACGGATTTTCAGGATACAACCAAATCAAAATGGCACCTGAAGACATGGAAAAAACAGCTTTCATCACCCCCTGGGGCACGTTCTGCTACCGTGTTATGCCTTTTGGACTAAAGAACGCAGGGGCAACTTATCAAAGGGCCATGACTACGCTTTTCCACGACATGATGCATAAGGAAGTGGAAGTCTATGTGGACGACATGATTGCCAAATCAGAAAATGAAGAAGATCACATACAGAATCTGACAAAGTTATTTCAACGCTTACGGAAGTTTCAGCTTCGCCTGAACCCCAACAAGTGTACCTTTGGTGTCTACTCAGGAAAACTCCTTGGTTTCATTGTCAGCAAACGAGGAATTGAAGTAGATCCAGACAAAGTCAAGGCAATTCAAGAAATGCCTTCACCCAGAACCGAGAAACAAGTTAGAGGATTTCTTGGACGTCTGAATTACATCTCGAGATTCATATATCTCATGACTGCAACTTGCGCTCCTATTTTCAAACTTCTACGGAAAAATCAAAGTTGCGTCTGGACAGACGATTGTCAGAAAGCGTTCGACAGCATTAAGGAATATCTGCTCGAACCACCCATCTTGTCTCCTCCAGTGGAAGGAAGACCTTTGATAATGTACTTAACCGTCTTAGAAGACTCCATGGGTTGTGTCCTTGGACAGCAAGACGAGACAAAGAGAAAAGAGCATGCCATTTACTACCTGAGCAAGAAATTCACTGACTGTGAATCCCGCTACTCCATGCTCGAGAAGACGTGTTGTGCTTTGGCCTGGGCTGCCAAGCGTCTCCGCCAGTACATGATTCGACATACTACTTGTTTGATCTCTCATATGGATCCAATCAAGTACATCTTTGAGAAGCCTGCTTTAACCGGGAGAATTGCCCGTTGGCAGATGTTGTTATCAGAATATGACATTGAGTATCACGCACAGAAAGCCGTGAAAGGAAGCATTCTAGCTGAGCACCTGGCTCACCACCCACTCAATGGTCATGAATCAACCAGTTTCGACTTTCCGGACGAGGACGTCATGTACCTCAAGATGAAAGATTACGACGAGCCACTACCAGACGAAGGACCTGAGATAGGATCCCAGTGGGGCTTAATCTTTGACGGAGCTGTCAATGCTTATGGACGAGGAATTGGGGCAATCATTGTTACACCTCAGGGTACCCATATTCCATTTACTGCCAGATTAACTTTCAAATGCACAAACAATGAGGCCGAATATGAAGCTTGCATCATGGGTCTCGAAGAAGCCATGGATCTAAGAATCAAACACTTGGATGTATATGGAGATTCTGCTTTGGTCATCAATCAAATCAAAGGAGAATGGGAAACACGCCAACCAGGGCTAATTCCTTACAAAGACTACGCGAGAAGATTGTTACCATTCTTCGACAGGGTAGATTTTCATCACATTCCTCGTGAAGAAAACAATTTGGCTGATGCATTAGCCACACTCTCTTCCATGATTAGGATAAATCATTGGAATGACATTCCTCGGATCGATGTTATGCGCCTGGATAGGCCCGCTCATGTTTTCACAGTAGAAGCAATCATCGACGACAAACCGTGGTACTACGACATCAAGAACTTTCTTCAAAAGCAAGAGTACCCTCTTGGGGCGTCAAAGAAAGATAGAAAGACTTTGAGAAAGTTAGCTTGTAGATTCTTCCTGAATGAAGATGTTCTGTACAAGAGAAACTTCGACATGGTTCTGCTCAGATGCGTTGACAGAAAAGAAGCAGAAATACTCATGAGAGAAATACATGAAGGTTCCTTTGGTACTCACACCAATGGACATACCATGACAAGGAAAATACTGAGAGCAGGATATTATTGGCTGACGATGGAGTCAGATTGCTACCAGTACGCAAAGAGGTGTCACAAATGCCAGATCTACGCCGATAGAATTCATGTGCCACCATCTCTGCTCAACATACTCTCTTCCCCTTGGCCTTTCTCCATGTGGGGAATCGACATGATTGGAATGATCGAACCAAAAGCGTCCAACGGACATCGCTTCATCTTGGTAGCCATAGACTATTTCACCAAATGGGTTGAAGCAGCTTCATATGCAAACGTTACAAGACAAGTTGTCGTCAGGTTTATCAAGAATCACATCATCTGTCGCTACGGCATTCCTAGCAAGATAATCACTGACAATGGGTCAAATTTGAATAACAAAATGATGAAGGAGCTTTGTGAAGAATTCAAGATCGAACATCACAACTCATCTCCTTACAGACCAAAGATGAATGGAGCTGTAGAAGCAGCTAACAAAAACATCAAGAAAATCATTCAGAAGATGGTCATCACTTACAAAGATTGGCATGAAATGCTCCCGTATGCTCTTCATGGTTACCGTACATCAGTACGTACTTCGACTGGAGCAACTCCTTTCTCCCTTGTATATGGCATGGAGGCAGTCCTACCTATAGAGGTTGAGATTCCATCAATGAGAGTTTTGATGGAGGCAAAATTAACAGAAGCCGAGTGGTGTCAAAGCAGATTCGATGAATTGAACTTAATCGAAGAAAAGCGCATGACAGCTTTATGCCACGGACAGCTATATCAACAAAGAATGAAGAAAGCTTTCGACAAAAAGGTTCGACCTCGCACAATCAAAGAAGGCGACCTTGTACTCAAAAAGATTCAATCTTTTCTCACAGATTCGAGAGGGAAATGGACTCCCAATTATGACGGCCCCTACGTGGTCAAGAGAGCTTTCTCAGGAGGAGCCTTAATACTCACGACTATGGATGGAGAAGAATTCACCCGTCCTGTGAACGTCGACGCAGTCAAGAAATACTTCGCCTAAATAAACAAAAAGAACAGCTCGCTAAGTTGAAAACTCGCAAAGAGCGACTTAGGCAAAAAAGAGCGTCTCGGTGAATCGAAAACCCGAAAGGGCGATTCAGGCAAAAGTTAGAGACATAAAAAAAAAAATAATAATAAATAATCAATCCCGGTAAACTTAAAACCCGAAAGGGGTAGTTTACGCAAAAGTTAGGGATATATGGCAAGTAACTGTGTTCAGGACAAACTTGATCATTCAAAATCCATAGCGGAGTGTTCATCAGCAGTAGGTCATCTTCTACGAAGCACGAATACAGCGCAACTTGGAGTGGAAGGGAAAGATAACGGTCGTCACGTTTCATCGTAGCCCTTTTCCCGAAAATTACCAATTTCCAACTTTGTAAATACTCCATGGAATCAAGCATTTGGCTGATTACCATTCCATATATAATAATTTGAGCCTTGTGCTTTTCCTTTGCAATCTAGTCTTATTCAGTTTCTTGAAATGCATTTTAAGTTTAAACAGTCATTTTCTTGAAACAAATGTTTTCATAAAATAAAAATGAATTTACTTGCAAAAATAAAGGTGAAAGTTCTTTCTAAGGTTTACAAACAATAGGAAGAATGCAAACAGTTGCTCCGAGAACGGGGGAGACTCCGGGAACCAAGATTTCCCCATGAGGTCGCTTTGCGAACATCTCCCGATGACGGATCTTCACTTCAATTCATATTACTCATTTCGGACAGCGGACAACTGATAACCAGATATTCCCGAGAGAGTTCGAACTCCAAGAAGAGGACATCTTCTGATCCACAAGAATTTCAGTCGTATCATAGGATTTCACATCCGCGACAATTCTATTCACATTCACTTTACATTTTATAATTGTCATAATATTCATGCATACATTACATCACAACTGCATAGTCAAATTAGGCTTTTAATCATGAGAATGCCCGAGTCATGAGGGCATGAACTCAAGTTTCCCCTGCAAACACTGGAGAAACTTTTTCCTTCAAGACAACGATCCATGTAGAGAGGTTTCCCCAAGCAAGTCAATAAATGGTGGTCTCCCTCAAAGAGATAGTTTGTTCACTTTTGGAATCCCTCAGCCGAGAATCTCCTGCAGAGCGACATTCGACAGTCTTCTTCAGATAAGATAGTCTGCTTCACATTCCGGAACTCCCTACAGGTCTGGTATTTCCCCAGCAAGGTCGAGAGATGCCACCTTCTTTTTCGTCAAAGAAAAAATAATTCAGAATCTCCCAGCAGATCTACAAATGATTCCCCAGCGGAGTCAGCAAATGATAGTCTTCATCCAGAAGATAGTTCAGATTCCCCAACAAAGTCAGTAAATGGCAGTCTCTTTCAGCAGAAGACAGTTTGCTCACTTTCTATCACAACAAAGTCAGCAAATGGCAGTCTCTTTCAGCAGAAGACAGTTTGCTCACTTTCTATCACAACAAAGTCACTTTCTATCACAACAAAGCAGCAAATGGCAGTCTCTTTCAGCAGAAGACAGTTTGCTCACTTTCTTTCATGACAGGGTCGACAAATGGCAGTCTCTCCCAGTAGAAGACAGTTTGCTCCCCTAGCAATTGGCAAATGGCAGTCTTTTCCCAAGAAAAGACAGTTTGTCTGCTAAATACTCAAGAGATCGACAAATGGCAGTTTCTTCAAACAGTTTGTCTGTTTCTGGGATGCTTAACTCCCCACAGAGTCGATGAATGGCAGTTTTCCTCTTAGGAAAATAGTTCGTTGATTCCCCAGGCATCAGTTGACGAATGGCAGTTTTCACCCCGAAAACAGTTCGTCCGCCTTCAAACGAAGTCATTAGCCCCTCAAAAGATCATGGGCCCATATGACAATCTTTCAAAGACGTCAAGTCAAAAGGGAAGATGGTGAAGTTTCTTTACTACCGTCGAATGGCATCTTATCTCCAAGCGCTGATAGGAAGTTTGACGAGGAAACAAACCTTTGAAGTTTCTTTACTACCGTCGAATGGCATCTTATCTCCAAGCGCTGATAAGAAGTTTGACGAGGAAACAAACATTTGAAGTTTCTCTACAGCCGTCAAATGGCATCTTACCTCCAAGCGCTGGTAAGAAGTTTGATGAGGAAACAGACCTTTGGAGATTTTCTCTTTATCTGAGATATTGTCCAAACGCAACTAAGACCAGTTTCGAGATTTGGACATCCGGAACGAGAGGAGGTTGTTTACCTTTTTCTAAGTATCAGCACTTAGTTAAAGAAGATGGATTGCGCATCCTACATTGCCATCCATTCACCAGAATCCACATCAAGTATTTCTACAGGAGTTTGTCTCCTCATCCCCCGCCAAGTGCGACAACGGGATCAAATCATGCAAAGATTTTATCAATTACAACATCTCAGGAGCGCCCAAAATTCGGGCATTCTTTGATATTTAAGTCTCTTTTACGCAGGAGAGATCGAGATCTCAATCTCTCTCCCTCCAGATAAAAGAAACTTAAATAGGGGCATCTGTCATACCCTAATTTTTGACCCCCCTGAGATGACATATCTTCAGGATTTTTCATCAGGTCAAGACAAGTACCCAGAGCAGTCATTTCTCCATCTGGTACCTAATCGAGGATGCTCAAAGACAAGAAAGCTCAGGCAAAGGATCAATCAATACAAGGATTAGTCCCTAATACAATCATGAGGCTCAAAGACTTCACTTTTCTCATCTATGATTGATTAGACATCCAGTCATATGAGTACAGGTTTACTCAGGTCGCCAGACTAGGGTTTGGAGCCTATCAAGGACTGAAATCAGGGATCACATTTGGGAAACCCTAAAAAACCTCAGAGGGTCATTCAAAGACATCAATCATCTTCAAATAACTCATATTACAAGGTCTACTGGACATCACACTTCAATTCAAAGTCTACAGTCATTACTTTCACATGGTCGACAAATTAGGGTTTTGACCTAATTCACCAAGATAGTTGACTTCTGATCAGGGCATGAATCCAAAACTCAAGACATGATTCAAGGATCTCTACTACCTCCATATAATCCATTTATATCATCCATTTGTGGAGAAGATCTTATTTCTACACAAAAGCCCAAAAATTCACTTTGTCAGGAAAAAGTCAACTGTGAAGGATCATCATTGACTTTTAAGGTTTTTGGTCAAAAAATGACTTTCAAAGATCAATATCATCAATATATGGATGTCAAAGTCATTTGGCCAAAGAAATTCAAAGAAATTCATCAAGGAGCGAAAAGTCGGGAATTAGGGTTTTTGAAGGCATGGTGAGATCTCAAAATTTCACCTACACAACTCAAAAAACTTCCAACATGAAAGTTGTAGATCTTGCAAAATAAAACAACATCTTACAAAGGAACTTTTTTCAAAAGATCAACCATTTATGAAGTTTTGGAAATTTTGAAGTTTAGGTCATAAACACTTAGAAATTTTTCTAAGTGTTTTAACCTAGTTTTCATCCAACTTTAGGCTCATTTTTCACAAATTTCCTAAATGATTCTGAAGAAGACATAAACTAATGATTTGAAGTAGATGTTTAGGGCTTTCCAAATTGTGTTCAACCTTCTCCAAATTCAATTTGAGCTAGGAGTTATGCTTGTTCAAAGTTGGCCTCATGAAGTAAAATTATAGGTCATGGACACTTTTGGACTTTGCAAATTTTGTGCAAATAACCTCTCTTATGGATGCTACACGACCCATAACACATCTGAAACCATGCCATGCATTCATTTTCACCATGCCATAAGGATTGAAGAAGATTCTAAAAAAACAAGAACATGTGATTATGTAATGATTACATTTGTGAATTTATGGCAAATTGATGAATCACCCAAGGAATCTTCTCACCAACCAATTAGAGCTCATTTCTGGCTCAGAATTGTCCCCTAAGATCAAGCAAAATCGAGGGCTAGGGGATTGATCAAATGGAATCAAAATTCTCATCAT
This sequence comes from Vicia villosa, assembly GCF_029867415.1. NCBI lineage: Eukaryota > Viridiplantae > Streptophyta > Magnoliopsida > Fabales > Fabaceae > Vicia > Vicia villosa. The sequence continues at coordinate 131,298,058 of NC_081183.1, forward strand.
TGCATAAGAGATATTTGCAAAATTCCTTCATGGCTAAGAAAGCAAATCAACTTCACTAAGGAAGCTCACTCCTCTGCAGCTATACTGATCCATTTGCCTATAAATACAGATGCATTCCTCATTCAAAAACACACCAAAGCAACCATATTACTTGCTTTCTCCTTCTCTCCTCTTGTTCATTGTTTTTCAAAGTTCTTTGGCAAGAAGAATCGATTTCTTCAAACCAAAGCTTATCTTTGGGAAGTGAGCATTCTAACATCTCAAGGGAGGTCATTTGAGGTGATCCAAGCACCTGGATCACTTCTGTAGGTGGAGGAACACCATTGTTGCTCTCACTTTGGAGCACTTGCAGTTGGAGGTCCATGGAGTGATTCAGAAGGTTTCAAGGCAAGCCAATCATCCAGACACACTCCTCAGGTCATAGTGAAGCTAACCAGATGGCTGCAGCTCATCTGTAACTCAGGATTCAACAACCTCCATGTCCACTTGAAGCTCAAATCGAGGGAGGTCCATAGAACAATTCAGAAGGATTCAGGCTACAATAAGCATCCAGTTAGCATCATTGAGTCTCAGGGAAGCTATTGAGATCATTCATTCAAACCCAGGTGCTCTCAATCATCCTCACGATCTCCATTTTCAGAGGTAAGTTTCTGAACTTCACCTCTCTAATTTAAGTACCTTTTGTGAAATAGCTCGATTCTATCTTGTTCAGCATCATCAGAGGATTGAAAACCCTCTATCATCATCCATTTATCTTTCAGTATAGTCATTTAATTTGATTTTGAAATTTTAGGGTTCTTCACGATTTCTGATAAATTAGTTAGATGTAGTTAATGATAGTTCATGTTAGTTACATATTTAGAATCGTGAGTGAAATTAGAGCAAGTTTCGTGTTTACATCATGACAAATGGTTGAGAAACGAGTGAGTTCAGAAATCCAAAAATGGAGAGCTTGAGGTTGAAGACGAAGATGGTGGTGGCGCGCAAATTTGAATTCTCAGGGCAGGTTTTATTTTATTTTGAATGGTATGCGTTTTATTAACGACTAAACAACTTGCCCTAGTGGCCACACATGCGCCCTTAGTATCATCATGCCACAAGTCTGGGGTTCGAATCCCCCTCGCCCCAGACTTTTTCATCCTTTTATTTTTTCAGATTTTTCTAACTTGTTTTAAAACAAAACCAAATGCGCGCGTGTTATAGTCACCAACTGGCGTTTGGCTCAGTGGTGTTGTTTTGAGTGTGTGGCTATAAGGGCGTGAGTTCAAGCCTTGCTAGGACCAAAACCTATTTTTTTATCACTTTTCTAACTTAATTCCTTCACAACTTTAACCAATTATTTAACTTATCAAATTAATTCATTTTGACTTCATTTTTTAAACACTTGTTGATTAATATATATATTTTATAAATAATCAAAAAAATCATAAAAATATTATTTATTTCATGTATTTTAATTAGGTTTAAAATAGTATGTTTTAAATGTTTTCTTAAATACTTTAAAATATATATATTCATTTTGTTTTAACCTAATTACTTTGTGAATAATGTTATGATAAAAACCCTATTTATTTAGGTCTTAATTAGGTATAGATTTCATCTTTGCCTTAATTAAGTTGACTTTTGTCAATCTACAAAATTGTTTTCAATCTCCGATTAAACAGATGATTAAGGTTTTCAAACAACAAAACCTTATATCATTTCAATCTTTTCTTCAACTGTTTTCATAAACAGTAAATCATTTTTAAGTGGGCCTCTAATAGAGTGTAAGTCCCAAAAACCTTCTCTTCTTAGCTTGTTTTCAAAACTGTATTTTCAAAATCTTCTTTCTGTTTTCAAAACATTCTTCTGGTATTTGAAGGGCATTATTCCCGGTGAAACTCTTCAGATACCTATGTGACCTTTGTCCATCTTCACTTCTTCTGTTTTCAAAAACCATTAACTGTTTATCATATACATTCAACTGTTATCAACAAAAACAACAAAAATACTGTTGAGGCTCTGTACATACTTCTTCAATGGCCTCCACTCCATCCAGGTTAGGCTTTACAAGCTTTCAATTTACAGTCTTTATTTAAATTACTGTCAAATATAAACTGTGCATATATTAGTTTAGAACTACGTTTGAGTATAAACCTTAGGACAGTTAAACTATATATATATTATAGGAATATGACCTAGGATTGAGAATGTCTTCCCGGTGAAGGCTCTTTCCTAATTAGAGATCTGTAGTTCAAACCCCCAAGATGAATTATTCCCGGTGAAACATCTTGGCAAAAACCTTAGAATCCAAAAATAATAGGACACATCCACCCAAAGAGGAATTATTCCCGGTGAAACCTCTTACCCATTTGCTTAGAGCCAAAATAAGTTCAAAACTACATAAGCTTTCTCTTGTGCTATAACAAGGACCCTCGATTAGCCTCCTCTTGGGCTTTGTACAAGGACCCACAGGCTTCTTAAAAGCATTTCCAGCTTCCTCTTGAGCTTGTATACAAGGACCCATCAGGTTTCTTATAAACATAGGAACAGGTCTTTAGTCACCTTTTAGCCTACCCTGGTGAGTTTCTTCCAATTTAAACCAGACTTAAAACAAGCTAAGTTTGTCTCAATTTCACATTGAGTACATTTTTGGAATGAGAGACATGGACAGTCTCTGTCACCCTTATCTTCATCAATCTTCCTTAGCAGAGTCTAGGATCTATGTTTTGGTCATCCTCAGCATTGAGTCAGCCTTCATCTTGGGCTTTAAACAAAGAGTCTCCACTAGATAATCTTTCTGCCATCCACTTTTCAATCATAAAAATCCCCTGGAAAGGGTTAGCCTCCAAAGTCAATTAAAATCAATCCATCATTTCATAAAAACCCCTGGAAAGGGTTAGCCTCCAAAGTCAATTAATAAATGTCAAAAAAAAATAAATAGATTCATTTCTCTTAGGAGATAATTTCCCCAAAAGAGTCAAAACCCCTGGAAAGGGTCAGCCTCCAAAAACATGATAAAAGTCAGTCTTTTAACAGACAAATTCACCAGCTGAGTCAAATCCCTGGAAAGGGTTAGCTTCCATCAAAAAACAGTCTTTTAATAGATAAAATCTCCTCAATAGAGTCAAAACCAACAAAAACAGTTAGCCTCAACCTTGGGCTTCATACAAGGCACCCAAACAATAAAACTCCCCTGTCAAGAGTCAGCCTCAACCTTGGGCATTGTACAAGGCAGATAATAGAGTCTCCCCAGTGAGTCCTTCATCACTCAGTAGCCACAACCTTGGGCTTTGTACAAGGCAGATAAACCATATCTTTCATGTGTCAAAGATTCCTAACACTTAGGATCTTTCCCCATATAGTCATCCATACTTAATTCATTTAAGAGTCCGCCACAACCTTGGGCTTTGTACAAGGCAGAAAATAGTGTTTTTCCCTAGCTAAAGTTAGCCACAACCTTGGGCTTTGTACAAGGCACATAAATAGAGTCTCCCTAAGTAGAGTCAGCCTCAATTCTGGGCTTTGTACAGAACACAAAAATACCCTGTAATTAATCCTCAGTAGAGTCATCTCCCAGAGTCAATAATATTAATTAATCAATCAAAAAGCCTCAAGCTTGGGCCTCATACAAGCCAGCTAAAGACAAATCTTTTATACAGTAGATAGACATAGCTTATCTCTATAGAGAGATATTTTTACTACTCTACCACATTCAAACAAACAAACATTTCAATTTCAATTTCAATCAAAGTCTCCCATTTAGGACTCTGAAAGACATGCTCTGGCACCTCCCCAGACTTGTACACTTTCCCTAATATGGACGAGCATCTTTCTTTCATTTAAGAGGCATCTGACTGGCATACTTGCACACACACAAGTAAGGTCCCCCTCTTGAATGAAATGAATTCAGTTATTCTGTCACTCTTTCAAAATGTTTGTGGTAGAATAGTACAAATACCTCTCTGTAGAGATGATTTCATGTCTCTTTACTGTAAACAGAGATTTAATTCCAAGCTTCAACCTTGAGCTTCAAGCAAGGCACCAAAAAACAGTAATTTCCCTAGTTAGTTCCCCGAACTACATTAAGCTCTGACTTCCACTAGGGATATGTAGGCATGAGGTTCACAAGGAATCTCAGCGAGCTAATAAAATACCAAAAATAGTCAGTCTGTCTATCTGTCTGTCTATCTGTCTGTCTTTTTCAAAATAATTCAATTCCCTCTCCTAATACAAAGGAGAAACTTTCCCAATCATTAGCAATAAACACAAACACAATGACACAGAGAAGGTTCCTGTAGAGTACTACAGATATGTAGGGTGTTTAAACACTTCCCTATGTATAACCGACCCCCCGGACTCCAGAATTTCTAGTCTAGGTGTAAATCCCCACACTTAGCAAACTCCTAGGGTTTAGTTGAGATCTTTTTTCCCCTTTCCTACTCGTAGGACAAATAAGAAAGTTCGTGTGATATCGTAGGAAGAACTGAAATAAAATTCATCCCGCCACGGGCGCATTCTCCTTCCAAATTTCGCGTGAAGGGTCTAGCGTGCCGTCCTCCCAAGTGAAACTGGGAGGTAAAGAAAACGACCACCACAGAAAAATGGCGACTCTTAGAAAGGAAAATGCAAAGTTTCTTGAATTCTTCAAATCTTCAATCTTCCATTCTTCAAGTCCAAGTTTCTTCAATTCTTTCTTCAAGTTCTCATCTCACATGAAAAAGAAACAAAAAGGGTGGAATTAGCAAAAGTCCAACCAAAACAATTCAAGAGGGCCCAAAAGCCCAAAACAAAGTCAAAAAGTCAAAAAGTCAAAGAAATATATTTTATGTCATAAACTACTACACTTAGAAGTTACCAATTTTTGACATAAAATGAAGCTTGTCGTGGAACTACAAGATTTTGTGAAGAATCCATCCCATGTGCATAATATATCCCATGTGCACAAATTTATGGAACTTGGCCACCAAGAAAATTCAACAACTAAGAAAGCTTGGCAATGATTACTTGGTAATGATTAGCCTAAAGGGAATATTCTTTTCTTGCCATAATCACAAACTTGACTACCAAGTTACATAATGCCTAACATACCCTTTTCTTTGCCTATAAATAGAAGTGCTATCCTTCATACAAATCACACCAAAGCAACTTAAGTTCTTGCTTTCTCTCTTCTCTCTCTATTGCTCATATATTGTTCAATAGACCTCTTGGCAAGAAGAAATTCTCAAGCCAAGAGATTCTCTATTGGAGGTGAGCATTCTAGTTACAAAGTAAGGAAGAAGGAGAAGGTAGTTCTTCATACCTTTCTTGAAGATCTTCATCTTCAAGCTTCCAACAACTTGAAGTTCCATCTTCAAGGCGCTCCCATAAGTCCAAAGAGGTGTTGTGGCATCACCTTCATCAAAAGCCTACAACAATTTCAAAGAAAGAGAGGTTGTTAGTAACAACAATTCAAAGTTGTTCTACAACAATCAACAACAATTTGAGGGTGTTCTTCAACAACACCACTCGAAATTTCCAGAAGAAAGAAAGGAGGGTCAAAGACATACCTTCGGACTTCAGTGGCAGCCCCACATCATCTTCAATACGGTGCCCGACGGTTCTTGCTCACCTACACGAAGCACACCTGCAAACTTCAACACCGGCGCTGCAATCATTCACAGTAGGCGACAAAGATTCAGCATCACAACAAGGAGATTCGCAGCATAATCTCCAGAAACAGAATCGATACATACCTCAACATAAATCCGGCAAAAATCTCCTTGCCGTAAGTAAGTCGATTCTGCCCTCACTCTCAACCTCGTTTTAATTATTGTTGTATCTGTGAATTTGTTCAAAATTGAAAACAGAGCATATATTATTATTACTGGGTCATAAAAAAACCTGCTGGTACCATGATAACAAATTCGAAGAACAAACCTTGAGTTTGTCTTCAATCAAAAGAGGCCAGAAGCTTTTGTTTTAGTTCACTGTGAGCAGAATCGAAACAGGGGGGGATATCAGTTGAGCCATGGTCACAAAATGAAAGAACAAATTGATTTAAGAAACTGTAAAAAGTGATTCGTATTACCATGAACAAGAGAGAACCGAGAGCATTCTGAGAAGTTGTTGCTATCGTTGTTCCTCGTGAGAGATAAAAAAACCGATCGAGAGAGACACACAGGTTGTCGCTGTTGTTGTTGTTTCACAGGGAGAGAAACCGAGTTTGTTGTTGTTGAGAGAGTGCACTCGCGAGAGAGGTAGAGGCGACCAAGGAAGAGATCGTGGTTATCGCTGAAGGATATCACGGTGGCTGAACGGAGAAGGGGAGGTCGTTTGCCATTGTGGTTGCTCTTAACCGTGAGAGAAAGAATTCAGCGAGAAAGATGTCATCGTGAGAGACCGAGAGAATGAGGTCGAGTGATGATTGTTGTCCACCATGAGAGAAAATCGCATGAGGATCGAGAGAGAAGAGCGTTTCTTTTTTTCTAATTTCTGTTTCATCGTGAAAGAAAATGAGAGAGATACAGAGGCGCAGCCCCTCTGTGTTGTTCTTAGGGTTTTTTTTTCAGGAAAAACCAACTCTTGTGTTAAGCAGAGGCGGATCCGGGTTCCTCATGAACCGACCCGGTCCGGCCCAACCTTCTTTTTTTATTTTATTGTGCTGCTTCCAGCAATAGGGCCTGCACCCCATCCGAATTTTGGTACCCCTGGCCCAAGTAATATTGCATCAATTCTCCTTTTAAATATTTTCATAGAAAATGATTTAGTATTTTTCACTTTAATATAAAAATGAAAAAATATGTTTTAAGATTTAAAGTTTTCTTAGAAATATTTTAATATGTTTAGAAGTATATTTTTAATTAAAGATATCAAAAACATAAAAATATTTAAGATAGATATTTATATTTATGTTTCTAATTATTTTCTTATTCCATGAAAAATCACAAAAAAAAGATATATTTTCTTAGATTAATTTCTGTTGAATTTAATATTTTCATATAATTTTTTGTAGTTAATCATTTAAATTTTATTTGATTACTGTTGCACATTACTAGAATTTTCTCACTTTATCCGAGACTTCGAGATTATTTCTCCGTTGTTCTCTGGATTTGTCTGTTTGTTTGGTCTTCCATTTGCTGTAGAAATTCATAAACAATTACTGGAAGATCATGAAATGATGTAAGCTGTGAGCTTATCCGACGTTTCTTTTTCGCTGGTGTGGATGCTCAATAACTGTTGAGATCCAAATTTATTCCAAGCATATCATTTGAAGACCAAGGTAACACCTCAAACTCAGAATTCCAATTTCTCATTCTTCAAGGTAAGCCTAAAACTCATTCAACTGTTTTCACAACAGTATTTCAAAATCATCCAATTATTTTTCATAAACAGTAAATCATTTTCAATTTCTGTTATAACCAGTACTGTAAAGTACTGGGCCTCTAATAGAGTGTAAGTCCCAAAAACCTTCTCTTCTTAGCTTGTTTTCAAAACTGTATTTTCAAAATCTTCTTTCTGTTTTCAAAACATTCTTCTGGTATTTGAAGGGCATTATTCCCGGTGAAACTCTTCAGATACCTATGTGACCTTTGTCCATCTTCACTTCTTCTGTTTTCAAAAACCATTAACTGTTTATCATATATACTCAACTGTTATCAACAAAACAACAAAAATACTGTTGAGGCTCTGTACATACTTCTTCAATGGCCTCCACTCCATCCAGGTTAGGCTTTACAAGCTTTCAATTTACAGTCTTTATTTAAATTACTGTCAAATATAAACTGTGCATATATTAGTTTAGAACTACGTTTGAGTATAAACCTTAGGACAGTTAAACTATATATATATATTATAGGAATATGGCCTAGGATTGAGAATGTCTTCCCGGTGAAGGCTCTTTCCTAATTAGAGATCTGTAGTTCAAACCCCCAAGATGAATTATTCCCGGTGAAACATCTTGGCAAAAACTTTAGAATCCAAATAAATAGGACACATCCACCCAAAGAGGAATTATTCCCGGTGAAACCTCTTACCCATTTGCTTAGAGCCAAAATAAGTTCAAAACTACATAGCTTTCTCTTGTGCTATAACAAGGACCCTCGATTAGCCTCCTCTTGGGCTTTGTACAAGGACCCACAGGCTTCTTAAAAGCATTTCCAGCTTCCTCTTGAGCTTGTATACAAGGACCCATCAGGTTTCTTATAAACATAGGAACAGGTCTTTAGTCACCTTTTAGCCTACCCTGGTGAGTTTCTTCCATTCTAAACCAGACCTTAAACAAGCTAAGTTTGTCTCAATTTCACATTGAGTACATTTTTGGAATGAGAGACATGGACAGTCTCTGTCACCCTTATCTTCATCAATCTTCCTTAGCAGAGTCTAGGATCCATGTTTGGTCATCCCCAGCATTGAGTCAGCCTTCATACTGTGGTGTCGTTTTCTTTACCTCCCCGTTTCACTTGGGAGGACGGCACGCTAGACCCTTCACGCGAAATTTGGAAGGAGAATGCGCCCGTGGCGGGATGAATTTTATTTCAGTTCTTCCTACGATATCACACGAACTTTCTTATTTGTCCTACGAGTAGGAAAGGGGAAAAAAGATCTCAACTAAACCCTAGGAGTTTGCTAAGTGTGGGGATTTACACCTAGACTAGAAATTCTGGAGTCCGGGAGGTCGGTTATACATAGGGAAGTGTTTAAACACCCTACATATCTGTAGTACTCTACAGGAACCTTCTCTGTGTCATTGTGTTTGTGTTTGCTGCTAATGATTGGGAAAGTTTCTCCTTTGTGTTAGGAGAGAGAATTGAATTGATTTGAAAAGACAGACAGACAGACAGACTGACTATTTTTGGTTTTTTATTAGCTCGCTGAGATTCCTTGTGAACCTCATGCCTACATATCCCTAGTGGAAGTCAGAGCTTAATGTAGTTCGGGGAACTAACTAGGGAAAATAATTGTTTTTGGTGCCTTGCTTGAAGCTCAAGGTTGAAGCTTGGAATTAAATCTCTGTTTACAGTAAAGAGACATGAAATTATCTCTACAGAGAGGTATTTGTACTATTCTACCACAAACATTTAAAGGAGTGACAGAATAACTGAATTCATTTCATTCAAGAGGGGGACCTTACTTGTGTGTGTGCAAGTATGCCAGTCAGATGCCTCTTAAATGAAAGAAAGATGCTCGTCCAAATTAGGGAAAGTGTACAAGTCTGGGGATGTGCCAGAGCATGTCTTTCAGAATCCTAAATGGGAGACTTTGATTGAAATTGAAGTTGAAATGTTTGTTTGTTTGAATGTGGTAGAGTAGTAAAAATATCTTTCTATAGAGATAAGCTATGTCTATCTACTGTATGAAAGATTTGACTTTAGCTGGCTTGTATGAGGCCCAAGCTTGAGGCTTTTTGATTGATTAATTAATATTATTGACTCTGGGAGATGACTCTACTGGGGATTAATTACAGGGTATTTTTGTGTTCTGTACAAAGCCCAGAATTGAGGCTGACTCTACTTAGGGAGACTCTATTTATGTGCCTTGTACGAAGCCCAAGGTTGTGGCTGACTTTAGCTAGGGAAAAACACTATTTTCTGCCTTGTACAAAGCCCAAGGTTGTGGCGGACTCTTAAATGAATTAAGTATGGATGACTATATGGGGAAAGATCCTAAGTGTTAGGAATCTTTGACACCTGAAAGATATGGTTTATCTGCCTTGTACAAAGCCCAAGGTTGTGGCTACTGAGTGATGAAGGACTCACTGGGGAGTTTTATTGTTTGGGTGCCTTGTATGAAGCCCAAGGTTGAGGCTAACTGTTTTTGTTGGTTTTGACTCTACTGAGGAGATTTTATCTATTAAAAGACTGTTTTTTGATGGAAGCTAACCCTTTCCAGGGATTTGACTCAGCTGGTGAATTTGTCTGTTAAAAGACTGACTTTATCATGTTTTTTGGAGGCTGACCCTTTCCAGGGGTTTTGACTCTTTTGGGGAAATTATCTCCTAAGAGAAATGAATCTATTTATTTTTTTTGACATTTATTAATTGACTTTGGAGGCTAACCCTTTCCAGGGGTTTTTATGAAATGATGGATTGATTTTAATTGACTTTGGAGGCTAACCCTTTCCAGGGGATTTTTATGATTGAAAAGTGGATGGCAGAAAGATTATCTAGTGGAGACTCTTTGTTTAAAGCCCAAGATGAAGGCTGACTCAATGCTGAGGATGACCAAAACATAGATCCTAGACTCTGCTAAGGAAGATTGATGAAGATGAGGGTGACAGAGACTGTCCATGTCTCTCATTCCAAAAATGTACTCAATGTGAAATTGAGACAAACTTAGCTTGTTTTAAGTCTGGTTTAAATTGGAAGAAACTCACCAGGGTAGGCTAAAAGGTGACTAAAGACCTGTTCCTATGTTTATAAGAAACCTGATGGGTCCTTGTATACAAGCTCAAGAGGAAGCTGGAAATGCTTTTAAGAAGCCTGTGGGTCCTTGTACAAAGCCCAAGAGGAGGCTAATCGAGGGTCCTTGTTATAGCACAAGAGAAAGCTTATGTAGTTTTGAACTTATTTTGGCTCTAAGCAAATGGGTAAGAGGTTTCACCGGGAATAATTCCTCTTTGGGTGGATGTGTCCTATTATTTTTGGATTCTAAGGTTTTTGCCAAGATGTTTCACCGGGAATAATTCATCTTGGGGGTTTGAACTACAGATCTCTAATTAGGAAAGAGCCTTCACCGGGAAGACATTCTCAATCCTAGGCCATATTCCTATAATATATATATATAGTTTAACTGTCCTAAGGTTTATACTCAAACGTAGTTCTAAACTAATATATGCACAGTTTATATTTGACAGTAATTTAAATAAAGACTGTAAATTGAAAGCTTGTAAAGCCTAACCTGGATGGAGTGGAGGCCATTGAAGAAGTATGTACAGAGCCTCAACAGTATTTTTGTTGTTTTGTTGATAACAGTTGAATATATATGATAAACAGTTAATGGTTTTTGAAAACAGAAGAAGTGAAGATGGACAAAGGTCACATAGGTATCTGAAGAGTTTCACCGGGAATAATGCCCTTCAAATACCAGAAGAATGTTTTTGAAAACAGAAAGAAGATTTTGAAAATACAGTTTTGAAAACAAGCTAAGAAGAGAAGGTTTTTGGGACTTACACTCTATTAGAGGCCCACTTAAAAATGATTTACTGTTTATGAAAACAGTTGAAGAAAAGATTGAAATGATATAAGGTTTTGTTGTTTGAAAACCTTAATCATCTGTTTAATCGGAGATTGAAAACAATTTTGTAGATTGACAAAAGTCAACTTAATTAAGGCAAAGATGAAATCTATACCTAATTAAGACCTAAATAAATAGGGTTTTTATCATAACATTATTCACAAAGTAATTAGGTTAAAACAAAATGAATATATATATTTTAAAGTATTTAAGAAAACATTTAAAACATACTATTTTAAACCTAATTAAAATACATGAAATAAATAATATTTTTATGATTTTTTTGATTATTTATAAAATATATATATTAATCAACAAGTGTTTAAAAAATGAAGTCAAAATGAATTAATTTGATAAGTTAAATAATTGGTTAAAGTTGTGAAGGAATTAAGTTAGAAAAGTGATAAAAAAATAGGTTTTGGTCCTAGCAAGGCTTGAACTCACGCCCTTATAGCCACACACTCAAAACAACACCACTGAGCCAAACGCCAGTTGGTGACTATAACACGCGCGCATTTGGTTTTGTTTTAAAACAAGTTAGAAAAATCTGAAAAAATAAAAGGATGAAAAAGTCTGGGGCGAGGGGGATTCGAACCCCAGACTTGTGGCATGATGATACTAAGGGCGCATGTGTGGCCACTAGGGCAAGTTGTTTAGTCGTTAATAAAACGCATACCATTCAAAATAAAATAAAACCTGCCCTGAGAATTCAAATTTGCGCGCCACCACCATCTTCGTCTTCAACCTCAAGCTCTCCATTTTTGGATTTCTGAACTCACTCGTTTCTCAACCATTTGTCATGATGTAAACACGAAACTTGCTCTAATTTCACTCACGATTCTAAATATGTAACTAACATGAACTATCATTAACTACATCTAACTAATTTATCAGAAATCGTGAAGAACCCTAAAATTTCAAAATCAAATTAAATGACTATACTGAAAGATAAATGGATGATGATAGAGGGTTTTCAATCCTCTGATGATGCTGAACAAGATAGAATCGAGCTATTTCACAAAAGGTACTTAAATTAGAGAGGTGAAGTTCAGAAACTTACCTCTGAAAATGGAGATCGTGAGGATGATTGAGAGCACCTGGGTTTGAATGAATGATCTCAATAGCTTCCCTGAGACTCAATGATGCTAACTGGATGCTTATTGTAGCCTGAATCCTTCTGAATTGTTCTATGGACCTCCCTCGATTTGAGCTTCAAGTGGACATGGAGGTTGTTGAATCCTGAGTTACAGATGAGCTGCAGCCATCTGGTTAGCTTCACTATGACCTGAGGAGTGTGTCTGGATGATTGGCTTGCCTTGAAACCTTCTGAATCACTCCATGGACCTCCAACTGCAAGTGCTCCAAAGTGAGAGCAACAATGGTGTTCCTCCACCTACAGAAGTGATCCAGGTGCTTGGATCACCTCAAATGACCTCCCTTGAGATGTTAGAATGCTCACTTCCCAAAGATAAGCTTTGGTTTGAAGAAATCGATTCTTCTTGCCAAAGAACTTTGAAAAACAATGAACAAGAGGAGAGAAGGAGAAAGCAAGTAATATGGTTGCTTTGGTGTGTTTTTGAATGAGGAATGCATCTGTATTTATAGGCAAATGGATCAGTATAGCTGCAGAGGAGTGAGCTTCCTTAGTGAAGTTGATTTGCTTTCTTAGCCATGAAGGAATTTTGCAAATATCTCTTATGCAATGATGAGAATTTTGATTCCATTTGATCAATCCCCTAGCCCTCGATTTTGCTTGATCTTAGGGGACAATTCTGAGCCAGAAATGAGCTCTAATTGGTTGGTGAGAAGATTCCTTGGGTGATTCATCAATTTGCCATAAATTCACAAATGTAATCATTACATAATCACATGTTCTTGTTTTTTTAGAATCTTCTTCAATCCTTATGGCATGGTGAAAATGAATGCATGGCATGGTTTCAGATGTGTTATGGGTCGTGTAGCATCCATAAGAGAGGTTATTTGCACAAAATTTGCAAAGTCCAAAAGTGTCCATGACCTATAATTTTACTTCATGAGGCCAACTTTGAACAAGCATAACTCCTAGCTCAAATTGAATTTGGAGAAGGTTGAACACAATTTGGAAAGCCCTAAACATCTACTTCAAATCATTAGTTTATGTCTTCTTCAGAATCATTTAGGAAATTTGTGAAAAATGAGCCTAAAGTTGGATGAAAACTAGGTTAAAACACTTAGAAAAATTTCTAAGTGTTTATGACCTAAACTTCAAAATTTCCAAAACTTCATAAATGGTTGATCTTTTGAAAAAAGTTCCTTTGTAAGATGTTGTTTTATTTTGCAAGATCTACAACTTTCATGTTGGAAGTTTTTTGAGTTGTGTAGGTGAAATTTTGAGATCTCACCATGCCTTCAAAAACCCTAATTCCCGACTTTTCGCTCCTTGATGAATTTCTTTAAATTTCTTTGGCCAAATGACTTTGACATCCATATATTGATGATATTGATCTTTGAAAGTCATTTTTTGACCAAAAACCTTAAAAGTCAATGATGATCCTTCACAGTTGACTTTTTCCTGACAAAGTGAATTTTTGGGCTTTTGTGTAGAAATAAGATCTTCTCCACAAATGGATGATATAAATGGATTATATGGAGGTAGTAGAGATCCTTGAATCATGTCTTGAGTTTTGGATTCATGCCCTGATCAGAAGTCAACTATCTTGGTGAATTAGGTCAAAACCCTAATTTGTCGACCATGTGAAAGTAATGACTGTAGACTTTGAATTGAAGTGTGATGTCCAGTAGACCTTGTAATATGAGTTATTTGGAGATGATTGATGTCTTTGAATGACCCTCTGAGGTTTTTTAGGGTTTCCCAAGAGTGATCCCTGATTTTAGTCCTTGATAGGCTCCAAACCCTAGTCTGTTGATCTGAGTAATCCTGTACTTAGATGACTGGGTGTCTAAATCAATCATAGGTGTAATAATGAGGCTTTTGAGTCTTATGATTGTATTAGAGACTAATCCCTCTATTGATTGATCCTTTGCCTGAATTTTCTTGTCTTTGAACACCCTCGATTGAATGTCAGGCTGCTCTGGGTACTTGCTTTGACTTGATGAAAAATCCTGAAGATATGTCATCTCAGGGGGGTCAAAAATTAGGGTATGACACTAGGTAGAAGGGTCATTGGGTAGTGATTAAGTGAGAATTTGTAAATGGGGGAGTTTAGCTTTGAATCGATACAACTAATAGTGGACTTCATCCCTGGCTTGGTAGCCCCCAGAGTAGGTTGGTTGAACCGAACTGGGTAAACAATTATGTGTGTTCTTTTTTGTTTTTATGATGTTCTTTTATTACTATATGTGCTGCGTAATTGTGGATGTCATAACATCCAATTTGACATCGAGCGTGTGTTACTAGAATTTTCAATTGGCATCAGAGCAGGCACCCTTCCTGTTTACATATGGGTGAGATCTAGGGATAACAAAATTCTGGTACTATGGAGAAGGATCTGTTAGTGTTTAGAAACAGACCACCTATCCTGGATGGCTCTAACTATGACTACTGGAAACCTCGTATGGTAGCAGTTATTAAGTCAGTGGACAACAAGGCCTGGAGAGATGTTGAAAGCGGATGGAAATATCCTGAGAAAATTATGGAAGATGGAACCTCTATTCTAATTCTTGAAACTCAATGGAGCAAATCTGAAGAAGAGTTAGCTTTGGGCAATTCCAAGGCCCTAAGTGCATTGTTCAATGGTATTAACAAAAACATATTCAGACTTGTTCAACACTGTGAACTGGCTAAAGAAGCTTGGGATATTCTCAAAACAGCACATGAAGGCACGTCCAAGGTAAAAATGTCGAGATTTCAAATACTTACCATTAAGTTTGAAAATCTCAAGATGAAAGAGGATGAAACCATTTATGAATTCTACATTAATGTCCGAGAGATTTCAAACAACTCAGCAGCCTTAGGAGAAAAAATGACTGAAGAAAAACTGGTAAGGAAGATCCTCAGATCACTTCCTAAGCGAGTTGATATGAAGGTAATTTCCATAAAGGAAGCTCAAGACATCAGCAACATGAAGCTGGACGAACTTATTGGTTCTCTACAAACCTTTGAGTCAAGCACCTGTGAGCCTGTTGAAAAGAAGAACAAAAGCGTTGCTTTTGTCACCAACGCAGGTGATAATTAAAAAGAGAGCAATCGTGGAAATGATGAGAATTTATCAGACGCCATATCCATGCTTGGAAAACAATTCAACAAACTTATTAAAAGAGTTGATCAGAAGTCTAGACCCAATGTCAAGAACACTTCCAATGACATCAGTCGGACCTATGACTCAAGCAAAAGATTCAAAGCTGAGGAGAAGCCCAATCTATGGAAAGGGGTTCAGTTTCATGGATGTGAAGTATTCGGACACATAAGAGCTTAATGTCCTACCTACCACAAGGAGCAAAAGAAAGGACTGATTGTTACTTGGTCTGATGAAGACTCAGATTCGGAAGAAGAAACTGCAAGACATGTCACAGTTTCAACAAGAATCTATGAATCTGATGGTGATTCCAGTGATGATGAGCTAACCTTTGATGAACTAGCTGCCTCGTATAAGAAGTTATGTATGAAGAATGTTGAAGTCTGCAGACAAGTAGAGAAGCAAGATATAATCATAAGAGAGCTATAAACTGAGAAGAATAAACATCTTGCAACCATAGACCCCCTCAGTAGTGAAGTAAGCATGTTGAACTACAAACTTGATCAAATGACCAAGTCATTCAAAATGCTGAACAATGGATCTAATACTCTAGAAGAAATTCTGGAATCTGGACAAAGAACTGGAGACTTGTCTAAAGTGGGATTTGTGGCTAAAGAAGAACTAATCTCTGGACTCAGGAGGACAGAACCCAAGACATGTATGACTAACCAAATGTCAATCCAAATGTCACAACATCAAGGAAATATGGTAGATTTGGTCATATAAAGCCGTTCTGCTTCAGATTATTTGGATATCCATACCAAACTCATCAAGTCAAACTTGAACATGATATTTGTAACAGGAAGCAATCAGGGATGGCCAAAAATGTTGCTCTAGTAGCACACACCTCTCTAAGGATGCCCACCAAAGAAGATTTATACCTTGACAGTGGTTGTTCAAATCATATGACTGGAAGCAAGAACTCACTAGTAAACCTCAGGCTTGAGGGATCCAACTATGTGACTCTTGGTGGTGGAGATGTAAGAGAAATCAAAGGGGTTTGTAGGATAGAAGGTCAAGGTGTTCCTAACCTACATAATGTTTTACTTGTACAAGGACTGGCCGCAAACCTTATAAGCATCAGCCAACTATGTGATGAAGGAATGTATGTCACATTCACTAAAGAAGAGTGCATTGTTACCAATAAAGAAAATGAAGAAGTCATGAAAGGAGTCAGATCTGAGAATAACTGTTATCTATGGGAGCCAAAAAATTCCTAGTTGATGACTACTTATCCCATGATCAAAAGGAAAAATGAAGAAAAAGATCAGGAAAGAACCATCAAATCAAGGTGTGTGTACTAAATGGATAAGTTATGTCACCTGAGGTGTGTGTACTAAATGGATAATTGAGCAAGAGATTGACGAGATACGAAAATGCTTATGTCGTGTTACAAGAAGAAAGAGTAAAGCTCATGATGAACATTGTTGATCTAGAGGGAAAGGTGCAAGACACAAAGAAGTGAAAGAAGTCAAAACAAGATGCTCAGTACACTCCTATCTCAGCCAAAAGGTGCTATCAATGTGGTAAGTTATGTCACCTGAGGTTCTCTTCCCCTGAAACGCAGGCATTTTCCAATAGAAATACCCCTCAATAGGAAAACCTGACTAAAGAGAGGTCATCTCAACAAAAGCCATGGGTGAACGCTAATTACTCAAGCCATGACATACATGTAGAGGAGGCTGTAAAGAAAGCTGGAAACTCTAGAAAAAGGAAATCCAGGCGAAACAAACATCACAAAAAGGATAGGGGTTTTTCGGCTACACGCAAGAACAAAATAGTCATGAAGGATACTGTAGAAGGAAGTGAGTTGACTCACTCAGTAGATCATGTCAATGTCAACACATATGTCTTAACATCAAAATTTTCTGAGAAATCAATTGTACAAATTGAGACAAGCAAAGCATCTCGGATTGATGGATGTTCTTTAGTAAATAGTCAAAGAATCATTCAAAAGGAAATCACTTCTCCAAACACTCTCCCAAGGAAGGTATCCATCGACAGTAGGATCCCCTGAAAAAGAAGACACTAGAGATAGACCAAGTCTCAAGATTCTGGATGGAAAAATCACTAGACTCACAACAACACGTGAAAGATCAAGAGAGCAAGGAGAGCATGATTCTTGTAATCACAACTGACGATGCTAAGCTCATGACAGGTATGAGTCCTACAAATCTGTTGAGCTGGTTTAAATCAAGCTTGACACACCTTGGTGTATCTCACCAGAATATATAGTGGAATGTCATAACTATGCCTTACTACATCAAAAACAAGGTGGAGGAAAAATGGAACCTCGTGCAAAGGTTAACTACTGATCCAGATATTGCCAACAAGCTAGATATCCAGGAGGACCTTCAGTTGACATCCCACCACAATAGCTTTAGTGTAATCACAAAGTGAAACTTTCTCTCAGAAACAGGTGTAGAGCTCACTCACATTGTTGAAATGCCTTAACAATCTCAGCTCATTTCACTTAAAACATTATCGTGTCCACACATACATACAGAAGTGACTATCCTTGTCAGAACCCTGAATGATGCAAGTATGCGAATGGTGCATATGATTCATATCAAAGATGATCCTCACAAGAGTGACGAGAATGCTCCTAACAAAATAAATAACATCTTCACAAAAGCACCTGATGCTACACAGTTTGAGAACTTGCGAAGCAAGTTGGGACTCTACATCCTTGAAGAACCATAGTGACAACAACAACAAAAAAACATGTGGAGAAGACATTTATGTTGGCTTTGGCAACTTTTGTGGCCAAACAGGGTGAGAAGTAACACATGTCACCACATAACAACAAGAATGGTGGTTGTGTGTGATCAACAGTTCTAATTTGCTTATTTATCTGTTGATATGTTTGTGCTTGTGCTTCTCTTGTGGTTATTTGTCTGGTTTGTCTAAGAACTATGTGCATACTGATTATGTGTGTTGTCTGTTGTGTATTAGCTTGCTTTTATTGTGTTTTGGTTATCTTATGCCCGCTGCAAGTATTTCTCTAGTATAGTGTGACAGGTTGTGTTAGCCAAAAATCTGCCAAAGGGGGAGATTGAAGGTGTTCTCATGTTGGCTGCATTAATGGTAAAACATACCTGGTTGATATTGTAGTATGCAGGTTGCATATATGTGAAGCTAATATAGGTTTTTTAGTGAATGTCATGATCAATGTCATGACATCCGTGTGCGACAGCAGGAGCTGATATTATTTATTAAATGTGTTTCCTGATTTATTCCAATTATCTGTTTAGGAAACCTTTTATTTAGTGCTGAATATTTCGTCTAGAAGATCCTGCTGACAGCACATTGTGTAACAGATAGATGGCGTGTGAATTAGGTTAACTTGGTTAACCCTAATTTGTTTCTTAAAAAGCCCAAGGCCCAAGACTGCGTATAAAAAGACCGCAATCCTATTTTGGAACACAGACAGAAGAATTTGTATTGTGAAGAACTGTTGTTCTGTAACTATCTCGTGTGATCCAAGAAATTGTCCTTGATGATTGCGTTGGAATAGTTTGTGTTTGTGTAATGTCACTCTAATCTTTTAAGCACGAGTGTGTGTCTCTTGATTGAAGTTTTTAAGCAGATCAAGGTGTGTTTTTAAAGAGTGTCTTCTATCTGTAATTGTTATTTGTTTATGTGTAATCATTGCTGTGATTGAGGGGGAGTGGAATGGAGATAGTCCATATCTAGGGAGAACCTAGGTAGAAGGGTCATTGGGTAGTGATTAAGTGAGAAGTTGTAAACGAGGGAGTTTAGCTTTGAATTGATACTACTAACAGTGGACTTCATCCCTGGCTTGGTAGCTCATAGAGTAGGTTGTTTGAACCAAACTGAGTAAAAAATTATGTGTGTTCTTTTTTGTTTTTATGTTGTTCTGTCATTGCTATCTGTGTTGCGTAACTATGGATGTCATAACATCCAGTTTGACATCGAGCGTGTGTTACTAGAATTTTCATTTAGAATCTATGTTCAGAATCTGGTTTTGATGATAACAAGCATATATTTTGTGAGTAACAATTTTACTAATAATACTTTCATTAAGTGTGCAGATATTATGCTATAAGCCATATACGACAGCATCAGAAAGAAATTCAGACAAGCTTCAAGGAATTAAAACAGAAATATCAGATACATGAAGAACTCATTCCAACAAGAAGATCACATGTGTAAATGATCAGAAGTTTTGCACATAGAGCAAGAATTCAACAATCAGTGGCAGAAGATTATAAGTCATCGTAGAAACATAGGCTTGACAATATAAATAATACTAAGCTTCCTCAGAAGTACAAGCGACATCAACATTCACAGCAATAGAAGTTTTGACTCTGTATTCAAAAGCTTCGAAGAACAGCATAAATTGCTCCAATTAAATCACATGGAAGAAATCACGTTACTCAATGCAAAGACAAAATTATGACATCTATTGTTGTCTACATTTTGATAAAATGTAGGAAAACATGCTACCAAGATAAATTATCTTAAAAGAAGAAAAACAAGGAAGACACGCTACCAAAAGATAAGAATCGCCTTGGAAATAGGTGTGTCATTATTCAGTCTACGACAAGCATTAAATTCTATGTTCAAATATAGTTTAACGGAAATATTCCAACGGTAATAACAGACTTCTATAAAAGAACAAAACTATGATAGAAGAGAAAGGGTGTGAGAAGGAGACCGTGTGAGCAAGAAAATAAGCATAAGATTAATTAAGCTGCTCCAAAAGAGGCAACACATACAAAGTGTGTGATGAACGATTATGTTGAAATATACATCATAAGACTATGAAAAGAAAATAAAAAATAATGAAAAAGAAAATCTTGCATGTTTTGCAGTATGCTCCTAAGGAGTTATAAGAAATCCACAAATACTTGATCGATCCATACATTTCTCATGTTGAATGACAAAGAAATTGAATACAATGAGTTGCTGCTCGATACTATTTCATGTTTAATTATGATCATCAATGTGTTATCAGCTGTAACAAGCTTCATGATCAGTATTGAAGAAGAAGAAGAAGATGAAGATCAACAAACAGGAAGCAATTCATACAAGAGCTACTCCTCTTAATCTGCTTTCAGAAGAAGAAGATCTCATCCAGAAGTTGAAGAAAAGAAGACTACAAGAATATTTTTATTTCTTGTAATTATTTGTAAAACACATAGAGTTGTTGCTCGTATTGTGTTATATCTTAAGAAACTTCTGATAGATTGTTTAGGCATTAGAAGTAACTTCTAGTCAGTGTGTCATAAAGATATGTACTTAGAATAGGAGAAAATATGCTTGACTAAGAAGAACAATTCTGATAGAATTGGTGTTCCTTTGGTATCCTTTGATATGGATAATTGAGAAGTCCTTGAGATCTGGTTAGACTCTTGGAGGGTTTTAGGTCAATAAATGTTATATCTTGTGGAGATCATTGAACGGTTTATTGTCTAGGGTTAGTCACGAGCAGTTGGCTTGTGTAGGGTTAGTCACGAGCAGTTGGCTTGTGCAAGAGTTGCTAGGTTGATGAATGTTATATCTTGCTGAGATCATTGAACGGTTCATCATCTAGGGTTAGTCACTTGCGGGTAGCTTGTACAGGAAATCAGTCACGATAGTTGATCGTGCAGTTGTAATCAGTTTGGTTATAGTGGATTAAGTCCTCGATTGAGAGAGGAAAAATCACCCGAGGAGGGTGGACTAGAGATAGCCTTATTGAGAAGGTGAACCAGAATAAAAATAAACGTGTCCTTTATCTTCTGCATCCTTCATTTAACTCAGAACATTCACACTGATTATCTTCAGAACTGTACTTGACTAAGTCAGAAGTTCTGATGGAGTTAAGAAGTTAAATTGAATGTATATCTCATTGGTTATGATGTGTTATCTCAAACATGCTTCCGCAACAAACGATCTAACCATATCCAGAAAATGAGATATAAGAAGAAAGGAAGAGATTTATAGAAAGGGAAATAAAATATGAAAGAACACAATTCAAACCCCCCTTTCTTGTGTTTTTCTCCACCTTCAATTGGTATCAGAGCATGGCTCTGTTATTGATCTCAGAATCAAACACTTAACCGTGTAGAGAGATCCAGAAGGAGAAAAACCACACTGAGTAGAAAACAAATTCATATTCAAACACTCAGTATAATTAGAAGATGACAGAACAAAGATGCTTAAACCTCTGAGGAAATTATCTACAAACCAAAGGAGCTTGTGGATCATATTTTAAATAAGCTCAAGACATTAGAAAGAAGGAAATGTGCTTAATGAAACATTCAAGGTTAAACACGTGTAGCTGACTCAAGCCTGTTGATCAACTTCGATTCATCAGTTCAAATCAAAGGAAGAAGACAAGGTAGAACAAGATTTTGAAGCTAAGACCAGACATAATCATTACGTCAGAAGATGCTCTCTCTTAGTAAAGACTAGGAAGAAAGGTGTGTCTTCAAAAACGGTCAGATATTTCTAATCCTTTCTTTTATAACTCTGCTGATTAAAATATGTGAATTTATATATACCATTTCAGCATGTCTAGCACTCGTTGCCACCTACTCTACTGTCTGTCCTATTCTCCATGCATGCACTGTAACTTTAAATTAGCATTAACTATTGCATTCATTTCTTAGTTATCTGTCAAATAACCATTTATTTAACAAATCTAAGTCAAACTACAAACTAACTCTAACACTGAAACGTTTGTCAGCATCTCTTGTTTGCTCCTGCATGCTCACAAAAAATCATAAGAAAAGACTAGTCTCTTAAGTGTGCATCAGTATCCAATCATCTTGACTGACTTCTCTTCATCATCTTTCTACATATACTAACACTAGATCTAAAATAGCTCTCACCAAAACATCTTCACACAACATTTAATATCCTTTCCATCTCTCTTTCAAATCATCTTAAGTATGTCTGGCATAACCTACCGTGAAGATGTAAACTACCTAAGGATCATCTCTGAGAAGGATCCAAATCTTGCTTCTCTTATGGATGATGCAAGAGAATTAATACGAAGCTCTCAATCCTAGCATTGGGCAAACTATTTCACAATGCTTCGAGGTCATGTTTTTCCTGTATTGGTAAAAGAATTCTGGAAATTTGCCAGAATCAATGATGATGGAAATACCATTCTCTCCAAAATTTTCAAACTTCCCATTTTTGTTACCATCCCATCAATTTTCAAAGCCACGGGTTGTGTGTCATCTGGAGTCACCAATGAAGAGTTCCAATATGACTTAAGGTTGGTTAAATCCTTCAGAACCCTGTTTGATGACTCTGTTTCTTATTAATCAAATAATCCTTAACACCTCCTCCCTTACTCTAAAATCTGGTTCAAATTCTCACTAAAAAATCTTCGTCCTAAGATGCAAGTAAGGAATGTCATAACCCATAATGACAGAGTGTTTGTGTTTCTTATAACACACCACTATATGGTCGATCTTCCTATAACAATCTTCAACAATCTGAAGGACACCATTAGGATATCCCGAAATTGGACACATTTCCACATCCCATATGGGAGAGTTCTAACTAATCATAAACGATGATATTTGGAGATTAGTTAGACAAGTAGGACCTGAACGGCCTCTTACTTCGGAAAGGTGTGACCGGGTGAACTAGATTATAGAACTCAAGGACTAATTTCTCTTACGGAGGAATTCATTCAGTTGTTCTGATCAAGGCACTCAGTGTGCAAGATGGAGGAAGAAAATGTGATAATCTGTAATATCTAAGTCTAGGATCATAGAGATGTGATGATTAATGTTGTACTTTATATCTTACGTCTAAACTTAGTAAAAACACTGATTGAATAATGCACTCTATCTTAACCATCATTTGAATAAATAACTCTCTTATAAGAACATAATAATTCATCTTCATTCCCTGGTAATCAAAACATGATCTACCTTCGTAAACCAAGTGAAAATAGCCCAAAGGATTCAAAATCAAAATCACGAGAACATGATCATTCAGATTCTAATAGTGAAAATAACATTTTTTTGTGTTTGTCTCAACTAACACACAAACAAAAAGTAATTTCCTAAGTATCTTGTAGGATAATAATAATAATGATGATTGTCTACATAAATTCATTGTTTACTAGATTGTCATAATGAAAATATCCTCGAGCAGTCGAAAAGTCACAAAATCTTTTATACATCTCCCCAAACGGCTCTGTGTAATGATTAACACTCTAATATAAGTTCATCTCTCTTGGAAATCATTACCATGAATCATTTCAAATAAACCATCACACTTCCTCTTCATCCTTATAAATTCAGCCTCCAACCCTCGAACTAAAACACTGCTACTCCTACCCTTCAAACTTCCTTCCTTGCAAAGAACTTTTGTCTCATGGCTTTCAAAACCTTCTTTGGAAACGAAAGCATGCTTGTGATTGAGGCTAAATCCACTAGGGATGAATGAGAGTTGAGACTTTCCATATTTCTTTCTCTGAGGGGGAAAGACTTAATACAAATATTGAGTGAACACTTGAATGATTGTGATTGGGTGTTCTAAGAACTGAATTCTCACAGGTGTTGGTTAAAGGGAGCTATGTATTGTCCTATGCTTTTAGGAAGCCTGAGGGTCCTTGTATAAAAGCTCAAGAGGAAGCTAAGGGAAAAAAATTTAAGAAGCCCGTGGGTCCTTGTATTATGAGCCTAAGAGGAGGCTAATCGAGGGTCCTTGTTACAGCATAGGAGAAATCTATGATGGTTATTCTGATTTGTCTCTAAGTAAGAGGTAAGAGGTTTCACCGAGAAATAGTCCTCTTTAGGTGGATGTGTCCTATTGTTTGATCTAAGGGTTTCAAGATGTTTCACCGGGAATAATTCATCTTGTGGTAAGAAACTATGTTGTCTAATTAGGAGAGGCTTCACCAAGAAGTAATCCTCAATCCTAGTCATAGTCCTATAATATATATGGCTGCTTATCTTAGGGTTTCCACTCACGGAGATCTAAGCAGTATATATACAGTTTATATTTGACAGATATATAAAAAGTATATACAGTAAATATGATGACAGATATAACAGATATTGCATATATTTATATAATGATGAACAATGTTTTTATGCAAAGGAATGTTTTTGATGTTTTTTTAGATGTTTTATGAATTATCTGTTTATGAAAGAAGAAAAGATGTTGGGTCTTATACTCTGAGTAAGGCCCAGAAGATTTATTTACTGTATAAATAAAAGGTGTTGGGTCTTACACTCTTGATAGAGACCCAGGAATAAATGTTTATGAAAAACAGTTGAAGGGTATTTTGAAAGATGTTTGAGACTTACAACTCAAGGAGAAGCCCAGGATATTGAAAGGTTATTAGGAATTACATCTCAAGGAAAGGCCTAGGAATAACTATTTATGAGAAACAGGTGTAAAGTATTTAAAAACAGATGAAAAGTATTTGAAAACAGATGTGGCTTACAGCTCAGGGAGATGCCTCAAATTTATTTGAAAAGACAGATGAAACTGTTTTTATTGAAAAAATAAGAAAGGGATGAAACTGTTTTTATGAAAATTGTTAGTTCTTTATCTTTTGGGATTGGCTTAATTTTTGTAAAACAAATAATAGCTGTAATAATGTAATGTAGAATAGGATGTAAAAAGTGCTAATGGAACAAAATAGGTACAACACGAAGATGTCCTATCAGAATGTCAGAACATAGTAATTATTTCAACATCTGGAATAACATGTCGTATGAGATGTCACGACATTGCACCTGTGCTAAAGTGGATAAGTTAAATCTGTTAAGATTTAACAGTTGCAGAATAATCAAGGATATGATGCAAGATATCAGAAGGAATATTGTGCAATCTTGTAGCAGAAGTTACTGCATATCTAAATTAGATGTGATTAGAAGCCTAAATCCAGTTGGGTATAGGTTATGGTTTAGATATAAATATAAGTTTTTGTAACCTAGTTTGACAAAATTTCAAGATGTAGAATTCTAGGGTTTGTTAAGTGTGAATCTCCTGACCCGTGGGAAGATTACCATGTATATCTCGAAGCTATGAAGCAAGAGATGTAGTGTCTATCTCGAAGAATATAGGTAAGAGGTGTATTGTTCTTAGAGGAAGCTTTGAAGTAACTCCAAGTTATTGTTTGTAGTCAAGAGTCTTGGGTAGGTACTATAATGGAAGTGTGTCTTCCAAAGTTGTTTGTCTGTTTGATCAGAATGTTGGTTATTAGGTCGTTGTTACAGATCCTGGGACTGAAAAACTGTACAACATCATTGCGGTGATTGGAAGTGGGATGGAGATATTCCATATCTAGAGAAGATCTAGGTAGAAGGGTCATTGTGTAGGGATTTAGTGCAGAGTTGTAAACGGGGGAGTTTAGCTCTGAATCAATACTGCTGATAGTGGACTTCATTCTTGGCTTGGTATGCTCCCAGAGTAGGTGTTGTTGTCACCAAACTTGGTAAACAATTTTGGTGTTATTTATCTTTAAACACATCATAAATCGGTGTATATACCTAGTTAATGTTTCTTGACATATCGAATGTCTTAACATCTCTCAATACATCTAGGTCTGCTGTTACCAGAATTTCAATTGGTATTAGAGTAGGCATCTTGTTTTGTCTTTGGGTGAGATCCTGGGAGGATACTTTCTAGTTTGGCAAGGAAGACTCGCACTGAAAATATTGTTTGAAATTAGAGAGTTCATATTGTAGTTGAATGGTCTCTAAAAATGGATGATGGACTGTTCAGGACTGGTGAAGGGTGATCTCATTTGTTGTTGCAAGGTTTGGAACTTGGGAAAGTTCTTACATGAAGGAATCTAAGATGAGATGTTTTGTTGAGACTGTAGACAGTTGAGGAGCTGTTGATATATTTCCCCTGCATGCTATCTCTTTCAAACCTGGTTGTTTTAGCATTAGGGTTTGACCTCCTTAGGATTTGTACCCTATGATAAGAAAGGTTCAAAAATTGGTTCATTCAACTGAGTAAAGTGGCCAATGACACTTGATTCCTGGTTCTCAAGTGCACTTTATTAGGGTTGACGGCCACTTCTTCAAGGTACATATCACCTATGTTACGATTTGCTGAAGGAATGTTAGAGCCATTTATTTTGGTCTCTGATAGAGTCTCATGAATCTTGGTTCGTTTAAAGAAGTAATTCTGAGGATGGTTGTTGTTGTTGGTAAAGCTGGATCGTCTGTTTTGTAGTTGATATAAGGATGTTTTTTTAGGCAACAGTAGCTTTATCATCAACTTCAGTTGTATGTTCCAAAAGTAGAAACTAATGACCTATCAAATGCTAGAAAATCATGTCGATTCGAATAAAACTCCTGGTGGAACAGATCCTTTGGGTGCTAAACAAATGTGTATTTATCACATATGTTTGGAACCTACTCCTGTCTTGGAAAAGGAGGCATATGGGCTATGTATCTAAGATATTGTTACTCAGAATATGTCTTAGATTGGTGAACAGAGTGGATGCTATTTAACCATGTTGGTACTCCTTGGTTCAATTTATTTCGGATTCAGTATGAGTAGCAGCCGAGCTCTAGTGTCCGGCAGAGTGGTGACTTCTCAGCCTAAGTTCCTTGCACATTAAGTTAAATTGACAAGGACATTCCATTCTGATGTCTGAGTTATCCGTCTGATTAAAAGAACTAGATGTGTGGAATGATATTGATATGTCATAAAACAAACTCTATATGGGATGAGCTATAGGAGTGTTTCAATTGTAAGCTGTGCTCCAATTTGATTCTTAGAGGCTGTTGAAAGGAGCTATAATCTAGAGTCGAAGGGTTCTAAAGGGATGTGAGTAATAATGCCTCAACACCAGTGCCTTGAGAATTTATTAGAGGTATTTCGCAGATGTTGGTTCTTCAACAAGATAGAGGATGCCTATTCAAAACTGATATCTTTATCAAGTTTATGAGAGCATTGAACTCTTTTTCTATAGGTGCAGACGGATGGTTGTTCAAGCATCTCAAAGGTAGACAAAAAGACTCTTGAGATGTGCATGCTGCTATATGTGTATCATTTGGGCTTGCCATTTGATCAACTACAGATGGTTGATCCTCCTATTCCTTTTAAAAGATTTTGAATGAACTACTATGATTTCTTTTAGCGGATGATCAAATACAAGTGAACAAGATTGATGTCAGACTCAGTGTTGGAACATCATCTCAAGGTGTGTTTATTCTCTTCAGCCAGTGAAGTTGTCTCTCCATAATGAATTGTGTGAATTCGCCTCTGGTCTTGTCTGAGTAGTACGTGGTGTGGATGGTTATCGTGTCATTCAGTCATGAAGAAGAAATAGCAGGCAGCAGATTCTTATAGAGGAATAAGGTCAGACAAAAGGAGCTATCTTGTGTGAGAATTTATCTTTGTCTTCCTGAGAATGTATACTCTGAAGGGAGTTGAGTTTTTATTCATGATCTGTCGAGGATGTGCATATGCCTAAGGGTGAATACTTTGATGGGAGACTAAGTATTTATCTATAGAATGACACACTTTTGCAGTCTGAACCTGGAGTTTAGAAAGGGCGTGAAGACTTGATTACCTCTGTAGTATTCAAGAGGGTTCGTCTAGATGTGTGTTGTGAAAGACTGAATTTTGTTTGAAGAAATATTAGATTTTTTTACCCTTGTAATTAAGTGATAACCACTGAGGGTTATCCAATTGCTGCAAGTCCACTACATTTCTACTGTTTTCACAAATAAAACAACTTCTAATGGTTATGTTATTGACTACAACTATTGATGGTTGTAATAATAATGATACACGATAACTACTGATGGCTATCCCTCTCTAATCATCTACTGATGGTTGTGGTGCTAATGCCTTGGCAACTACTGATAGTTGTATTATGTGCAAAGTATCATTCATAATGACATAATATTTCAGCTGGAGTTGGATAAATAAAAAGTAGTAATATTGAAGGAAGAAGGAGTTGATCTCGGTCTGAGCCAAAAAGTTATATGACAATATTGAAAGGGAATTAATTCTATTCTGTTCTATAAGATGCTTGAGTTTATTTCTCACGAACTCTATGGTTCCCTTGTGTCCAAGAAGAATGGTTAGAATATCATGTTCAAATGTCCAGGACCTTTTGTAGCAATCTGCCATAAAATTAAGATTTACAGTCACCATTTATTCTACCAGGGCGAATAGGAAACCCTACGCAGTTAAGAGATCGGGGTAAGATTATTATAATCAGGTCGAAGGAAGGTGTTAGGCACCCTCAACCCTTTCTTAAGGTTTTAAGTCTAAGATACAGTTTTATGGCTAAATATTCAGGTTTAATAGCTAAGGAAATGAACAGGGGAAAAGATGAGATTTATGGGGAAGGGGACTCGCCTTGTTGCCAAGTGCCTACGTATCTCCTTAGGGAGAATCTGAGTCAACATAGTTCGGGGACAGGGTTGTACGCCTTAGAATTTGATATGATGTGTGTCATACCCCAAAATTTGCCCATACTATTTCTCCTATTTAAAAATCAAATCAAGATACAAAGCTCCAAGATACACTCTCCTAAGCAAAGATCAGAGAATTAGGGTTTTGTTGGTCTGAAGGAAAATCAAGAAATCAATAGCTCCAAGGCACTCCATATGTCCTATAATATCTCACATTACCTCTATGACAAGTATCAAGTCTCAGCTTAAAGGATTGGTAACTCAATTGTTCAGAAAGTCAACAATCGATTGAATTGACCTAAATGTCAACTGTGGTCAAAGTACAGTCAAAACTCCTGATTTTTTGTCAAGATCCTAATATTGAAGTACCATTCACCATTTTATCAAGTATTGATCATGGTTCATCAAGGAATGATCAAAATTCAACAAATCAAAAAGTTTCTAAATTAGGGTTTGTATAGGAGAAAGTCAACTGAACTTTGACCAGCCGTAACTTTCACATGGAATATCATAAATTTTCCATCCAAAGCTCATTTTGAAGGAAATTTGATTCTCTACAACTTTGTCTATCACATACCAAGTCTAAAAATGCTTCATTTGAGAGATATGGACTAAAACATTATAGGTCCTTTTCAAAAGTCAACAAAAAGTCATTTTTTTCAAAAGGACACACAAGGAGCATGGAACATTATTATGATATGAGACCAAAGACACTAGTTAGAGGACTCTCTAAGGTTTCTAAAAAGCCCTAGAACTCCCCCATACCTCAAAAATTGAGGGAGATAGACCTTGTCAAAGTTGGGCTAATTTTGAAGGAAAAATGTGAAAGAATTGGAATATTTTTGCAAATGGGCCCAAGTTATTTTGATTCAATCTTGATCCTCAAGCATCCATGAGCCCAAGAGCCTCTTGCCACGAAAATATATTACTTGGTTGATTTATTTTGATTTTTTATTTTAATTAAAAAGGAATTAAAATCATATAAATAATGGAAAATCAAATATTCAATCAAAGAACCAATACCAATCAAATCAAATCTACATTTATACCAAAACATCCATATAATTTCGTGCATAGGGAAATTGGGAGAGATTGAGTCAATTTTGGACAAATTTAGAAAGTTCCATAAATCAAATTTCTCAAGATTCAATCTCATGATTTAGTTAAAATTTGATCCATGTTTTGACCTAATTTCAATCTCCTATAAGTACACAAGTAATCCAGATCAAAAGGGTTACAAATTCTGCACAGAAGGAACCCTAAGCCGAGCACCAAACTTCAAGAAAAAACTCAAACCGGTTTTGGAGATTGGAGGTGTTTCAAAGAGTTTCAAGCATTTCTATACACTCCTTGAACAACCCTGAAGCAATTCCAATCCTCAAACGCAAGAAGCACGTTCAGAATTGTCCCCAAGAGGTCACGGTTTGCATCTCTTAATTTCTCTTCGATTAGCAAGATTCATAGTACATAAATGAACTTTTCTTGCATATTATTGATCCTTGTGATGTATACATGATTTCTGGTTCATTAATTTGCTGTTTACGTGAACACATCAAGAACTGCCATGTTAGGGTTCAAGCTTTCAAATTAGAGTTTTCTGTTCTGGGTAAAATTAGGGTTCAAGATAGCCATGGTTGAGTTCGTGGCACCTGGACGATCGCATCCATGGGGGTGCGCCAAATTTTCGTTTCGTATTGTGGTATTTATGGTTTTGCAGGTGTAATAGAGATGACCTTTCACGGTGCTTCTAAAAAAGGGCGCTGTAAAAAGAGGTTTGCAGGTTCTATTTTTGAGAAGATGACCAGGTGGCGTGATTTGATTGGTGGATTCAAATGAAGAGGCACGCGCGTTTTCTTGTGGTGACCAGATGGATCCGGTATGCGCCAGTCCACGTAAGTTCCATGTTCCTTCATTCCATCAGTCATTGGATGCCGGCCCAGATCAATCCAATAGTCTTAGATGCACAGTCCACCATGCACCTTTAGGGACCTGTCACACTGGATCATAAACGCTAAGTTCCAAAATTTTTTTCTTTTTAATTATATAACTTAGTCTTTATTTTATTTTTATTTATTCTCTTTTTCTCTCAAAATTCTTTTAAATATTTTTTAACAAGAATTATTCTTTTTTTTTTCTCTCTTCATAAAAAAAAATATTTTTTTTAATTGATAATTAATTAAATGTTTAAATAATTTAAATTGTTTAATTTACTTTAAGAATTGTTTATTAATTGATAAAATATATATATATATATATATTAAGGTCACCCCTCTTGTTGCTTGTTGCCTTTGTTGCCTCTTCCCTTAGACTACTTGTCTCTCTATGGCATGGGACAGTCTTATGGAGAACGAACTCTCGATGACCCTTCAACCTCCAAATGAAAGGCTTCCTGCCCTCTTATGGCATGGATAGACCCTTTCACCCTGAAAGGCTAAAAGAAGCGATTTTCTACATTATTAAGGTAATTTCCCCTAATTGCCTTGCTCTGGCTAAAAAAAACATTTTCATATTCTTTCTCATAAACCTTCAAAATGGCTACGCTCATTTACGAGCTAAAGTCCGTATTCACTTCTTCAACATTTCTGAACGAAAAAGAGCAAAGCAATTAAGAGCCCATGGAAAACTATGGATGCAAAGGGTGCCTTACACCTTCCCTTTGCATAATTACCCCCCGAACTCAGTTTTCTTTAAAAAGGTTTTTCCTGTTCTTTTAGCCTTTCTAATTCAATTGGATAAAATAAAAGTCGGTGGCGACTCTTGCTATCCGCAACATTTTAAAAAAGAGTTCACCATATTACAGAACTGGCGACTCTGCTGGGGATATTTTCTTATAAAAGAGGGGTTACCTTAAAAGTTTAGGAACACTTTAAATGTTTTCTATTGTTTGCTTTGTTTGTTTTATTCTTCAGGGCTGTTTTGGGAATTAAATGAAGGACGAATCCTATTCCCGGATTCAAGAACACTTAAGATTAGGAGCGGCATAGTCATGTAGACCCCCCTTGTGCATGCTTGGGGTTGGTCAAAATGAAGTTCGTACTTGAGTTAGGCCTCCACTGGTTATTGTGTACCTCTTTTGCATGAGAGAGGTTTATGCATGTATCTTTGGGTGCGTCGGGGGTCAGGGACCTTTAGTCACCTTAAATTAATCTTAACTTTTAGGAACGTTGTGGGAGGACTATTCTTGGTGCATGCCAAGTTATGGTCGCGACCAGATACTACAGCTCAGATAGGTTTCTTCCTAAAGTATCATTGCATGGTATGCATGTACCATGTTCGAGGGTGCTTTAGAGGGGGCTGACAATTCTGAGTCACTTGGTAGAACCTGTTGCTAAAATCTCTTTATCCATAGAAGTACATATGGGAAGGGTATACTCCGGTCAACCTCCATGCAAGCCAAGCCTAAGGAAATTATGTGATTTGCGTGGACTTATCTGTGTTTGTGATTTATGCATCCATGCATCATTCATACATATCATGACTAAATCATTCCAAGGAGTTAAAGGAATGTTAACCATAATTTGTTTTGTAGGTCATGGAAATTAAAGTTCATAAACCTTTCTGCCTCAATTTCAGAGGGATACCCACTTCTCTGAAGATTCTTTGTGATAATGTTTCTGGTGCATTTGTGCTTTCTGAATCTCTTAACAGATTAATCAGCCTGGTACGGACCAAAGTGGATGAAACGCTCCTCAACACAATGATCCGGTTTTATGATCCTCTCTTTCATTGCTTTACTTATAGGGACTTTCATTTGGTTCCCACATTAGAGGAATTTTCCTCCATCCTAGGATTACCTGTGCTTGATCAGATGCCCTACACTGGCGAAGAAGAGGTACCTAAGTTGGAAGATGTCGCTGCTGTGTTACATTTACCTCGATCATAAATCAAAAAGGTTTGGGTGAATAAAGGAGAATATACTGGTGTACCGATTGACTTCTTGTATGGTCAAGCTGACATTTTAATTAATGCTGCAAGTATGGATGCTCTTGAAAAATTCTCGCTTGCCTAATCTATGGGAAAGTATTGTTCCCTCGTTATGACAAAATTGTGGATGTGATTGCTCTCAAGATCTTCATTGGTAACAATCCGGTTCCGACTTTATTGGGTGACTTGTTGCATTCCATCCACCACTGATCATCTAAGGGCAAAGGTTGTGTTCTTGGATGTGCACCATTATTGCATAAGTGATTTATTCCGCACTTATCCCATTCTACAATAAAGAATGAAGAAGGTTTGACTTGGGTTTAAAGAGTCATAAGGCCTTCATACGACGACATCGTTTGGAGCCAAAAAGATTTTGAAGGAACCCATTTGTTTGATAGCTGTGGAGATTTCCCAAATGTACCTCTTCTTGTTACCCGAGGAGGAATAACTTATAATACCATATTAGCTCGACATCAGTTTGGTTTCACTTTGAAAGACAAACCTCGCTCCATATATCTTAGCTCGGAAAGTTTTGATAATGATTCAGATACCACCGGAAAGAAGAAGCTGTTTATTAGAGCTTGGTCCAAAGTGAAGAAAGTATGCACAAAAGAATTGGGACTAAGAAACTACATCCCTTCAGATCTTTATTTTAGGTGGATTTATGATCGAGTTGTTGAGCATGGTATGCCATATCCATCTGATATCCCTGTTGTGCCAAGGGTCACCCCTCCGGTCATTCCCGTGGTTTTGGAGCCTTATGTCCCCTCCCCAAATGAAGACCTGGCTGCTAATGTTGCTTCTTTAAGGAGAGAAAAGGCGGATCTTGAAAAGCGTTTACGCAAGGTTGAGGCTGAAAAAGCAGTGTTAGTGGATGATGCTAAAGAGCGAGATGGTATGCTTGACTATTTCTCCCGCAAGTGGAAGATTGAGGACTTCGTCTCCTCAGACCAGATACAATTATGGGAGCAAGAGATTGATAGACTCGTCCAAGAAAGAAACGGGATGATCAAAGCTCACAAAGAAGAGATCAGAAGTTTAAAGAGAAAGCGCCGACTCGAAGACTGATTTCTATTATTTTCATATTATTTTTATTTTATATTATTTTCAGATGTAACTATCAACTTTATAACATTATATTTTATAAAAGAATTAATATTTTTTGCTCTTATCCTTCAAAATGCGTTAAAAATCCTTTAAATCCTTGGAAACATTACATATGCATAATCATATCATCCATAAACATTACATCACAGGTTTTTACAAAAGAAAATGCCTCATCTTTCCGCTGTTTATTTCAGTCAGAAAAAATGGATCTCGAACAATCTGTGAAGAATCTCCAAGTTCAAAATGCTGAATTTCAAGCTTTGATCTTGAACTTGTCCAAGGGGCAAGACGAGTTGAAAGTTGTCCTGACTAAAAAGGAGAAAAAGACCAAGAAACCCAAAGGAGTGTTCAACCTGGGAAGAAGGTTCAAAGGTCGTCCCAAGAGGGCTGAAGAAGCTGAGATTCCCAAGGATGAGGAAGAAGAAGAAGACGATGACATAAGTGTCAAGAACAATGCTGAGAGTAATATAGGTTCTGATGGTCAAGAAGAGGAGGAAGAAGAGTATCCTAAAGACGAGGATTATTCTGATGAGAAGTATAGGCTACTGGAAGAACGTATGAGAAGCGTGGAAATTTAAAAGGTACTTGGGCTGGATTTTGAAGAGTTGGGACTCGTTCCTGGCGTCGTTATTCCCCCAAAATTCAAAACTTCCGCCTTTGCTAAGTATGATGGAGTCTCCTGTCTCAAGATGCACTTGAGGTCTTATGTAAGGAAGATTCAGCCTCACACTGCTGATAAGAGGCTCTGGATCCATTTCTTTCAAGAAAGCTTATCTGGAACTCAACTCGAATGGTACTATCAACTGGAGGGTACTAGCATCCGTACTTGGGAAGATTTGGTTGTTGCTTTCTACAAGCAATACCAATATAATTCTGATCTCGCACCAACTCACATGCAACTACAAAGCATGTCTATGGAACCTAAGGAAAGTTTCAAGGAGTATGCGCAAAAGTGGAAAGATTTAGCTGGAAGAGTCCAACCTTCCTTGACTGATAGGGAGTTGGTGGACATGTTCATGGGCACGCTAATTGGGCCGTTCTATAGTCACTTGCTGGGTAGTTCCTCGTCTGGGTTTACTGATCTTATCTTGACTAGAGAACATGTTGAGAATGGTATTTGAAGTTGGAAGATTCAAGTGGGTGCATCTTTTGGTACTACAAAGAAGCCATATCATGGAAGAAACGAGTCTAATGCTGTTCATAGCCAGAGGGGCCGTGGTAAGAATGATCAGAACCAATATGTTGGAGTTGTCCTCATCTCTACACCAACACCTCAACAAGCTCCTAGACAAGGATATCAACGTAGGCCAGACGCACCTAGAAGGAAATTCACTAAAATTAATATGCCTTTATCTCAGGCCCTGCAACACCTATTGAAATCCAATCTGATCACCATAAGAGATCCTCCAAAGAACGTCACCACTATGTCTCTAAACTATGATCCTAATGCAAAATGTGTGTACCACTCTAATAGCCATGGACACACTACTGATAATTGTTGGGCATTGAAAAATAAGATCCAAGACATGATAGATGCTGGCGAAATCGAGTTCGACGCCCCA
Source organism: Vicia villosa (assembly GCF_029867415.1). Lineage (NCBI taxonomy): Eukaryota > Viridiplantae > Streptophyta > Magnoliopsida > Fabales > Fabaceae > Vicia > Vicia villosa. The sequence goes on from NC_081183.1 coordinate 131,333,451, forward strand.
GTGTCATACCCCAATTTTTGACCCTAAGATCATACATCATTTGCATTCAATCATCAATCAAGAGCACCATTATGATGCTTTATCTTTGATACTGTGATTATCTCTGAGGGGAATTATCGAGCATTTATAGCCTTTTTATTTGTCTATACTAACCAAAAATCAAAAATATATGTTTTGTCTCTTTTGTTTATATTTTACAGGTGAAAGATCGGGCAAAAATCAAAACAGTGCAAGAAAACAGTTTTTGAAAATTTGAAGGTGGAAATCGATTTACCCCTATGGGAAATCGATTTCATGTGCGCAAAATTCAAAAAAATATAAGGAGGGAAGCTTGACATCATTTTGGCACCTTTTTATTTGATCATTTTATCAATTTTCCACCTCATCAAAATTAACTCATTCATTAAACCCACTTTAACCTCATTTTACCAATTTTACCATTTAATTGCCACTTTAATCACCAATTAAACACAAGTTAATCACCAAATACAAAAAGACCAATTTGCCACTACTCTTGCTCCAATTCTATAAATAGAGCCCTCTACTCTCTCATTTATCAAGCTTTTGATAGCCAAAAAAGTTCTTGCAAATTCATTTCTCAAGCTTGGAGAGCCAAAAAATTGCTTGCAAATTCATTTCTCACCCTTTCCAAAACCCTCACCCAAAGTTCATTCTCATAAGATTAGTAAGGTTCACATTGAATCTTGCTAATTTTGAACTAAGCCTCCTACATTTCACTCTTTTCTTTGATTGTTCATCTCCATACTTGAAGGATCTACACTTTGTGCTTGTTCTTGAAGCTACTTCAACACTTTAATTCAAGAATTGGTAAATTCCTCAATTCTAAGATGTAGATCTTTGTTGCTTGTGTTCAATGCATCTTTGATGCTATATTGGTGCTATTTGATGGTGATTTGATGGAAAATTCGTGCTCCTATGGATATGTGATCATAAGGTGTTTGTATGTTTGCTTAAGTCAAGTTTTATGCCTCCTAATGCTGATTTTTTGAATGCTGCGTGCAGGAAATCGATTTCCCTCTGTAGGAAATTGATTTCCACCTTATTTTTTTTCAAAATTTGAACTCTGCACTCAGGAAATCGATTTCCTACAGAGGTAAATCGATTTCCTGCTGGCAGAATGTGTTTTTTTGCCTTTTTTATGCTTGTTTTGGCTTCCTACTTCCTCCACTTCATTAATATCATTGGATCTAGGATGTTGATAGGTTTGAAATGACCTAATCCATAATATTAGATGAATGATATTAATGATAGTGTGAGTTGATTATCTTTTGTGAATTTTATTCTTCTTCCTCCATTTCATTAATATCATTGGATCTAGGATGTTGATAGGTTTGAAAGAACCAAATCCATAATATTAGATGAATGATATTAATGATAGTGTGAGTTGATTATCTTTATGCATTTTATCTTCTCCTTCTCCTTTTTTTCTTTTGATCGATGAAAGTCTTAATACTTTGAGAATTCTTATGGATTCTTAGTAAAGACTAGATCGTTACCTATTTTCTTTTCGTGCGGTATTGCTTTCGGAAGGCGATCTACATATCGTTCTTCTCGCATGCATTAGCACATAAAGTTTTGACCGGCCTCGTTGTAGGGTGATTTCTACATAAATCACTTGGCGATCTGCTTAACATAGCGCAATATTTCGTGTCCCGAATAAAAAAGATCAAATATGGAAGAGAATTGTATGCGGTTGATTTAAGACTTGTGGAGGTTTTTATTGTGTAGTCGCTATGATTCTATCAAGCTTCTGATAAACCCCATTGAATTTAAATCCGAGTACATCATTCACTCACCATAGATCTTCCTACTAACTTTGATAACATACTTGACAAGTTTCAAGATGGTTATCTTTAACACTTAACAACTAACTTTAATTTCCGCACCTTACTATACCGCTCTTTATATTACCGCTCTTTATATTTCTCGGTTTATCGCTTTACTTTATCATTTCATCATATTTACTTTCCGCCATTTTTTCTTTGTCCACTTGGACATATGTTTATGTTTCCGTTATTTTTTCTTTAGTCCACTTGGACCATACTTTACTTTTTTTTGCTAAAACACTAATAAACAACCGAAAATCTAAAAAATACATAAGGTTCTCTTTGGACTATCGGTTACTATCCCTAGCACTTTGGAGATTCGGACTTATGGACCTAGTACCTCTGGACTCATTCTATTACTATCCTGTGATTGTTCTGTCTGTCTGGCATTGTTCTGTTGTATGTTTATGTGTGCAGGTATTTCCTTGAAAGCCCTTGATGGTTAATTCCAAGGCATTGATATAAGGATTTTACCCGAAAACAGCCGTTACTCTGCCCAATTTTCGTCAGAATCTTAATGTGCTTAATGAAAAATGGTGCTAAGACAATAAGTTCATCTGGATCCCCAAGTGTTAAGGTGTTGGTATTGATAAATCCAAAGGATGGGAAAACTACCTTGGCTCTTAATGTCGAGTGTTGGCTTCTTATTTGGTTAGACCGTTTCTTTCCTTAGCTTTTATTTTATGCATTAGGTTAGCCTCTCCATCTCCTCCCATTCTTAAATTTTCAAAATCTTCTCCCTTTTTCCAAAATATTCTTATGTTTGCAATCTTTTCAAAACCTTTTTCTTAAAAATATCTTTCGCCCTTAGTGGCTTTTCTTCAAAAGTTTAGACACCGTTAATTGTCGAAACGAGTGGTTATACCCCACGATTTTGAAATTGATTGATAATAACGAGATCTTTTCCGCGTGAGAGAGCTAGTGGCATACTCGTTGATTTTATCCGAGTTGGCGCCCTTCTTTCATTTGCGATGCAAAGAACTTGTTTGTTCTCATGCTCAAGATCAATGGCTGAGTATTTCTCTCTAACGACAACAAAGTGTTTATTCGTTTTAAAAACATTTTTTCCCAAAAGCGGAACTACATTAGCTCTGACTTCTCCATTGCACCGAGGAGGTATGTAGGCCCAAAGCTTAACGCTTTGCCGAGCTTATTTTAAAAATAAAACAAACCCTTTTTAGCACACACACACAGATTTTCAAAAAGGTTCCTGTGGAGTACCACAGATATGAGGGGTGCTTAAAACCTTCCCCTCATATAATCAACACCCGTACCCAAGATCTCTTCTTTTTGTTTTAAAAAACAAACTTTGGTTTTTTTCGTTCTTTTCCCTTTTCCTTTGGAAATAATAAAAGCGCGGTGGCGACTTTCACTGAAATATTGATTCGAGTCAATCCCATGGCTTCGATGTCAGATTTTCCCCGCTACAAAAAAATGGCGACTTCACTGGGGATCCAGTTTTAAGTGTGTTAAGCCTATTTTTGTTTATCTGTGTGTTTTTATCTGTATATATTGTTGTGTACTTTGTTTGTTTATCTTCTTTTTTTTCTTTTTGGTGCTCGATGGTTCCTCTGTGATGAGATAAAGTTCTAACCCGAACTTTGGTGAGTAACTTGAGATAGGAGGTGGTAAGACCAATAGTTGCATGTCAGGAGCAATCCTTAACATGAGCATCATATGGTGGAACCCCAATCAGTGGAGGCCTCATGGAAGGTAGTAGAGGTTGTTACGAACTATCGTAAGAACGCTATTACTTTCAATAGTGAGTGTCCGTAGAAGCTGAATGGCCTAGAACCTTTTTAACCAATCTAAGCCTTTTTAGGATGTAGTGCAGAAACAAGATCAAGTACCAATTTGAGCTTGTTGTCATGCGATGCTACGCTCAGACGAGGTCTTTTTAGGCATATTATTGGCACCCATGAGCAATTGTGCGTGCCGGTAATATCCAATAGAAGATTGAAAACTCTGGGAACCTTTGTAGAACCCGTTCGGCAGGTACAAAATTCCCTAGTACATACCTTTGTGGGTGGTTCTTAACTTTGACTCCATGCTCGTGACGTCGAACCTTTGAACCCTGTTTGTGCGATCATGTGTGATCTTGATTGTGATTGATGCATAAACCATGCATTCATGCATCCATTTGATTTCCAAGGAACTCATAGGTCTTTCTTTGTAAACATCATAAGTTTCATCAAACTCAATGGATCTTGGGTGTCGATAGGGTGAAAACCTTAATCCACCAAAATGGATGATTGATCTTGATGATAACTTGATCAAAGTTTTGATCCAATATAGGATTTACCTCCTTCATGTTTTGATGTTTACAAAGTAATAACTTGAATTCTTTGAAAATCAAATAAAACCAAAAAAAAAACAGCAATTGCATCATTTGCATACATACATCCAGGTTGTCCAGAAAACTCATCCTTGTCTGTCTCCATCTTCAGAGTTGTTGTCTACCGTCAAGCTGATTCCTCCACACAAGTACGGAACTAGAGCTGCTGTTAGACAAAGAATGGCAGATCAAGAGAAACATAACATGGAAGTCAGAATGGAAATTGACGAGTTGAAATCAGGCATGATTAAGCTTACCGAGATGATGCAAGTGTTGATGGCTAGGACTGATCCACCTCAGAGGACTGTTATTTCTGAAGTCTCCACTGCTGTTGTTGACCCTTCATTTGCTCAGAAGCCACCTTCTACTTGGCCAGAATTTGGGTTACCTGAGAATTTCTCTCCAACATATGTCAATGCTTCTATGGTGGGTCAAACTTCGAGGCAGATATTCCAACCTCCGGTCTTTTCTGAACCTCCACCTGTTGTTCATACTACTGCTCAAGCTGTTCCAGTTCGCTATGACAATCCTCTCTATGATTACCGTTCTGTTGGTTATGGAAGTGTTAGTCAAGGAAATTATGGTGAAGTTGAAGAAGTCCATGAGCAATATCAGGCATTGGAAAAGAGGCTAAGAGCCATGGAAGGAAGCAATTTCTTTAGTGTGAATGCTGATGATATGGGTCTTGTTTCAAATCTTGTCATGCCGTCCAAGTTTAAAGTTCCCGAGTTTGAGAAGTACAAGGGGCATACTTGTCCAAGGAGTCATTTGACCATGTACTACAGAAAGATGACTCCTTACACCAACAACCAGAATTTGCTCGTTCATTGCTTTCAAGGCAGTTTAAGTGGAGCTTCGTTGAAGTGGTACATGAGTTTGGAAAAGGGTTGTGTTCAAAACTTCCAAGATTTAGCTGATGCATTCATGAAACAATACAAGTATAATCTGGATATGGCACCTGACTGTCGTCAACTTCAGAACATGGCTCAGAAGGAAAAGGAATCTTTCAAAGAATATGCTCAACGTTGGAGAGAATTGGCTTCCCAAGTTGAACCACCATTGGCTGAGAAAGAATTGACTGGAATGTTCATGGATACTCTCTCCCCTTTCTACGGGGAGAAAATGATTGGAAGTGTGTCCTCAAATTTCACAGACTTGGTTACTATTGGCCAGAGACTCGAAGAGGGAATCAAGAAAGGGAAAGTTACTCATGTTGCTGAAACTTCTGGTGGATCAAAGAAACCTTATGGAAACTTCCACAAGAAGAAAGAGAATGAGACCAATGCTGTGTCTGATGACAGAAGGGGATCTCGTCGTAGACCTCAAAATGGTGATCAACCTTATGTAGCTGCTGTTGCTCCTGTGCAAGTTCAAGCTGTTAAGCGGAATCAAATTCGTAATAGGATCGACTTTGATCCTATCCCCATGACTTATACGGAACTGTATCCTGCTTTGGTCCAGAAAGGGTTGATTACAACAAGAGCTATGCCGCCTCCTCGAAATCCTCTCCCTGATGGTTTCAGATCTGATCTTCATTGTCCTTTCCATCAAGGTGCAGCAGGCCATGATTTGGAAAGATGTTTCCCTCTGAAGGAAAGAGTTCAAGAGTTGGTGAGATCAAAGATGCTTTCTTTCAAGGATATGGGTCCTAATGTCGTCACTAATCCTTTGCCAGATCAAAGTGGCTGAAGATAAGTCAAAGCCCAATTTTCCTAAAGCCAAGTGTTTCAGACAAGATAGCTCATCTTTGTTGCTGATTAGTCACTAGGCCTTGTTTCTGTGCTGTTTGTATTTCCTTTATTGTGTTGTTTGCTTTTAGACTTTGTTTGTTTCTGAATGGTAATTTTAATGAAATGAGCATTGCATATTTTGAATTCATTCACATATTCTATGCTTTCTTTTACAAAACTTTTTCTTCCATTTGCTTTCTCTATCAAACTTGTGTTTTATGCAAAGATTGGAGGGAGGATGATGACAACGAAATACCCAAGTTGTTGAACTGTATGCTTTCAAATAAAAACTTTGCTGATGATGTACAGGCATTGTTTCAATTCCCAAACACTGGAGAAATAAGGAAGTTAATCCCTTGTCAACCCCTCTGAGCCTTCGAAGTAGGAGTTTCTTTCTGTACGAAAAAACCCGCATTTTTAACCTGGGGCAGGGTAGTTCTCAGTTAATTTGGCTGTGCATTCTATTTTAAGAGAATCATTCAATACACCTTTCAACAAGTGCTTCAATCGCAAGCTTTCCTCCGCATACATCAAAGAAATGTTGGAGATGTCAATTAAAAGCCAAAGATGGTTCATCTTAATCATTAAGCAAGGCAGTCACTATCTTTCAAAAAAAAATGTATCAAAAAATGTATACAAAGAAAAGCCTACTAAGTCAAAACCAAAAACGACTTAGGCAAAAATAAGGGCATCCCGCTGACTGTAAGTTCAAAATAAACAGTTCAGGCAAAAGTTAGGGATATATAAAAAGAAAAGATGAAAAAAGAGAAGTCAATAAATTCCTGAACAACACAATGTTGTGACTACCAAAAGGAAGAAGCGACTGCCATCTCAAAAGTTCTCTTTACTTGTGAAATATCATCATTATCAAAGGTGCAATTCCAAAAGTCTCTTGGAACCTGAATGCATAAGTTGAATTAACTGAGTTTTAGGACTGGAGATCATCACGAAGGGGGTGGGTACAATCAAATTTTGAGCCTTATATCCTTTGTTTCCTAAACCGTGAACCAGGCCACGTTACAACCTTTAAAAGACCTAATTGAAGCAAGGTTTGTTTGAAAGCATACTACAACAAGGTTGCGTAAGCTGACTCCCATGTGATTTTCCAATCTTTTGTTTTGATATCATGCCTTTGCTTTATCTTTCACTTTGAATGTCTTAACCTTTATGTTTTGACCAGTGATTCCATTTGCTTTACATCAATAACATCTTTCCAAAAATGATTTTGATTTCAAAAATATTCTTTGAGCATTGCATTAAAATTGCCATTCTTGAATGAACATTTTATTTGCAAGTAAGCACTCATTTTTCAGGAAGTTCAAACAGTCGAGAAACTTGATCAGTGATCCTATCAGGGGCACGTTATTTCAAGATCATGTTGTTCATTCAAGATTTGTTTATCAGAATACCATTTCAAGACTTGTAATGGGGCAAGCCATCCCAACAATCATTTAAGAACTGAAGCCATGATCAGTTCATCCCCAATACATTTCAGTTGAAGCCATGATCAGTTAACTTGCAACAATTAGTGAATCAGGGGAAATCTTCTTCAGCAATCCCCAAGCAGTTTTATCAGCCCTTCTCAAAGGATCACTAGTCTGATACAGTTACCGGTGTAATAGAAGTGTGTCCAAGCATCTTCTTCCCAAGCAGAATTGGCAGAGCTCCCGTGTTGAGGAATCAGAGTCCTAATCTGGCCTCACAAAAGAGTCTACCTCAGTTGTAACAAACAATTGCATTGCATTAATCATATATCATGCATAGAAAAATTCAACATCATGCATTGAAGCAAATTTCATACTCATTTGCATTTTTTGAGGTTCTGTTGCTATCAACATCTTCACCTTGAGATCAAAGTCCAACTTACTTGGCACCTATCCAAAACAGATACTTGTTTGTCTTGTCTGTCTAGTGTTGTTCCTAGATGTATCTTTTCTTCTTTTAGTGCCATTCCTAAAAGATTTCAACCATGTTTTATCTTGGTTCCCTTCAATCATGTTTTATCTTGATTGCCTTCGATCATGCTTTATCTTGATCGTTTTCGACCATGTTTTATCTTGTTTCCCTTCAATCATGTCTTATCTTGATTGTCTTTGATCATGCTTTATCCTGATCACTTCCACCATGTTTTATCTTGGTTCCCTTCAATCATGTTTTATCTTGATTGTCTCTAATCATGCTTTATCCTGATCACTTTCGACCGTGTTTTATCTTGGTTACCTTCAATCATGTTTTATCTTGGTTGTCATTTGATGTTGCTTCGTCCATGCTTTATCTTGAACGTCTCTGATACATTCTTCCCAAAGTTCAAATCATGCTTTACCTTGATTGACCTTGGTGTTACCTAATCATGTTTTACCTTGATTGTCATTGGTATTTTTCAATCATGTTTTACCTTGATTGTCATTTGATGTTATCCAATCATGTTTTACCTTGATTGTCATTTGGTATTTTTCAATCATGTTTTACCTTGATTGTCATTTGATGTTATCCAATCATGTTTTACCTTGATTATCCCTTAATGACATCCAATCATGTTTTACCTTGATGGACCTGTGATGATTATCCAATCATGTTTTACCTTGATTGTCCTTTGACAATATCCAATCATGTTTTACCTTGGTTGTCATTTGATGTTGTCCAATCATGTTTTACCTTGATATTCATTTTGATGTAGCCACATCCATGTAGGCCTCAGATATTCTCTTCTCGAAGTTCAATCATGTTTTATCTTGAAAGCTTCTGTCGAGAGTTTCTTTCTTTTGTGAAGTCCGATTCTATTCCTAGATGACGTATACCTTTTCCCTCAGTGGAATCCTTTCTTATCTCCCCAGTGGTGTTATACTCCTCTCTATTCCATAATTATACTTGATGCATCCATTAGCATTGCATTATACCTTAGGTTCAAAAATTGTGTGTTTTATATTTAAGTCTCTTCAATTACGTCGAGCTGAGGATTTTAACCCTCACATCTCCGGAAAGAAGAAACTTAAATAGGGGCATCTGTCATACCCCAATTTTTGACCCTAAGATCATACATCATTTGCATTCAATCATCAATCAAGAGCACCATTATGATGCTTTATCTTTGATACTGTGATTATCTCTGAGGGGAATTATCGAGCATTTATAGCCTTTTTATTTGTCTATACTAACCAAAAATCAAAAATATATGTTTTGTCTCTTTTGTTTATATTTTACAGGTGAAAGATCGGGCAAAAATCAAAACAGTGCAAGAAAACAGTTTTTGAAAATTTGAAGGTGGAAATCGATTTACCCCTGTGGGAAATCGATTTCCTGTGCGCAAAATTCAAAAAAATATAAGGAGGGAAGCTTGACATCATTTTGGCACCTTTTTATTTGATCATTTTATCAATTTTCCACCTCATCAAAATTAACTCATTCATTAAACCCACTTTAACCTCATTTTACCAATTTTACCATTTAATTGCCACTTTAATCACCAATTAAACACAAGTTAATCACCAAATACAAAAAGACCAATTTGCCACTACTCTTGCTCCAATTCTATAAATAGAGCCCTCTACTCTCTCATTTCTCAAGCTTTTGATAGCCAAAAAAGTTCTTGCAAATTCATTTCTCAAGCTTGGAGAGCCAAAAAATTGCTTGCAAATTCATTTCTCACCCTTTCCAAAACCCTCACCCAAAGTTCATTCTCATAAGATTAGTAAGGTTCACATTGAATCTTGCTAATTTTGAACTAAGCCTCCTATATTTCACTCTTTTCTTTGATTGTTCATCTCCATACTTGAAGGATCTACACTTTGTGCTTGCTCTTGAAGCTACTTCAACACTTTAATTCAAGAATTGGTAAATTCCTCAATTCTAAGATGTAGATCTTTGTTGCTTGTGTTCAATGCATCTTTGATGCTATATTGGTGCTATTTGATGGTGATTTGATGGAAAATTCGTGCTCCTATGGATATGTGATCATAAGGTGTTTGTATGTTTGCTTAAGTCAAGTTTTATGCCTCCTAATGCTGATTTTTTGAATGCTGCGTGCAGGAAATCGATTTCCCTCTGTAGGAAATTGATTTCCACCTTATTTTTTTTCAAAATTTGAACTCTGCACTCAGGAAATCGATTTCCTACAGAGGTAAATCGATTTCCTGCTGGCAGAATGTGTTTTTTTGCCTTTTTTATGCTTGTTTTGGCTTCCTACTTCCTCCACTTCATTAATATCATTGGATCTAGGATGTTGATAGGTTTGAAATGACCTAATCCATAATATTAGATGAATGATATTAATGATAGTGTGAGTTGATTATCTTTTGTGAATTTTATTCTTCTTCCTCCATTTCATTAATATCATTGGATCTAGGATGTTGATAGGTTTGAAAGAACCAAATCCATAATATTAGATGAATGATATTAATGATAGTGTGAGTTGATTATCTTTATGCATTTTATCTTCTCCTTCTCCTTTTTTTCTTTTGATCGATGAAAGTCTTAATACTTTGAGAATTCTTATGGATTCTTAGTAAAGACTAGATCGTTACCTATTTTCTTTTCGTGCGGTATTGCTTTCGGAAGGCGATCTACATATCGTTCTTCTCGCATGCATTAGCACATAAAGTTTTGACCGGCCTCGTTGTAGGGTGATTTCTACATAAATCACTTGGCGATCTGCTTAACATAGCGCAATATTTCGTGTCCCAAATAAAAAAGATCAAATATGGAAGAGAATTGTATGCGGTTGATTTAAGACTTGTGGAGGTTTTTATCGTGTAGTCGCTATGATTCTATCAAGCTTCTGATAAACCCCATTGAATTTAAATCCGAGTACATCATTCACTCACCATAGATCTTCCTACTAACTTTGATAACATACTTGACAAGTTTCAAGATGGTTATCTTTAACACTTAACAACTAACTTTAATTTCCGCACCTTTACTATACCGCTCTTTATATTACCGCTCTTTATATTTCTCGCTTTATCGCTTTACTTTATCATTTCATCATATTTACTTTCCGCCATTTTTTCTTTGTCCACTTGGACATATGTTTATGTTTCCGTTATTTTTTCTTTAGTCCACTTGGACCATACTTTACTTTTTTTTGCTAAAACACTAATAAACAACCGAAAATCTAAAAAATACATAAGGTTCTCTTTGGACTATCGGTTACTATCCCTAGCACTTTGGAGATTCGGACTTATGGACCTAGTACCTCTGGACTCATTCTATTACTATCCTGTGATTGTTCTGTCTGTCTGGCATTGTTCTGTTGTATGTTTATGTGTGCAGGTATTTCCTTGAAAGCCCTTGATGGTTAATTCCAAGGCATTGATATAAGGATTTTACCCGAAAACAGCCGTTACTCTGCCCAATTTTCGTCAGAATCTTAATGTGCTTAATGAAAAATGGTGCTAAGACAATAAGTTCATCTGGATCCCCAAGTGTTAAGGTGTTGGTATTGATAAATCCAAAGGATGGGAAAACTACCTTGGCTCTTAATGTCGAGTGTTGGCTTTTTATTTGGTTAGACCGTTTCTTTCCTTAGCTTTTATTTTATGCATTAGGTTAGCCTCTCCATCTCCTCCCATTCTTAAATTTTCAAAATCTTCTCCCTTTTTCCAAAATATTCTTATGTTTGCAATCTTTTCAAAACCTTTTTCTTAAAAATATCTTTCGCCCTTAGTGGCTTTTCTTCAAAAGTTTAGACACCGTTAATTGTCGAAACGAGTGGTTATACCCCACGATTTTGAAATTGATTGATAATAACGAGATCTTTTCCGCGTGAGAGAGCTAGTGGCATACTCGTTGATTTTATCCGAGTTGGCGCCCTTCTTTCATTTGCGATGCAAAGAACTTGTTTGTTCTCATGCTCAAGATCAATGGCTGAGTATTTCTCTCTAACGACAACAAAGTGTTTATTCGTTTTAAAAACGTTTTTTCCCAAAAGCGGAACTACATTAGCTCTGACTTCTCCATTGCACCGAGGAGGTATGTAGGCCCAAAGCTTAACGCTTTGCCGAGCTTATTTTAAAAATAAAACAAACCCTTTTTAGCACACACACACAGATTTTCAAAAAGGTTCCTGTGGAGTACCACAGATATGAGGGGTGCTTAAAACCTTCCCCTCATATAATCAACACCCGTACCCAAGATCTCTTCTTTTTGTTTTAAAAAACAAACTTTGGTTTTTTTCGTTCTTTTCCCTTTTCCTTTGGAAATAATAAAAGCGCGGTGGCGACTTTCACTGAAATATTGATTCGAGTCAATCCCATGGCTTCGATGTCAGATTTTCCCCGCTACACCCAGAGACTCCTAATGTCATCACTGCTCCTATGCCAAAACATGACAAGACCGTTAACGCTATCATGGACACCATCCATGTTTATGATGTGAGAGATATGTCAACACCTCTCCCTGACATCAAGAGAAAGCTGCTGCAAGATGGTTTATTTCCAAGTTGCGACCCAGGTTGTTATTACTGTGTGTCCCTACCTAATGGTTGTGAGAATCTGAAAAGAGGTATCCAAGGTTGGATGGATCGTGGCACTATCAGATTTGAGAAGACCCCTTCTGTTGAAGATTTGTGCGAAGGTTTCTCTCGTGGCTTGAAAATTGAAGACGTCTCAGTGATTTTTAAAGTCCCATTGAAGATCCCTACCAAGGCTCCTTTCAAGATTTCTGCTGAACCCCGTGTGGCTCCGATTATTATTACTAAACCTGGTCCAATGCCATATTCTTCCGATAAAGCTACCCCTTGGAATTATGGTGCCGAGGTCTATGTTCAAGGAGTTAAGCAAGAACTCGAATCTAATGAAGTTTTTGAAGACGCCAATCCTGACGTGGGTAATATTGCTGGAACTAGTAAAGTGACAAGAAGTGGAAGAGTGTTTTCTCCAGAGATTTCTCCGAACACTGCTTCACCTGCTGTTACTATTACTCCAAGTGATGATGATCGTGGTAAAAGACCATTGCATGAACCTGAGACCGTCATTGAAAATCCACCATCTGAAGAAACGAATGAGTTCCTGAAGATCATTCGCAAGAGTGATTATGACATTGTTGAACAAATGGGGAATACTCCTTCTAAGATCTCTATGCTGTCACTCTTGAGCTGTTCCAAGACTCACGCCAAAGCTATGATGAAGTTTCTAAAGGCTGCCCATGTGCCACAAGAGATTTCTGCCACTCAACTCGAGAATTATATTGCAACTTGACGACAGATAACTACCTTGGGTTTTCCGATACTGATCTGAGTCCTAGTGGAAAGAATCATAACAAGGCACTGCATATCTCCATTGAATGTGGGGGCACCACTCTGGCTCATGTACTGGTTGATAATGGCTCGTCTCTAAATGTGCTACCCAAGTTGGTACTGGACAAACTCAAACCTGAAGGAGCAACGCTGAAGTCTAGTAATGTGATAGTAAAGGCTTTCGATGGCTCAATGAGTACTGTACATGGTGAAATAGAGCTCCCGATCAGAGTAGGCTCTCAGACTTTCAAGATTGTGATCTATGTGATGGACATTCATCCCGCTTATTCCTGTTTACTTAGGCGTCCCTGGATACATGGGGCAAGTGCTGTGACATCGACCCTCCATCAAAAACTGAAATATCCAGCAAAAGGCAAGATTGTTACCGTTCATGGCGAAGAAAAGTATGTGGTGAGCTTCGTAGATGAAACCAAGTATGTGGAACTCACTATAGAAGGTTTTGAATCGCCCCGTCAAGGGTTCGAATTGGTCCCTCAAGTGGTTCCTGAGACTAAGCATGTCTACACTCCTCCTAAAATTACCAGGATTCCTCCTACAGTGGCTTCTCTGAAAGACGCTAGGGCTGTGGTAGAAGAAGGTGGCTGCACTATCTGGGGGCAATTACCTAATATTCTGTACAAGTCCAACAAATGGGGTTTAGGTTGCACCGCTAAGGATCAAAAGGGAGAACAACATCCTCGTCCAGAAGGTTTGAAGCATCATTTCATCAGCAGGGGAGTTAATGCCATTGTATAAGATAAAGATAATTACAACCTAGACAAGTGGATCTTCCCTACATCAGACAAAGGGATGGACAACTGGAAGACCAAAGACATTGTCTCTATCTCCTATAGTCAGGAGTAATTGCCGTTCTTAGTTTTATTTCTTGCTTTCCTTAATATTTCAATTTTAATATCTGTACTCCAATAAAACAATAAACTCTAAAGCCATATGTCCCGCCCGAGGCACAATGGTCCATTGTTAGGGCTTGTCATTTCATAAGCATATTTTCATTCAATAAAACATTGGACATTTCGTATTAAAATTGTGTGTTCGCTTTTATTTTTCTTTACTTTTATAGCTATGTGTTCTTACACACACCCACATAATGCACTGCAGATCCATATCCACTCTGGATCCTATTGATAACGACTCTGTTGTTGCTAAATATGACTTTGAAAATCCGATCTACCAAGCTGAGGACGAAGGTGAGGAAGATTGTGAAGTGCCTAGAGAACTTTCCAGATTACTAAAGCAAGAAGAGAAGGCTATACAGCCGCACGAAGAGCCAATCGAGGTCATAAACATAGGTACTGACAAAGAAATGAAAGAGATCAAGATAGGGGCTGAATTAGAGGATGCTGTCAAACAGAGATTGATCCATATGCTACGAGACAATGTTGATATATTCGCTTGGTCTTACGAAGACATGCCTGGGCTCGATATGGATATTATGGTTCATCGTCTACCTATCAAGGAAAATAAACCTCCAATTAAACAGAAGTTACAAAGAAGCAGACCTGACATGGCTTAGAAAATCAAAGAGGAGGTCGAGAAACAATTCAATGTCGGTTTCCTAAAAGTCGTGAGTTATCCACCTTGGATCGCCAATATAGTACCAGTACCCAAGAAGGACGGAAAGGTCAGAATGTGTGTAGACTATAGAGATTTGAATCGAGCAAGCCCTAAAGATGATTTTCCCCTACCACATATTGACATCCTGGTAGATAGTACTGCACAATGCAAGGTATTCTCTTTCATGGATGGTTTCTCAGGTTACAATCAGATCAAGATGGCACCCGAAGACATGGAAAAGACAACTTTCACTACGCCTTGGGGCACTTTCTGTTACAAGGTCATGTCGTTTGGGTTGAAGAATGTTAGGGCAACATACCAAGGTGCGATGGTAGCTCTATTCCATGATATAATCCACAAAGAGATAGAAGTTTATGTTGATGATATGATTGCAAAATCCAATACTGAAGAAGAACACCTTGACCATCTGCATAAGCTATTTGATAGGTTGAAGAAATACAAGTTGAGACTGAATCCGAACAAGTGTACCTTTGGCGTAAGGTCTGGTAAGCTACTTGGTTTCGTTGTCATTAGTAAAGGTATTGAAGTCGATCCTGCAAGGTGAAAGCAATACAAGAAATGCATGCTCCATGAAATGAGAAAGAAGTTAGAGGATTCCTGGGACGTTTTAACTACATCGCTAGATTTATTTCCCATCTGACCGCTACTTGTGAACCAATCTTCAAATTACTGAGGAAAGATCAAGTAGTAAAGTGGAACGACCAATGTCAAGAAGCCTTTGACAAAATCAAGAAGTACCTGCAAGAACCTCCGATCATGATACCACCTGTTGAAGGAAGACCTCTAATTATATACTTAACAATGCTAGAAAACTCGATGGGGTGCGTACTGGGGCACCATGACGAGTCTGGTCGAAAAGAGCATGCAATATATTACCTTAGCAAAAAGTTTACCGACTGTGAAACAAGATACTTACTGCTCGAGAAAACTTGTTGTGCTTTGGCATGGGTTGCTCGCCGACTAAGACAGTATATGTTGAACCATACCACCTTGTTGATTTCTAGAATGGATCCTATCAAGTACGTGTTTGAAAAGCCTACTCTCTCTGGAAGAATAGCAAGATGGAAAATGATATTAACCGAGTACGACATCCAATACACGACCCAGAAAGCAATCAAAGGAAGTATATTGGCAGATCATTTGGCTCAACAAGCTGTGGACGAATACAAATCCATGAGTTTTGAATTCCCAAATGAAGATGTTATGCTTGTTACTGATTATGAACAACCTGGCCCGGATGAAGGACCTGAACCAGGATCCCGATGGACTATGGTTTTTGATGGAGCTTTGAACGCACTTGGTAACGGTATCGGCGCTGTAATTATTTCTCCAGAAGGTGGACACACTCCATTCACCGCAAGGTTATGTTTCGATTGTACCAACAATATGGCTGAATATGAAGCATGTATCTTGGGCCTCAGAGCTGCTATTGACTTAAGAATCAAGTTCTTGGAGGTATGTGGGGATTCAGCCTTAGTAATCAGTCAAGTCAGAGGAGAATGGGATATGAAGCATCCTAATCTCATGCCTTATAAAGATTTTGTGCTATCTTTAATTCCACACTTCAAAGAGATTACTTTCGAACATATCCCTCGAGAAGAAAATCAACTGGAAGACGCATTAGCTACTATGTCATCCATTTTCAAGGTCAGATGGGACAACGAGGCTCCTATAGTTATTATTGAAAGATATGACGAACCCACATACTGTTACGAGATAGTTACTAACGAGGTCGAAGAAAAACCATGGTTTCATGAAGTAAAAAGGTACCTCGAGAATCAAGAGTATCCTGAAGGGGCGTCTATTAATGACAAGAAATTCTTAAGGAGGTTTGCATTCAAGTTCTTTCTGAGCAATGGAACCTTAAACAAACGTAATCATGATTCAACTTTGCTTCGTTGTGTGAACAAGAAGGAAGCAGAGGAGATCATGAAAGAAATGCATGATGGTACTTTTGGAACTCATTCTAGTGGACATACTATGGCTAAAAAGATTCTGAGAGCAGGTTACTACTGGTCCACTATGGAAACTGACTGCCACCAACATTCTAGAACATGTCACAAATGCTAGATATACGCCGACAAAGTACACGTACCTCCTGTTCCTCTAAATGTTCTGACTGCTCCTTGGCATTTTGCTATGCGAGGCATTGATATGATCGGAAAGATCAAACCATCCGCTTCCAATGGACACCGCTTCGTCCTTGTGGCTATTGATTACTTCACCAAATGGGTAGATGCTGCTTCGTTTGCCTCCGTTACCAAGAACGTGGTGGCTCGATTCATTAAGCATAACCTCATTTGTCGGTATGGCATCCCCGAAAGGATTATCATAGAAAATGGTACTAATATGAATAACAAGATGATTACTGAGCTCTGCACACAATTCAACATCAAGCACCACAATTCTTCGCCATATAGACCAAAGATGAATGGCGCTGTGGAGGCCGCCAATAAGAACATAAAGAAGATTGTACAAAAAATGACCGTGACCTACAAGGATTGACATGAGATGTTACCATTTTCTCTTCATGGTTACCGTACTTCCGCACGTACATCAACTGGGGAAACCCCGTTCTCACTAGTCTATGGTATGGAAGCTGTGTTACCGATCGAAGTTCAGATTCCATCCTTGAGGATCATGAAAGAGGCAGAGTTAGATGAAGAAGAATGGATTCAGACTCGACTAGACCAGATAAATCTGATTGACAAAAAGAGGCTTGTGGCTGTTTGTCATGGACAATTGTATCAGAAGCGTATGATCAAGGAATTCAACAAAAGAGTCAAACAACAAATTTATCAGACTGGTGACTTGGTCATAAAGAGGATTATTCTACCACAAGGTGATCCTAGGGGCAAGTGGACTCCCACCTATGAGGTACCATTTGTAATTAAGAAAATTTTCTCTGGAGGAGCCATGATACTCACTACTATGGACGAAGAAGATTTTCCACAGCCAGTGAACACAGACATAGTCAAAAAATACTACGCATAAACAAGACCCGCTAGGTCGACGTACCTAGGCAAAAGTAAAGGCATCCCGGCAAACCAAAAGGGTTTGGGCAAAAATTAGGGATATATATAAAAAATGTACACCCGGAAAGTTGAAAACCCGAAAGGGCGACTTGGGCAAAAAAGGGTATCCTGTTAGGCTGAAAACTTGAAAGGGTGGCCTAGGCAAAAGTTAAGGATAAAGTGTACGACTATGTCTCGTTCAAAGTCACTCATCAATCAGATATATCTACAACATCAAGTTCAAAGGGCTCAGATTGATTCAATCATCTTTCTACAACAAGCAAGGGATGAGATGCTCGAAGACATAATAGCAATAGCTGAATTGAAACCCGATAGGATTGTTTCCACATAGCTATTTTTCTTTTGTTTTATTCTGTACCTTTTTCAAAAACACACAATATGTTCTTTATTTTTGCCTATTCATGGCTTTCTTAATACAAGTTATTTTTTCTCCTTCGAGTTTTCCTTTTTCGAATACCCAAACGTCCGATGATAATTTTGAGTGAACATATGCATATGAACATGATTATCATTTATCTTTTCTTTCGTAAAAATATCTATTAGTTCTTTAGATAAGAAAGGCGAAGAGACAATGTCTAAAGCAATCCACAAGCCCTCCTTCAAGGTCAACAATCTGAAGGAGTCCCCACAGAGTACCCATTAAGAAGATATCTTCAATACTCTCAACAAAAGACATAGCTCCCCGACAGAGTTTACATCTTCAACAGAGTCTCTCCGACATCTCTCATCCCCAATCAGGGCACATCAAGTTACTATTCATCTCCAAGCAGAAATCATAAATCCCCAGTTGTATATCTTCCAAACAAGATAAAGACATCAGGGTCCCGGTCAAGATACTTCATATGATATGAATCATGATCACACATAGTATACATATCCATGCGTTGCATATAAATATCTCATAATAAAATCATGCACAACATACAACGTTTCTCATTTATTTTGAGAGACTCATCACATAACGCATGCATCATGGCATTATATAAATTACTACACCTATTGTAGAATACAGGTACAGACAAATGAACAAAATCTCCAACTTTCAAAGATCTAATTCAGCTACTACGAACGGTACTGACACGATCAACACTCGAAGATCTAATTCATTTACCACGAACGGTGGTGACACGATCGTTTTCAAAGATCTAATTCAGCTGCTACGAACGGTACTGACACGGTCAACGCTCAAAGACCTAATCCATTTACCACGAACGGTACTGACACGGTCAGAGATCTAAATCAATCATCACGAACGGTGTGGACACGATCAATTACCCTTTTAAGTTTAATTCAGTTACTACGAACAGTGCTGACACGACAAGAGAATCTAATTCTACCATCACGAACGGTGTAGACACGATCATCTCTCCAAGATCTAATTCAGTTACTATAGTGCTGACACGATCGACCTTTAAGAATCTAATTCTATCATCACGAACGATGTAGACACGATCATCTTTCCAAGATCTAATTCATGCATTACGAACGGTGCTGACACGACCAATTCTCAAAGATCTAATTCATCTACCACGAACAGTAATGACACGATCAATTTTCAAACAACTACCGCTTCAAGTGCAGGTACATAACTTATCTTAATGATCATCTGGATGGCATCTCTAAGCCCATCCCCCGATGGAACAAATTTTTGGGTATTCTAGTGTTCAATCCTCTTCCACCTTCAGATACCGACTGGTGTACAAACCATTCTACATCTTCAGGTTTAAGAAAATTGAACAGGGGAAGCTGTCATACCTCAAAATTTGTCCATACTATACTATTCAAAAAACAAATCAAGATACAAAGCTCCAAGATACACTCTCCTAAGCAAAGATCAGAGAATTAGGGTTTTGTTGGTCTGAAGGAAAATCAAGGAATCAATAGCTCCAAGGCACTCCATATGTCCTATAATATATCACATTACCTCTATGACAAGTATCAAGTCTCAGCTTAAAGGACTGGTCACTCAATTATTCAGAAAGTCAACAATCGACTGAATTGACCTAAAAGTCAACTGTGGTCAAAGTACAGTCAAAACTCCTGATTTTTTGTCAAGATCCTAATATTGAAGTACCATTCACCATTTTATCAAGTATTGATCATGGTTCATCAATGAAAGATCAAAAACCAACAAATCAAAAAGTTTCTAAATTAGGGTTTGTATAGGAGAAAGTCAACTGAACTTTGACCAGCCGTAACTTTCACATGGAACATCATAAATTTTCCATCCAAAGTTTATTCTGAAGGAAATTGGATTCTCTACAACTTTGTCTCTCACATACCAAGTCTAAAAATGATTTGTTTGAGAGATATGGACCAAAACATTATAGGTCCTTTTCAAAAGTCAACAAAAAGTCATTTTTTTCAAAAGGACACACAAGGAGCATGGAAAATTATTTTGATATGAGGCCAAAGACACTGATTAGGGGACTCTCTAAGGTTTCTAAAAAGTCCTAGAACTCCCCCATACCTAAAAAATTGAGGGAGATATACCTTGTCAAAGTTGGGCTAATTTTGAACGAAAAATGTGAAAGAATTGGAATATTTTTGCAAATGGGCCCAAGTTATTTTGATTCAATCTTGATCCTCAAGCATCCAAGAGCCCAAGAGCCTCTTGCCACGAAAATATATTACTTGGTTGATTTATTTTGATTTTTTATTTTAATTAAAAAGCAATTAAAATCATATAAATCATGGAAAATCAAATATTCAATCAAAGAACCAATACCAATCAAATCAAATCTACATTTATACCAAAATATCCATATAATTTCGTGCATAGGGAGATTGGGAGAGATTGAGTCAATTTTGGACAAATTTAGAAAGTTCCATAAATCAAATTTCTCAAGATTCAATCTCATGATTTAGTTAAAATTTGATCCAAGTTTTGACCTAATCTCAATCTCCTATAAGTACACAAGTAATCCAGATCATACGGGTTACAAATTCTGCACAGAAGGAACCCTAAGCCGAGCACCAAACTTCAAGAAAAAACTCAAACCGGTTTTGGAGATTGGAGGTGTTTCAAAGAGTTTCAAGCATTCCTATACACTCCTTGGACAACCCTGAAGCAATTCCAATCCTCAAACGGAAGAAGCACGTTCAGAATTGTCCCCTAGAGCTCACGGTTTGCATCTCTTAATTTCTCTTCGATTAGAATGATTCATAGTACATAAACGAATTTTGCTTGCATATTATTGATCCTTGTGATGTATACATGATTTCTGGTTCATTAATTTGCTGTTTACGTGAACACATCAAGAACTGCCATGTTAGGGTTCAAGCTTTCAAATTAGAGTTTTCTGTTGTGGGTAAAATTAGGGTTCAAGATAGACATGGTTGAGTTCATGGCACCTGGACGATCGCATCCATGGGGGTGCGCCAAATTTTCATTTCGTATTGTGGTGTTTATGGTTTCGCAGGTGTAATAGAGATGACCTTTCACGGCGCTTCTAAAAAAGGGCGCTGTAAAAAGAGGTTTACAGGTTCTATTTTGGATAAGATGACCAGGTGGTGTGATTTGATTGGTGGATTCAAATCAAGAGGCGCGCGCGTTTTCTTGTGGTGACCAGATGGATCCGGTATGCGCCAGTCCATGTAAGTACCATGTTCCTTCATTCCATCAGTCGTTGGATGCCGGCCCAGATCAATCCAACAGTCATGGATGCACAGTCCACCATGCACCTTGAGGGACCTGTCACACTGGATCATAAACGCTAAGTTCCAAATTTTTTTCTTTTTAATTATATAACTTAGTCTTTATTTTATTTTTATTTATTCTCTTTTTCTATCAAAATTCTTTTAAAAATTTTTTAACAAGAATTACTCTTTTTTTTTCTCTCTTCATAAAAAATATATATTTATTTTAATTGATAATTAATTAAATGTTTAAATAATTTAAATTGTTTTATTTACTTTAAGAATTGTTTATTAATTGATAAAAAATATATATATTAAGGTCACCTATTTAATCGAAACTTGTTGTTTATCGATTTAATTAATTAGGTTAAAAAACCAGTGATTAATTAAATTGATTTTATTTAATTTTAATCATAATTTATTCGTACTCTAATCAGGGTTTATGAAGATCACACCTACACTAAAAATACTTTCCTTTGATCATTTTTTCAGGGCAATCATCAGATACCTTCCGACTACGCGCCACGTCAAACTAAAAGCTAAGTTCGGATCTTTCTTATTTAAATATTATTTTTGCCTTATAATTCAATGAGGGTTTGATTCCCACTGTCAATGAATTTCTTCTACTCTCACTTCCTATTATTTTTCTGTCAATTCTCTGAGGATCAAAGTTAATGTTCAAGGCGACCTCTGCCCATCAACCTTCACCAATCAAAGCTAAGTTTCTTTTACACTCTTTTTCTCTTTACTTTTATATTTTTGATTAGGGTTAACCATACCTGCATCTGAGCTGATAATGCACTCACCCATATTTTGTTTCCTATTTCTCCCATCTTTTCAGGGTTTGCCAATAGCCAAAGCTCGAATAGTCGGTAACCCTAAGACTTTTACCTTTTCTATATTTTGGCTTAGTTATTACTTATGTCAAACCCGCTAGATTCTTATCCCCTTCCCCTATTATTATGTATCTACTTCCAGTCTGTATTGATTGGCCTTGAAGGCACTTAAACTGCTTTATACTTTCGGTTGTGGTTAGTAATCTTAGGGAGTGCAAGCCTTGAACTAAATTAGGATAACTAATTACAAGATAAATATTCGAATTAATCACGTGATTGTTGCACCCACGCACACTTTTTGGTAACCCCTTTTGTTGCCTGTTGCCTTTGTTGCCTTGTGTTTTTTTGTAGAATAGCCATGTCCCTCGAATACGAGGATACCTCAGCCATGTTTCCTCGATTAAGATCACAAGTCCCTGATGATGCTGCCTTCGATACACTAATATGATCTCGACCCTCGAAAGTTGCCTACGAAAGGCTGAGGTATCCTCTGGATGCCTACGAAAGGCTATTCTGATTCTTCCATTAGACTACTTGTCTCTCTATGGCATGGGACAGTCTTATGGCGAACGAACTCTCGATGACCCTTCAACCTCCAAATGAAAGGCTTCCTGCCCTCTTATGGCATGGATAGACCCTTTCACCCTGAAAGGCTAAAAGAACTGATTTTCTACATTATTAAGGTAATTGCCCCTAATTTCCTTGCTCTGACTAAAAAAACATTTTCATATTCTTTCTCACAAACCTTCAAAATGGCTACGCTCATTTACAAGCTAAAGTCCGTATTCACTTCTTCTACATTTCTGAACGAAAAAGACAAAGCAATTAAGAGCCCATGGAAAACCATGGATGCAAAGGGTGCCTTACACCTTCCCTTTGCATAATTACCCCCGAACTCAGTTTTCTTTAAAAATGTTTTTCTTGTTCTTTTTGCCTTTCTGATTCAATTGGATAAAATAAAAGTCGGTGGTGACTCTTGCTATCCGCAACATTTTAAAAAAGTCAGTTCACCGTATTACAATATGGTTTGAAGGCTTTTTGAATGGCCTATCGTAGTTTTGAAGTGCAAAGTTCGCAAGATATTTTGAATTACCTTATCGTAGTTTGAAAATCGCAGTATTGAAGAGATGAATTTTGGATGTGTTTTAGGATTTGGGCGTACAACCCTGATTTAATTTGTACTATTAATCGCGATGATCAATAGGTTTGATCATTATAATTAATAGATTAATAAAAGCATTGCTAATTATTCTAATCGATTGATTAGATTATCATCGTTAGCAAATTGATGTGTTTTAATTATTTTTAATTATTTAATTTTTATTGTTATCCCTCATAATCAATAGCTTTGATTAAAAATAATAACGGGTTTTTAAAGGGGAAACGCTAATCATCGTAACCAATATATTTGGTTAAAACCATTTAGCAAAAGATAATGGCCAGATCCACTAATTGAAACCTCCTGAACACGATGGTGGTGTTTGTTCTCCCTAAGAGCATCTGTAACTATGAACACGAAAGGTTTATGTTCTCATGCCCTAACAATGGTGGATCGAGAACCATGCGTTAGAGCTTCGAACTAATGGCCCATGTATCCTCTAAATCATTCCATAAATTCATTAGTATCATCAAACCACATTAAAACTCAAAGATATACAAAAAACGAGATTTGAAAGTATGAATAAAATAGGGTGTTTATGATGTATGATTTATGGGTCTTCTCACATGTTATGAACCACGTACATTTACTGTATAGTACTCCAGGAGTGTATAGAGATGATTGTTTGGACTCGAATCTTGCTGGAAGAGCTCTTTGCGCTATGCCCTAGTTTAGAGATAAACTTAAATTTGGAAACCCTAACCTCTTACCACCAATTCCTTCCCTTGGGTCTGCCCTTGTAGTGTGTATATATATGAATCAAATTAGGGTTGGATTTTTGGAAAATAATCAACCAATTATTAACATAGAAATTGAAAAAAAGATTTTGTATACAATCTTTCTAATTTTGACCACCATGATATTCCATGCATATTTTCCCACTAATCTTGGCCATTGGATCATATTTATATTTGATTTGAATTAATAGAAAAGGAATGATCATTATATAGTTATCTTAGGATTTTATTTAATTTTTATTTGAACTTAATTGGACAAAAAATCAAATATAAATAAAATATTATCACAAAAATAAATATATTTGACCAATGGACCTCTCTTGGGCTTATTACCACGTGGATAATTCAAGTCGTAACTCCTTCAATTTTTATCACATGGGGGTGTTTTAGGACTTTTTGGGAAGCTTAAAGAGTCCTATAAACACTCCTTTTGGTTTCATCTCCATTGAAGCTTTCATGCTCGAGTTATGAGCTTTGACCCAAAAGGTGTTTTTGTTGACTTTTTGGAGGACCTATAATCTCTTGTACCATATCTCCAAAATGGTGCATTTCTGGCCTTGGCTTGTGAGATACAAAGTTGTAGAGAATCAAATTTCCTTCAAAATAGGCTTTGGTTGGGAAATTTTTGATGCTCCATGTGAAAGTTATGACCAGTCAAAGTTGAGTTGACTTTCTCCTATAAAAAACCCTAATTTGAACCTTTGCATTTGTTCATTTCTGAGTTGTTATTGATGGATCATAATAAACCTTTGATCAAATGATGGATATAACCTCACATACTTGATGTTGACCAAAAATCTTGAAGTTTGACTGTATTTTGACTATAGTTGACTTTTAGGTCAGCATAGTCGATTACTGATCATCTAAGCCATTGAGTGAGTGATCTTTGGCATTGAAGCTTGACTTTTGACATGGATATGCTTTGATATATATATATATATATATATATATATATATATATATATATATATATATGACACTTTGAGATCCATTTGAGGCCTCAAAGATTCAAAATCCTTTGATAAACTACAAACCCTAATTTTGAGAGGCCCTCGGTTAGGAGAATGTTGCTTGAATAAACCCTTGAACCTTGAGCCATTAAAGAGGAACAGAGGAGGACAAAATTTGGGGTATGACACCTTTGTCTCAACTTTAACTAATACAAATTTAAAGACCAAACTAAAGATTAAACAAACAATATTCTTATAACTGTTAATGTTTCCTTGCGAGTTACTATTTGTGTGCAGAGTCGGTTGAAGATGTCAAGAAGGGGAGTATTTTATGATTCTTTCCCAAATTGTGCCAATCTATATCGTCAAAGGAAGAAATTCTAATGTGATCATGATCTGAAAAAAAGCAAGTGGTATTTCAAATACTTATAACCGGTTGTCTATTACAACTACCTGAATAGATACCTACCCATGTAATAGCTGCTCCAAGGGAGTTTAGATGCTCCAACTACACTTAATGAATATCTCGAGAATTCATTTTTAGTTGTCGCTATCATTAAGAAAATGGAGACAATGTCTGACAAAATTTCAGCACATTATGTAAGACATGTTACCTAGAAGACTATCGGAAGGATATATTGGCTAGAGTGTTAACACACGTGTCAAAAGTGGGCATAGAGGTGTGATAACTGTCCATGTGCATGCAATGGGACTATTTCCATTTCACCGGAAACATTCAAGATCCAAAAAAGGTATTCAACATTGCGGTTGTATGAGTATGCATTGAATAGTCATGAGTTTCCTTTAGAAGAGTGTTTCCTATTGACCAAAAACATTGAAACATTCAAGGAGCATTAACTTTGAAGAACTGGTTCATCTATTTATAGAGGTTCCTTCTTACCTCTATCATCCCGAGCGTAATCAGTGTCTCTTTAAACATGGGCTTTGTTTGTGTGTGGGTGAACCGTATCTGCATTTCGTTTTGTGAGGGCTATCTTTGTCAATTTTTGGCTAAAAAGGAGGAGTTATGAACATGGTTGTGACCTGTGTTCTGATATACAAAGGGGGTGGTTGGTTTTCTACTTAGGAGGTTTGTCATTGTCCATGGTCCTCTTTCTCCACCACCTCAAGAACGAAAATGTTCCTGCCTTAAGGAGGAGTGTCGGTCATCTTCTTTTGGTAACTGTAGTGAACGAATTAGCCACCAAAATTTGATATTCATGAGCAAATTTTAAGAGGTCACAAAATCGGTCACTAAAATAAATCAGCCACCGATTTAGAGACCAAAATTTTGTGACTGCCTATTCAGTCACGAAAAAATATTTTTATATACAATTTAATTTTTATATAAAAATTAGAGACCGAAATTTCGTTCACTAATATTTTTTATTTTCTTTTTCTATTTTATCCTCTTTATTATTATGTTACTTTTTTCCTTTACATTTTTTTAAAGATTTTAATTCACTTTCAATTTTTATCAAAAGTTTTAATTTTTTTATTATTTTAAAATAATATATTTATAAAAAAATATATGTATATATGTTTAAATATAAAATACAACAATAGATCTATAGTGGTGTAGTGGCAATTTGTTATTAAGATATGCAAGGGTACCGTGTTCAATTATTAGGTATCACAACTTTTAATTTTATTTTACAAAAAAAAAACACTAAATTCGGTCCCTAAATTTAGTCGCTAAATTCAGTCACTACAAAAACTTAGCGGCTAGCACTTTTTCAACCGAAAAATAAAGGTCCCTAAACATTTTATTGACCGGTTTCAAAGTTTTTTTGGTCTCTAATTCGGTCATTAAAAGTAAATTTTATAGTAGTGTCGAACCACAAGATCTGCTACCAGTTGTTAGGAAAATAACAAATAACCACGGTCGTTGTCAATAGACAACCAGAAAATAACATTATGTGAAAATTGTTACAACACATAATATACTCTCAACTATCTCAAGTCCCCAATACACCCACATCCTTAAAAACAAATATTTAACTACATCTCACAACACTCTAGAACAAGAGTATAGGAGAATAAAGAAAGTCAAATACAAGTTTAAAGTGTTTTTGAATGGTGCATCTTAAAAAGAAAAACTTGAATCCTATATATAATTTTAGGCTCTCTTTTCCTTCACAAAAATAAGCAATGTGAGACTTTTTTAAATAAGATTGTCACACCAAAATAATATTGTCACACCAAAATACATACACAGAAGAAAACATGTTGCATGATCAATATTTGTGTGTGAGTGATACTGTGACTATTTCATGCTTCACCACGTAATAATACAAAAGACCATAAGTGGATATCCTATCTAGTTTTCATATTAATTAGGTATTTATTAATGTGTCGGTATGTTGCCATCACATTGCATTAATTCATTTTTCAAATATTAAAATCTATCATTTTTATATTATTAAATTTTACAATCCGTTAATTGGTTACAAAATTTGAATTATTGAATTTTCACTCAATAGTTTAAAATAAAATTTTAAAAAATTAAAATTGAAAAATAATTTATTTTTAAAAAAATATTTAATCTAAAAATTCTTTAAATTATATAATTTAATCATAAAATTTCTTAAAGTTTGAGTGATAATAACAATGCTTGATTGTGAATTCAATTTACGGCCGACACATCAACCATCCTTTGTATATTTCAACCGCATTTGTAGTGAAATATATATTCCATTCTAACTATATACTTTCATTAGTCTTCACATTTTCAAGAAATATATTGTCATGGTGTTTATAAAATTGATGCATGCATCCTTTATCACCTCATTTATCACGTTAATATATTTCTTAGAAAAAGTTTTTTTTCCTACTTCAGTTGAACCATTAAGTGAAGATTCCTTTGGCACAAATCAAATTGGTATTGATAATGCAATATGTGTCTCTTCTATTATCATCCATGGATATAAATGTCAAGAGAGTCTGGTAATTTTATAATATTGTATTTAATTTTTTTTTGTGAATAGATAATATTATTCATGTTTTAAATTATACCATGTTTGAATTATTTATTTATAAAATTTTAATAATTCTTTATATTTAATTTGGTGTGAATCTACATGCAATTAATCAAATATTTGTTACGATTTTTATTTTAGGTTATAACGCAAGATGAAATCGTTCTGAATTTGTAAAAAAATTTAGAAGATAAAAATGAAATTAAAAATGATAAAATAAAAATCAACTGGGGATATTACAACATGGATTAATATTGATAAGTTCTACTTAACTATTCATATTGCATGTTTTGTTTTATTTCGCTTATATTTTGTAGTGACATGGTAATACAATAAATACTCTTATATTTTGGAAGATTTTGACATTATAATAGAAAACATATTTATGCTCTAAAATATTATAGTGTGTAAATAACAATTTTTTTAGATATTTTTAATATAAATAATATTTTTCTACAATTATTACAACTAACTTCCATGTTATAGATTTAATTAACACATTTTAAAAAAAAATCAATATTATCATTTTTAAAACTAATTTTGAACTTAAAACAAGAGTTAAATACTCTCAAGTGTACATGCTAATCTCTCATAAATATTGTAAATATTTGATAATATTAAATTCTAATAATAATGCACAAATTAATTTAAGAACTTGAAAGTTAGTTGTAATAATTTCAAAAAACTGTTATTTATATTAAAAATCATTAAAAAAAATTATTATTTACATAGTAGAATATTGTAGAGCATAAATATGTTCTCTATTCTAATGTCAAAACATCCCTAAATATAATAGTATTCATCATATTGTCATGTCAATACAAAAGATAAGCGAAATGAAATAAAACATAAATTATGAATAGTTAGGGAGAACTTACCAATATTAATTCATGTTGTAATATCACCGTTGATTTTTTATTTTATCATTTTTAATTTTTACCTTTTAAAATTTTTTGCAAACTCATAACGAATTCATCTAGTGTTATAACCTTAAGATAAAAATTGTAACAAATATTTGATTAATTACATGTATATATTCACACCAAATTAAATAAAAATAATTATTATATTTTTATTTAAAAATAATTTAAAAATGGTATAATTTAAAACATGGATTATATTATCTATTAAAAAAAACGATATTATAAAATTATTCAGATCTGTTGACATTTATACCCCTGAATGATAATAAAAGAGGCACATATTCTATTATCAACATTAATTTGTTTTGTGCCAAATGAACCTCCACTTAAAGATTGAACTGAATTAGAAAAATTACTTTTTACTAAGAAACATATTAACATGATAAAGGAGGTTTGCATCAATCTTATAAACTTCATGATAGTGCGTTTCTTAAAGATATATTATCCTTTACAAAATGCTCTTACATTTACAACTTTTGAAAGAAGTATATAATTCGAAGGAATAGATATTCCACTACTAATGGAGTTGAAATATATAGATGATGGTTGACGTGCCTACGGTAAATTAAATTCACAATCAAGTATTGTTATCATTACTCAAACATCAAGGAATTTTATGACTTATGACATGTGTAGAGTCAACTATATTAAACCATGTAATTATATATATATATATATATATATATATATATATATATATATATATATATATAATATTAATTTAAAGAATCTTTAAGTGTAACACCCCATACATAACTGACTAGTATATTATGCATGAAACGTTAAAATTGATATTGAGTACATACACAAGTCAAAGTACAATATTTGACCCATATAAAATACAACATGAAATTCGAATAAGAAGCATAATACATGAGTCTTCAATGGATCTTGCACAGCAGAATGTAAAACCAACGAGGTCTTCGAGCCATCACCATTTCAAGCCATCAATCTGAACCTGCTATCTATCAAAAGCTACTAAAATGCACCTGAAAAGATAAGTTAATTGGGGTGAGATTACTAAATCTCAGTGAGTCCGCCTATCCTATGGGTCCACTCGGTTCTATACGGTACATGCATCATAAAACGAATCCACCATTGATTCGGGGTTTATCCTCACATCCGGTACAAGTACGGAGCAACCAAGTGATTCATCCACCATTGGACTCATCTTACACAAACACACAAATATATAAACAAACAAGTATGCAAAACCGCATCCCATGTACGGGAAATCCAGAAGTACTTTAATACCACTACTAGGTTACAAACACACCCTCGGTGAGTTCACCCATACCTATTTGTCAAGAGACTTACACAAGCACCCTACAAGAGTGATTAAATGGGTTTGCACAAGCCTACATGGCTGCGAGATGACCTTGCCTAAGAGGCAACACCATCCCATTAATCACCTGTACGCATGTGGTGTTAACAGCAAGTGCAACATGTTGTCTCGACGCATGAGCCCATCCGGGTAGGAACCTAATGATGTAGCCTACATGGCATTACTAGAGATGGTTTTGCTGTTATGCGTAGGCTTACTTAGCCGCATAACGCCACCATACCAAGCACGCGAGTGTGTTAACAGCAAGTGAGTAAAATGCCTCCAAACTCTCACAAGCACACTGCAACGGTAGTTCAGGTGTGTGCCTCTGTGATCCACGATCAGGGCAGTCCCACTGACGACTCAAGGACCCACGGTCTGAATTGTAACCTAGTACCTGGTCTACTTCGATTCAAGCATACACAGCATAACAAGCATTAATCCATACAATACAAGCAATTCCGATCGTTTAACCAAAATGACAGTGTCCATAGATTTTCATGTATAAAACATAATGGCATAAAATTCTCAATTATGGATATCACATTCATAATAAGCAATAGATAAATTATGCCATGCATAGCATAAGAATTGTTAATCAATTGGTAAAGACATAAGTTCTTATACTAATTCAGTGGTTCACTAAGTGGGGTTTCAATATTAATAAATCAAACATTCTGGTTTGGGGATCAATTTTATTAGAAAGTACACGTCTTTAGCTTTCCAACGATATAAAGTTTACGCAAAACGGACTTATGACGCAAAAGTTACGAACTTCCAAAGTTTCCTATTTTTTTCCATATCGCTCAGGGTAACCGATTACCCAAAGTCAGTAACCGATTACTGGCACTAAAAACAGCCCAGAATTGCATTTTTAACAGTGTAACCGGTTACCTACAGATCTGTAACCGGTTACTCTGCATCAGAATGTGTTTTTCTGCATTTTAAGGGTTCTAAAAGCATCCTAACTCATTTTTAGGTTCCTCAATCATCCAATTACGAATCCTATCGTATTTCAAAAGTGTATAACATGCAATAGCACCACTAGAACACATATTTGATCAATTAAATCACATACTACCAACAATTATCATATAAACATGTTTTATCATCATAGGTTCATGGATTATTTCTCACAATTCCCTAACCCCAATTCCAACCCTTGCATGCAAATTCCCCAAGTCACTATCTAAGGACTCACCATGGATTAGAGAGGTTATGAGGATGCTCTTGCTGCCATTGAACTCCCTTCTTGACACAAACCCTAACTTCAAGCTTGATTTTCTCCTTCAAAACAGAAGCTATGAACGCGAACCATATATGCAAATCAAAGAGAATTTCGTTAGCTTTCCAACAAGACTAGAATCGTTACGATCAGAGTTACGAGCAAAGAGATATTACCGTTTTAGTGGATCTGTACCAAGAGTTGCGAAAATGGAGCTTGAGCTATGAGTTCTTCTTTTCTTGTTTGCTATATTCTCTTTGCTCTCCTAAATAAATGATTCTTTAACAATGTCACATATCTCTTTATGACAAACAAGTCCTTATGGCCCATGCATCATGTCTATTGTCCACTATGCCATCCAACTATACCATAATTATAATTTTGCCATCTTGTTGGTTTCTAACCAATATCCCTCCATGCCAACTAGCCTTTGGATTTCCTACTAATCCACTTACTCTTATAATAATCTTCTTAGATTAATATAGAATAAATCTATTGTGCCTTCCAATTACCAATTAACCAATTAAGTGATAATTTCCTGTGTCGAAGAATCGAGATGTTACATTAAGTTAAATAAATAAAGTCAAAGACAAATTTAAAGTGTTTTTGAATGGTGCCTCTTAAAAAGGAAAACTTGAATCCTATATATAGTTTTAGACTCTCTTTTCCTTCACAAAAATAAACGATTGAGACTTTTTTAATATATATATATATATATATATATATATATATATATATATATATATATATATATATATATATATATATATATATATATATATATATATACTAGTGGAATACCCGTGCATTCGTACGGGTTCAGGTGCGTTACGCGCATTTGTTTTTCAAAATATAATAAAAATGAAAAGAAAGTAAAACAAAATTGCTTAATCAAAAGAATTTATTATTTTTAAAAGGAATATATGTTTTTATTTAGATTTGCATCATAAATATAATTAATTCATATATAAAAATATTTGAATCAACCTTATATTTTCTCGTATGAAAATATTATTTAAGTTTTGACATTATTTTAAAAAAATAGGATCAATAAAAAACTTGTTCTCATTTAAAATAAGACCGTTTAAAATTATTTGGATCAACAATATATTGTTTTACGTGTATATACCAAGTAGATAAAATTTTTCTTAATTGATTGTGATGTATTTAGTTTAGGATATTACAATTTTATATTCTTATTACTTAAAAATCACATTTTTTTAATATATTTTTAAAAAAATTGATTTTTTTTGAAAAATTAAATTTTTTTAAAAATAATTAAAATAATTTTTTTATAAAAATAAAATAAATCATTTTCCGTGTATAAAAATATATAAAAATTTGACTTGATCTATAACAATCATTTGACACATGTAATACAATTTTCATCTTAAATATAAACTAAAAATAACTATTTAATGTAATACAATTATTCATATGTAATACAATTTTCATCATAAATTCAAATTAAGAATAACTATTTACTCTAATTGTTTAAAATTATTTGAGTAATTTAATGTTTTTATTAATTCAAGACATTATTAATTTAGTTTGTATATTTAAAAGATTAAAAATATATTTAATATCTTATACCTTCTAATCTATTAGAAGCACTAAATTTACAGGATAAAAAAACAATCCCACAATACTAAGGCAAATTACAATTTCTGATAAAATAAGTGAATGGTATATGAGAAATTACATCACAGTTAGACTAAATTTGCTTCACAATTGTCAAATGCTCAAATGTAAAACTGAGACATAAATTGATACACATTTTTCCCACTAATCAATTTTTGTTTGGTAACTTTATACATTTATCAATGTCCTAACATAATTACTATCAGCTTTTTTAAGCCACCAGCCATTGGTGTAGAAGCTGGAACACCTCCATGTTTATTTATTTACATAATAGTGATTGTCAAATAGTACTTTGACATATGAATTTAGATGTGGTTGTGACGAATTTTTCTTAGTGCTACATGTTAGCATGCATTCTTCTAAATGGTAGTACAAACTTGATCTTATATGATGTGACTGCTGTTTTGGTTTTGGAGTAATATGAAGTTCTTGCAGAATGATTATTTTATTTTCTATTGATTTTAGAATATTGTTTTTTTATTCTATTAGTTTATTATTCTCCTTTTTATGTGAATCATTGTTAGAAAACACACTGGAACTTATTATTTTGTGAAGATCTGGTGTGGTCTCTATAGACCTTGAATTAGTTATTTGCTAATTTTGGTTTGTTTTGAAAATTTGTTCCTTTGTAATATGTTAGGCTGAATCAATCCTATCACCAAATTCATATGTCATGCAATTCATTTCCCTCAAATTGTCATTATCAAACGACTATAAAAGATATTCATTATGCACTTATAACATAGTTGTTAACATATATAAAAATATAAGCTATTCATAATTTCATTTCCTATACTAGAGCTTGTGGATATAGATGGAAAATAGCTATAAACAAGTCATAAGGTGCTTTAAATCAATAAGCTAAATGTTATTATTATTACACACATGCTGAGATCAAGCTTTTTCCTAGCCAAAGCGTAATCGAAAGAGCGTCAACATAAGCATGTCACAAGGATACTACATTACTACCATCATCTACAGCACACAAATGTCTTGTTCTGTGATCTTTAAGTTGACAGAGCCATTCAAGTGTAGGCATGTGACAGATTATCAAAATAACTCAACTCATGTGTTGTTTTTAATCATGTAAGCTTTCAATCTCGCGTAGCTCCGTTTTCAAATGCCAGACTTATTTTCCGTAGCTAACAATAAATAATATCCATTAGACTTTAAGTAGATAAAATCACCATTAATCCATAATTTCATATATACCTTGCAAAAGCTCACTTGTTGGAAACAAACTCCTCATATTCTCTTCTCTTTCTGCAAGAAATTGGCCAACACAAAGTGAATTAGACAGGTTTTCAGTGAGTTGTCTCTTTCTTTCAATGATGATAATTCTGTTAAAACATCACTGAGTCGGTTATCCAAGAAACTGTCTTAAGGGCACGCATAACTACAGCAGCAGCTCGGGCATCCAAACCTGATGTAGGCGCATCCATATAAATTATTGAACAATTGGATACAGCCTTTACTACTATGATTAGCCTTTTACGTTGTTCGGTAGATAAGCCATTTTGACCAGCGACACCGACGAACTATCCTTGATATCACCGAGTTGAATTGTTTAAAGGACTTCTTCAACAAATTTCTGCAGAACAGATACACACATGAAGTTACAAAACACATCTTTATGTAAAATTGAGAGGCAAACCACAGTTCAAATTACATACCACTTTTGTAACTGAGTCATTCTTGCTTGGAAACAGCAACCAAGTTGAGTATCATCCTGGCCTAAACACTCCCATAGTAATCTTCTTCAGCTCTCTCAACCTATCAAGCACAAGATGCTTGATAAGAGAATCTTACAACTCATGTAGTCTTTTCATGTAACCTTTCCCATTTATTTCCAATTATTTATATGCTTTCTTCACGTCTTTTAATTCAAAGTCGGCATCAACCTGCAAAATAAAGACTACAATGAGAAAAATCTAACTTTAGTAAAAATAAAGATACACCGGTATTTCTGAATAACTAATAAAATTGATTAACAGAAAATGCGACTGTCATTTTGCAAAACAGAAACGCTGTTGCGGAGACGAACCAATCTAATACTGATATAGCAGTAGAGAATGTTCATAGTTAACCTGAGTTAGAAAAATTACAGAAGTAACAATCAATTGAAATTTATGACATGCATATGCACAAATAATTCATGAGTTGTAAAATAACTTGTTACCCATTAAATTGTAGTAAATCATAATAACTAAATCAAATTCGCAACTGCATTGAGATATAATTCCTGCCAGCTTCCTTTGGGATAAAAGGTTCCTTTGTTATCTCTCAAACCCCATGTCCAGTTTCCAACATAGCAGTCTTCCTTGCTCCAACAAATAAACTTGAAACAACTAAAAACATCAAGAATAACCATATAAAATAAGCATTGAGAACAATAAACTTAACTTCTATTTATGACGAAATTAACTATACATTCTAAAACATAAACTATAATATGAAGTCCACGAAAAAATCCAGAAAAATCAAAACTTTAAGATGAGAAATGCAGTAAAAAAACATTCCAGTGTTACACGAAAAACCTTCAAGTTAAACATAAACCCAATGAGATCCGAACATTCAGAAAATACCAAAACTTTAAGATGGATATACAATATAAATCAGAAAGATAGAATTAATTCTAGAAGCATAAAACTAATTTTACATATTTAATAGCTTTTGACTCTAAAAGTGATTTTCAGAATAAGTTATTTTTAGATTTAACAAAATAAAAGTTTCACCTGTTATACTTTTATTCTTTGTTTTGACCACAAAGGATATCAATCTAAAAGCTTCGTAGTGATTCATAACTACCTCCACCTGAAAATTTCACGAAGGAAAAACAATCTGAAACAGAGTGAAACACAGTAAAAAGGGTGTTCTCCATTCAAACATACTTTGATGCAGTTGATGAACCTACCTGAAACCCTATATTGGAAGAGTTGTTGGCGATGAATTCAACTTCTCTTACATGGCTTTGCAAAAAATTAACCCAGATCCATACTTCATGAAAGAACAACAACAATCAGTCAGATACGGTTTGTAAAGAAGATGAAGAAGGAAGAAGAAGAAGAGGGAGAAGTTAGAAGTAGAAGAATGAAGCATGTTCTGAGAGATAGAAAGAGAGCAAGAACATGAGATTGAGAAAGAATGTGTGTGTGATAGAGATATAAACCGAGGCAGATCTTTATTGCATCGAAAGCATATGTTATTTTTGAAATAATTAGGGCTTTGGAACCAATGCAATAGTAAGGGTATTTGGAGGTGGAAACAAAAGTTGCATTGTAAATACAAAGAAATTCAAATAATAATATACAATCTGCATTGATCTTGGGCGGTGCATTCATCATTTATTATGCTCATTTAATATATATACACACACATATAAAAAACACACACACACACACACACACACACACATATATATATATATATATATATATATATATATATATATATATATATATATATATATATATTATATATATATATATATATATATATATATATATATATATAACCAAACCCAACATTTTGTGAAAATAAATAATATTTTCACACCAAAATACATACACACAAGAAAACATGTTGCATGATCTATATTTGTGTGTGAGTTATATTGTGACTATTTCATGCTTCACCAAGTAATAATACTTAAAGACCTTAAGTGGATATTCTATCTAGTTTTCATATTAATTAGGTATTTATTAATATGTCGGTATGTTGCCATCATATTGAATTATTTCCTTTTTCAAATATTAAAATCAATCATTTTTATATTATTGATAATTTTTACATTCCGTTAATTGGTCACAAAATTTGAATTATTGAATTTTCACTCAATAGTTTAAAATGAAGTTTTAGAAGAGTTAAAGTTGAAAAATAGTTTATTTTAAAAAAACTATTTAATCTAAAAAGTCTTTAAATTAATGTTATATATATATATATATATATATATATATATATATATATATATTTAATTATATGATTTAATATAGTTGACTCTATGCATGCCATAAAATTTTTTGAAGTTTGAGTGATAATAACAATGCTTGACCGTTAATTCAATTTACGACACATCAACCATCATCTGTATATTTGTACCGGAATAGTAGTGAAATATATATTCCATTCTAATTATATACTTTCATTAGTCTCCACTTCTTCAAGAAACATGCTGTCATGGTGTTTATAAAATTGATGAATGCGTCCTTTATCACCTTAATATATGTATTTCTTGATAAATTGTATTTTTTCTACTTTAGTTGAACCTTTAAGGGAAGATTCCTTTGGCACAAATCATTTTGGTATTAATAATGCAATATCTGTCTCTTCTATTATCATTCATGGATATAAATGTTTAGAGAGTCATGTAATTTTATAATATTGTATTTAATTTTTTTTAGTAGATAATATAATTCATCTTTTAAATTATACCATATTTAAATTATTTATTTATAAAATTTTAATAATTCTTTCTACTTAATTTGGTGTGAATCCATACATGCAATTAATCAAATATTTGTTACGATTTTCTTTTTAAGGTTAAAACACAAGATGAATTCGTTTTGAGTTTGTAAAGAATTTTAGAAGATAAAAATGAAATTAAAAATGATCAAATAAAAACCAACCGGCGATATTACAACATGGATTAATATTGATAAGTTCTACTTAACTATTCATATTGCATGTTTTATTTTATTTCGCTTATATTTTGTAGTGACATGATAATACAATGAATACTCTTATATTTTGGAAGATTTTGACATTATAATAGAAAACATATTTATGCTCTAAAACATTCTAGTGTGTAAATAACAATTTTTATAATGATTTTTAATATAAATAATATTTTTTTTTTCAATTATTACAACAAACTTCCATGTTATAAAATTAATTAACGCATTTAAAAAAATTTTAATATTCTCATTTTTTAACTCATTTTGAACCTAAAACAAGAGTTTAATATTCTCAAGTGTACATGCTAATCTCTCATAAATATTGTAAATATTTGATAATATTAAATTCTTATAAAAATGCATAAATTAATTTAAGAACTTAAAAATTAGCTGTAATAATTTCAAAAAAACTGTTATTTATATTAAAAATCATTAAAAAAAAATGTTAGTTACATAGTAGAATATTGTAGAGCATAAATATGTTCTCTATTTTAATGTCAAAACATCCCTAAATATATTAATATTCATCATATTATCATGTAAGCGAAATAAAAAAAACATAAAATATGAATAGTTAGGGAGAACTTACCAATATTAATTCATGTTCTAATATCACCGTTGATTTTTTATTTTATCATTTTTAATTTTTACCTTTTAAATTTTTTTGCAAACTCATAACAAATCCATCTAGTGTTATAACCTTAAGATGAAAATTGTAACAAATATTTGATTAATTACATGTATATATTCTCACCAAAATAAATAAATAAAATAATTATATTTTTATTTAAAAATGATTTTAAAATGATATAATTTAAAACATGGATTATATTATCTATTAAAAAAATACGATATTATAAAATTATCTGGATCTGTTGACATTTATATCCCTGAATCATAATAAAAGAGGCACATATTCTATTATCAACATCAATTTGTTTTGTGCCAAATGAATCTCCACTTAAAGATTGAACTGAATTAGAAAAACAACTTTTTACTAAGAAACATATTAACATGATAAATGAGGTTTGCATCAATCTTATAAACTTCATGATATTGCGTTTCTTGAGATATATTATCCTTTACAAAATGCACTTACATTTACAACTTTTAAAAGAAGTATAAAATTTAAATGAATAGATATTTCACTACTAATGCAGTTGAAATATATAGATGATGTTTGATATGCCTGCAGTAAATTAAATTCACAATCAAGTGTTGTTATTATTACTCAAACATCAAAAAAATGTATGACTTATGACGTATGTGGAGTCAGCTATATTAAACCATGTAATTAAATATATATATATATATATATATATATATATATATATATATATATATATATATATATATATATATATATATAATATTAACTTAAAGAATCGTTAAGTTAAATAAAGAATGTCAAATACAAGTTTAAAGTGTTTCTGAATGGTGCATCTTAAAAAAGAAAAACTTGAATCCTATATATAGTTTTAGGCTCTCTATTCCTTCACAAAAAAAAGCGATGTGAGATTTTTTTAACACACACACACAGATAATATATAAATATAACCAAACCCAAGCTTTTGTAAAAATAAATAATATTGTCACACCAAAATACATACACACAAAAAAACATATTGCATGATCTATATTTGTGTGTGAGTGATATTGTGACAATTTCATGCATCACCACGTAATAATACTTAAAGACCAAAAGTGGTTATTCTATCCAGTTTTCATATTAATTAGATATTTATTAATGTGTCGGTATGTTGCCATCACGTTGAATAATTTCATTTTTCAAATATTAAAATCAATCATTTTTATATTATTGATAATTTTTACATTCCGTTAATTGGTTACAAAATTTGAATTATTGAATTTTCACTCAATAGTTAAAAAATAAAATTTTAAAATAAATAAAATTGAAAAATAATTTATTTTTTAAAAACTATTTAAAATAAAAATACTTTAATTTAATGTTATATATATGTATGTATGTATGTATATATATATATATATATATATATATATATATATATATATATATATATTTAATTATATGGTTTAATATAGTTGACTCTTTGCATGTCATAAAATTTCTTGAAGTTTGAGTGATAATAACAATGCTTGACTGTGACTTCAATTTGCGGCCGACACATCAGCCATCATCTGTATATTTCAACCACATTAGTAGTGAAATATATAATCCATTCTAATTATATACTTTCATTAGTCTTCACTTTTTTAAAAAAGTTACTGTCATTGTGTTTATAAAATTGATGCATGTGTCCTTTATCACCTCCTTTATCACTTTAATATATATATATATATATATATATATATATATATATATATATATATATATATATATATATATATATATATATATATATATTTCTTGATAAAAAGTTTTTTTTTCTAGTTCAGTTGAACTTTTAAGTGAAGATTCCGTTGGCACAAATTAAATTGGTATTGATAATTCAATATGTGTCTCTTCTATTATCATCCATGGATATAAATGTCAAGAGAGTCAGGTAGTTTTATAATATTGTATATAATTTTTTTTGTGAGTAGATAATATAATTCATGTTTTAACTTATACCGTGTTTAAATTATTTATTTATTAAATTTTAATAAGTAATTTTACTTAATGTGGTGTGAATCTATACATGCAATTAATCAAATATTTGTTACGATTTTCATTTTAAGGTTATAACGCAAGATGAATTCGTTTTGAGTTTGTAAAGAATTTTAGAAGATAAAATGAAATTAAAAATGATAAAATAAAAACCAACCGGCGATATTACAACATGAATTAATATTAATAAGTTCTACTTTAACTATTTATATTGCATGCTTTATTTTATTTCGCTTATATTTTGTAGTGACATAATAATACAATGAATACTCTTATATATTGGAAGATTCTGACATAATAATAGAAAACATATTTATGCTCTAAAATATTCTAGTGTGTAAATAACAATTCTTTTTATTGATCTTTAGTATAAATAATATTTTTTTGCAATTATTACAACAAACTTCCATGTTATAAAATTAATTAACGCATTTTAATTTTTTTTTAATATTATCATTTTTTAACAAATTTTGAACTTAACATAAGAGTTAAATATTCTCAAGTTTACATGCTAATCTCTCGTAAATATTTGATAATATTAAATTCTTATAAAAATGCATAAATTAATTTAAGAACTTGAAAGTTAGTTGTAATAATTTCAAAAAATTATTATTTATATTAAAAATCATTAAAAAATTGTTATTTACATAGTAGAATATTGTAGAGCATAAATATGTTCTCTATTTTAATGTCAAAAATCCCTAAATATATTAGGATTCATCATATTATCATGTCAATACAAAAGATAGGCGAAATAAAAAAAACATTAAATATGAATAGTTAGGGAGAACTTACCAATATTAATTCATGTTGTAATATCACCGTTGATTTTTTATTTTATCATTATTTTTTTTTTGCCTTTTAAAATTTTTTACAAACTCATAACGAATTCATCTAGTGTTATAACCTTAAGATGATAATTGTAACAAATATTTGATTAATTACATGTATACATTCTCACCAAAATAAATAAATAAAATAATTATATTTTTATTTAAAAATAATTTAAAAATGATATAATTTAAAACATGGATTATATTATTTATTAAAAAAAATACGATATTATAAAATTATTTGGATCTGTTGACATTTATATCCCTGAATGATAATAAAAGAGGCACATGTTCTATTATCAACATCAAATTGTTTTGTGCCAAATGAATCTCCACTTAAAGATTGAATTGAATTAGAAAAATTACATTTTACTAAGAAACATATTAAAATGATAAAGGAGGTTTGCAACAATCTTATAAACTTCATGATAGTGCGTTTCTTGAAGATATATTATCCTTTACAAAATGCTCTTACATTTACAACTTTTGAAAGAAATATATAATTCGAATGAATATCTTATTTCACTACTAATGCAGTTGAAATATATAGATGATGGTTGACATGCCTGCAGTAAGTGAAATTCACAATCAAGCATTGTTATTATTACTCAAACATCGGGAAATTTTATGACTAATGACATATGTAGAGTCAACTATATTAAACTATGTAATTAAATATATATATATATATATATATATATATATATATATATATATATATATATATATATATATATATATAATTTTAACGTAAAGAATCTTTAAGTTAAATAAAGAATGTCAAATACAAGTTTAAAGTGTCTCTGAATGGTGCATCTTAAAAAGAAAAACTTTGAATCCTATATATAGTGTTAGGCTCTCTATTCCTTCACAAAAATAAGCGATGTGAGATTTTTTTAACACACACACACACACACACACACACACACACACACACACACACACACACACACACACACACACACACACACACATATATATATATATATATATATATATATATATATATGTATATATATATATATATATATATATATATATATATATATATATATGTATATAACCAAACCCAACCTTTTATGAAAATAAATAATATTGTCACACCAAAATACATACACACAAGAAAACATGTTGTATGATCTATATTTGTGTGTGAGTGATATTATGACTATTTGCATCTTAATCGAGACTCGAGTCAAGAGTAATAAAGTTGCTGCTACTAGAAATAAACTTAATCTTCCTGGTAAAGTTGTGGATAATTATACGCACCATAGTAATGGCAGGCTTTGGATCATATGGAATGATGATGTGGTTGATGTTAGAGTGGTCAGTAGCAACAGTCAATACATACACTATGGCGTTCATGATTCCAATGGTTTGTTTAAGTTTTGGCTAACTGCTTTATATGCCCATAATCAGCTGGATCTCAGAAGGAGATTATGGAAGAACTTGGAGTCCATTCACCATAATCAACAGGGGCCCTGGTGTGTGGTTTGAAACTATAACAATGTTCTCACAACACAGGATCGCATTGGTGGAAACCTGGTTACTGAAGCTGAATTTGAGGACCTTCATGCTATGATGAATGTGACTGGGTTAGGAGAAATGGATAGTGTAGGTGATTTTTATACTTGGTTTAATAATCAGAGTAGACACCCCATTCATTCTAGAATTGACAGACTTTTGGCTAACACAGATTGGATGCAAGCTTATAATAAGGCAGTGTTACATATCCTCCCTCGAAGTATCTCGGATCATGCCTTGATGCACTTAATGATTCCTAAAGCTAGACCATAATATCGTGTGTTTAGATTCAGTAATCACCTCATAGAGATAGAGGGTTACAATAAGACTGTGTATGATAGTTGGAGCAAACCAATGAGGGGTAGTCCTATGAAGAGATTATGGAACAAACTAAAGAGACTCAAGTTTGACTTAAAAGTGTTGCATTCCCTTGTTAATGATATTAGGGCTAAGTTGTTAAAGAGCAGAACTGATCTTCACACTGCCTAGATGTTACTTATACAGAATGGAATGGACAGTCAAGCCATAGAGAGGGTGAAGGATCTCACTGAGGAGGTTATCAAATGGAACCACCTGGAGGAAAAGATTATAATGCAGAGATCAAAAATCGATTGGTTAAAGATGGGTGATGAGAATAGTACATTTTTTTATGCCTATCTCAAAACCAAACAGAAAACCAAGAGTATTATAATGCTGAGGAAGAATGATGGAACAGTCATAACAAAGCAAAAATATATTGAACAGGAGATTCTTGAGTTCTACAGGAGCCTTATGGGGACTGATAGCCCTAACCTAGTCCATATTAATGTAGAAGCAATGAGGAAGGGGAAGCAGGTTAATTGGGAGCAGAGAGTTTATCTTCAAAGCAATGTGACACTGTCTGAAATTGAAACTGCTCTCAAAGGCATTGGTGATCTTAAGAGTCTAGGTGTCGATGGATATGGAGCAAAGTTTTATAAGTCTAGTTGGAATATCATAAAAGAGGATGTGATCTCAGCCATACAAGAGTTCTTTAGTCAGGGGAAGATGCATAGTAACTTCAACAAAACAGTGGTGACCCTTAATAATTGCAAGGATTCTCACTGCTAGATTGGGTAAGATCCTGCCCAGTA
Source organism: Vicia villosa (assembly GCF_029867415.1). Lineage (NCBI taxonomy): Eukaryota > Viridiplantae > Streptophyta > Magnoliopsida > Fabales > Fabaceae > Vicia > Vicia villosa. The sequence continues at coordinate 131,377,408 of NC_081183.1, forward strand.
TCATCAACCAAAACCAGGAAGCTTTTGTGCCAGGTCAGCACCTGCAGAACCATATCATGCTAGCCTATGAACTCATAAAAGGATATGGGAGGAAATCAGGTAGTCCAAGATGTATGTTTCAACTTGATCTCCAAAAACCATACGACATGGTGAATTGGAATGCCCTCCAGAACATCATGAGGGAAATTGGTTTGCCTAACAAATTCATCCATTGGACTATGGCTACAATCAGTTTTGTGTCATATGTTTTCAATGTGAATGGAGAGATCACACACTCTATGGAAGCTTGTAGAGGCATTAGGCAAGTGGATCCTATCTCCCCCTTGCTTTTTGTGCTTATGATGGAGTACTTGAGTAGATTGTTAGCCAAAATGAAAGATAACCAGAGTTTCAAACTTCATGCCAAATGTGAAAAACTGGGACTGACTAACCTAACCTTTGCCGAAGACATCCTTTTGTTTTGTAGGGGGGAGGAAAAGTCAGTCAGGATGCTTTTTGCCACCATTGATTATTTCTCTAATTCCACAGGTCTGGTGATGAATTCTCAGAAAAGCAAGTTTTTTTGTGGAGGAATTGATGATACAACAAAAGCTGCATTGAGTGAGATCATGGGGTTTGAGGAGGGACAGTTACCATTTAGGTATCTAGGGGTACCTTTAACTAGTAAGCGCCTGAATATCACCCACTACCTTCCCCTCATTGAAAGAATTGTTGGTAGAATCACCCACTGGACATCAAAACTCATGAGTTATGCTGGCCGTATACAGCTTATACAGAGTGTAGCTTTTCCTATAACTCAATTCTGGCTCCAATGTTTTCGAATTCCAAAATTTGTGTTACATAGAATTGATGCCATTTGTAGAACATTTCTATGGACAGGTAAGCATGAAGGGAGTAGGAAGAGTCCTATAGCTTGGGAAACAATATGTAAACCCAAATGCAGGGGTGGTCTAAATGTGATTAACCTCAACATATGGAATAAAGTTACCATATTAAAGTGCCTATGGAATATCTACAGGAAAGCTGAGAATCTCTGGGTTATCTGGATCCACAGTTACTACTTGAAAGGGGAACAAAATGCAGCTGTAGCAGAGGGTAATAATTGGTCTTGGATGTTTAAAGCTATTATGAAACAGCGGGATATTCTTCCAGACATTCCACAGATATGGGACAAGATGTTAAATAGCCAAAAGTTCTCTATGAATTTGATTTATGCAGCTTTAATGGAGGACCACAATCGTGTGCCCTGGAGGTGTCTGATGCAACATAACCCTTCTAGACCCTGTGCGATCTTCACCATGTGAATGTTGTGCCACGGAAAGCTCCCCACCAAAGATAGATTGTCCAGATTTGGTTGGATTCAGGAAACACATTGCAGGCTCTGTAAAAATGATTCTGAATCTATTCCCCACATTTTCTTCGTGTGCAGAGTCACAAAGGATATATGGAGTGCCATTTTGAAGTGGATTGAGGTTAGCCATTCACCTCAAGAGTGGAGCATGGAATTACCGTGGATTTTGGAGGCAACTAGAAGGAAAGGATGGAGGGTTTGGTTGCTTAAGCTGGCAGTATCTGAGGCCATCTATCGTATTTGGCAATACCGGAATGCGATCATTTTCAATAGTTTTACTAATGTTAATGCAATAGATAAGATTATGAATAGTATTTATATATATATATATATATATATATATATATAAAATATTAACTTAAAGAATCTTTAAGTTAAATAAAGAAAGTCAAATACAAGTTTAAAGTGTTTCTGAATGGTGCATCTTAAAAAGAAAAACTTTGAATCCTATATATAGTTTTAGGCTCTCTATTCCTTCACAAAAATAAGCGATGTGAGATTTTTTTAACACACACACACACACACACACACACACATATATATATATATATATATATATATATATATATATATATATATATATATATATATATAACCAAACCCAACCTTTTGTGAAAATAAATATTATTGTCACACCAAAATGCATACACACAAGAAAACATGTTGCATGATCTATATTTGTGTGTGAGTGATATTGTGACTATTTCATGCATCTGTCGCGGGGAAAAATCGATATCTTTTTCGGGATGAGACACCTGATGCCTTATTTAGGCTCGAGTGCTCATGAAAATGATTTTTCTTTTGTTTTTGTCACGACCAAACTTTTTATTATTTCCAAAGTAGGAAAAAGAAAAAAGTTGCAATAACCTAAAAACAGATGCAAAGTCCAAAACTAAAAGCAATGCAAAAGTGGGGGAGAGATTCCGGGTAAGAGGGTTGGTTATACGAAGGGAAGGTATTAACACCCAACGTATCTATAGTACTCTACAGGCTTCTTTGTTATGTTTGTTTCATTCTATGTTATGGTGGAGGTTCTTGTGAGATAGGTGGGACCTAAGGTGTTTGTTTGATTATGCTCGCAAAGATCATCGCGATCCTCTGCATACATATCCCTTAGAGGGAATCAGAGCATCTGTAGCTCGGGGTCTACGGGTGCTAAGGTTTGAGTGGTTTGAGGGAGAAGTTTTGCTCGCCAAGGATACGACCTTGTGCCTACGTATTCTCAAAGGGATGTTGAGAAAGTCAGAGCAATCGTAGTTCCCACTTATGCTAGTGGAAGCAAAGGATAAGAGACAAATGTCATCTTAATGTTCGATGTATCTAATCTATATCATCACATACATCTGTTTGATTTTTGTTTGAAATCTTTTCATTATAAGCCCTGGGCTGTGCCACTTATGGCGCTTAGAATGATAAAGATGTTTTTTTGTTTAACCAGCCTTGTGGCAAAAACTTTCAATGAAGTCAGTCTTGTGACAAAAAGTTTTGATTAATCAGCCAGCCTTGTGGCAAACGTTTCAATGAAGTCAGCCTTGTGACAAAAACTTTGATTAATCAGCCAGCCTGGTGGCAAAACGGTTTGATTTGATTAGCCAGCCTTGTGGCAAAAAGAAGTTTGATTGATTAGCCAGCCTTGTGGCAAAAAAGTTTGATTGATTGATTGTTTGTGATGATATAGAAGAGATACTCCTATCATAGAGATGAAAAATGTCTAATCTCCTAGGGTATTTGTTTTTGGATTATGGGGATGCTTATAAGAAGCCCGTGGGTCCTTGTACGAAGCCCAAGAGGAGGCTATCCGAGGGTCCTTGCATTGTAAGCCCAAGAGGAGGCTATGGGAGGGACAATCCAGGGTCCTTGCATTGTAAGCCCAAGAGGAGGCTATGGGAGGGACAAGTCGTTTTTACAAAGCCCAAGGGGAGGCATGGTATAGTTGGTTTGAGCTCTTAGAGCAATTTCACCGGGAAACCATACTCTATGTCCTAACCTAAACTAGGGAGATTCTTTGCACGAAGCCCAATAGGAGGCTATGGGGAACCTAGTGTTGTACTAAGTTGAACAAGTATATATAACATGAACAAACACATGAACAAGTATGAACAAACATGGACAAACATGAACAAGTACGAACAATTACATATATATGTCAGGGTGTGTGTATATAATGGAGTTTATGAAGGAAATATACCTGTAAGCATGATCCATTCGTATACACGGGGCTCGGGACTTATACTCGGGGAGAGGCCCATTGAGTTTATTCAAAAGCTATGTAAACAAGTATTTACAAGGGAGATTGGGACTTATACCTACATGGAGGCCCATGGTATTTTTGGGAAGATTTAAAGAAAACCTTCATTTTTGATTTGTTATTCGAAGTTAAAAAAATCAAACTGATCGAGGTATGTACAAAAAGGTGTATGTACAATGAAATACCTAATTTCATGTAAAGGAATGAGACTTATACCTATGTGGAGGCCCATGTTTTATTTTATAAAACATGGTTGATTGTTCTGTTAAAAAGAGGTTTGTCATTTGAAAACAGTTTGGAAGTTTTGTTTTGAAAGAAGTTTTTTGTTGTTTTTTTTAAAGAAAAACTGTATAAAGAATAGGAAAGGGACTTACACTCTCTAATATTCGAGAGGCCCATTGAGTTTTGAAGAAAAAAACCCTAATTTTGATCTTGTTATTCGAGGGTTTAAATCAATTTGGTCGAAGTATAAAAGATAGGTATATATATACAATGAAAAAAACCTAAATTTATACAAAGGAATGGGGCTTATACCATAAGGGATGCCCATGTTTTATTTTGAAAATCAATTGATCAATCCAAAAAGATTTAATCAAGAGTTTTTGAAAAGAAAAATAAAAAAGAAAAGGTTTATTTGTTTTAAAACGGTGATCGTTTGTTTTCTTAACGGTTTGAAATTTTTGAAAGAAATCAATTTAATTAAGATAAAAGCAAAGATTATACTTAATTAATACCTAAATGATTAGGGTTTTGATCACAAAATATTTACAAGTAGTTAATTTTGAAAAATCAAATGAAAAACAATTTTTAAAGTATTTAAAAACACTTAAAAACATGTCATTTTAAACCTATTTAAAAATGTATTAAATAAATATTTTTTTGTGATTTTTTTGGATGTTCATAAAATATATATATTAAAAAAGAGTGTGCAAAAAATGAAGTGGAAATGATGAATTTTGATTGGTTAAATTAATTGATGAAGTTGTAAAGAAAAGTGAAGAAAATAAGTGATAAAAAAAATAGGGTTTGGTCCTTCCAGGGTTTGAACTCACGCCCTCTCTCTCACCGACCAAAACACTTGCCAACTGAGCTGCGCACGCAACTTATAATATACACGCTTCCATTCAATTATATTTAAAACTAACATTTGAAATTTTTGAACAAAAAATGGCGCCAAGAACACCATCCCCATTTGATTTTGAAAATTCTTAAAACTGAGTTGTTTGGATCAAGTGAATAGCCTATCTTGCTCGATTTTTCACAAGGAACACAATGGTGCCATTTAATTTCATTTATTTTCACTCTAAGGCCATTGATTTTCTGATGAACACGAAGAACCCTAATTCTAAGATTGATCATGAAATCGTGTATGTGCAAGATAATTAGCAATTGATTGAGGGTTAATGATCCATGCATATGCAGAAACAAGATGGCAAAGCAATATTTCATTTATGATGCGTGTATGTATGAGTTTGAAGTTCATAGCACTTACCTTCAAAAACGGCCAAACTGGAGATTGAATTTCGAGCTAGAGGTGTTACAGATGCTTTGTAATGATCTGGATAGCTTCAATGATGATTATGGAACATGTCTGGATGCTTGGAGTGAACTGAATTCATCTGAGCAAAGCCATGGGAGCCGATCTGCAGTTGCTTGGAGTAAGGATCGAGCTTGATGATTCTGATGTTTTAGGCTATATGTGAGTGTTTGGATAGTTCATATGTGACATATATGAGGTGTTGGAAGTGTTAGTTTGGACAGAATTGAGCTTGAATGGATTTTGGAATGATAAGACTCATTTTATGTTCATATGGAGGTTGAAGAGTGATTCTGATATTTGAGGTGTTTTGGGGCGTGTGAATGGATCAAACACATCCCATATGATGTTTATGAGTTGTGGGAAACATCACTTTGCTCAGAACTTCAAAGGTTTGGAGGTTGGAATTTCTCCTTCTTTGAAAACTAAGAAACTTGCATTCTAAGAAAGGAAGAAAAACCTATAATTTGTGAGGTTTTGGTGTGATTTTGAATGAAGTTTGGACCTCTATTTATAGGCCAAGGATTTTGAATGCATAGCTTTGCAAGTTGATCAAAGAATGGTGATTTGGCATTTGGAGATAAAATGGAATCTTTACATTAAATGCAAATGGTTAAAAGTGACTTAACCATGGTTAATCTTCCAAGCTTCTTATCCTCTTCCATTATGATCTTCAAATCAGAAAATATCTCTCAATTATTGCATTGATGCATCATTACTTGCATTATAGGTCATATAGTATTGAAACTTAGTGAAAATGGTTTGAAATTTCAAGTGAAAATGATCACTAAATGCATAATTCAAAGCCATAGCTATGCTCCATATTTTTTCATGCTCTTGGACATTTTGGAAAGCTCATGTTACACACTTCAAAACCCTAGTTGAAAGTTTCTTCAAGACCTTTAAGGAAATGGGTGAAAAAGATCCATGAACTTTGAAGAAAAAGAGATTTTAAGTGAAATTTTCAAAAGATACCAACTTTGAAGCTCCATATCTCTTAAATGGTTGATCTTTTGGAAAATCATTTTATGTGACAAAGTTGTTTATTGGATCAAAATCTACAACTTTCATGTTGGAAGTTTTTTTCAGTTTGTAGGTGAAATTTTGAGTTATTCCCTTCCAAAATTTGGAAAAAATCATTGAAAAACACAGAAATTTTTCTAAGTATGAAAGTCAAACTTTTGACTTTTTGATTCTTGATTGATTTTCTTGATTTTTCTTGATCAAATGACTTCATATATCATATATTGATGTTTCAAAACTTCAAAAGTCATGGTTGACCAAAATTCCCCACAAGTCAATGGTGATCTTGTACAGTTGACTTTTTCAAACGAATCGCGTTTCTGGAGATTTCAAATGAACCAGGCTATCCTCACCAAATGAATGGTATGAGTGGATCACATTGAATTATTAGAGGGCCTTGAGCCATTGTTTAAGTTGTGGCACCATGTTCTGATTAAAAAGTCAGTGGTTCAGGTGAATTAGGTCAAAAACCCTAATTGTCGACCCTGATGAAATTGATGACTGTGGGTCTTGAATTGAGATGTAATTTCCATTGGATATTGTCATAGGGATCATTTGAAGATGATTGAAACCTTTGAGTGATCCCTTGGAGCTTTTTAGGGTTTCCCAAATGTGATCCCTGATTTCAGTCCCTGATAGTTCAAAACCCTAATCTGATGATTTGAAATTTCACTGTTGATCAATCCTGGTGCAGGAGATGTCCTGAGCCAATGGATTAGGTCAAAATGATGTAGTTGGGGTCTTGAGGTCATGTCCCAGGTCATTAGGTCAAATCCTGAGTAAAAATTAGGAGTATGCTATCTTTAGTCAAAACCTTAATCTGATCGATTCAGAGCCTTTGAGCTTGTTGAAATGGATTTTTGAGGACCAAATGTTGATTGTTGATGAAGATAGTTCCTTTGAGATGAAGGGAGAACAAAACCCTAATTGATTGTTACTTGTACTGATGAATGATTTCTTGATTAAACCTTGCTGAGCACAAGTAGCAAACACAAGCTTTGCATTTTGTTAGAGATGCAAATGATGCATATGCAATGATATGAGGTGGTATCTTAGGTCAAGAATTGGGGTATGACAGCATCACTACGTAATAATACTTAAAGACCATAAGTGGATATTCTATCTAGTTTTCATATTAACTAGATATTTATTAATGTGTCGGTATGTTGTCATCACGTTGAATAATTTCATTTTTCAAATATTAAAATCAATCATTTTTATATTATTGATAATTTTTACATTCCGTTAATTGGTTACAAAATTTGAATTATTAAATTTTCACTCAATAGTTTAAAATAAAATTTTAAAAGAATTAAAATTTTTAAAAAACTATTTAAAATAAAAATTCTTTAAATTAATGTTGTATATATATATACATAAGACATATATATATATATATATATATATATATATATATATATATATATATATATATATATATATATATATATATATATATATATATATATATATATATATAATTATATGGTTTCACATAGTTGACTCTTTGCATGTCATAATATTTCTTGAAGTTTGAGTGATAATAATAATGCTTGAATGTACTTCAATTTACGGCCGACACATCATCCGTCATTTGTATATTTCAACCGCATTAGTAGTGAAATATATATTCCATTCTAATTATATACTTTCATTAGTCTTCACTTTTTTAAGAAAGATACTGTCATTGTGTTTATAAAATTGATGCATGTGTCCTTTATCACCTCCTTTATCACTTTAATATATATATTTCTTGATAAAAAGTATTTTTTTTTCTATTTTGTAGTGACATAATGATACAATGAATACTCCTATATATTGAAAGATTTTGACATAATAATAGAAAACATATTTATGCTCTAAAATATTCTAGTGTGTAAATAACAATTCTTTTTAATGATTTTTAGTATAAATAATATTTTTTTGCAATTATTACAACAAACTTTCATTTTATAAAATTAATTAACGCATTTTAAAAAAAAATTAATATTATCATTTTTTAACTAATTTTGAACTTAACACAAGAGTTAAATATTCTCAAGTTTACATGCTAATCTCTCATAAATATTGTAAAAATTTGATAATTTAATTTAAGAACTTGAATGTATGTTGTAATAATTTCAAAAAAAACTATTATTTATATTAAAAATCATTAAAAAAATTGTTATTTACATAGTAGAATATTGTAGAACATAAATATGTTCTCTATTTTAATGTCAAAACATCCCTAAATATATTAGTATTCATCATATTATCATATCAATACAAAAGATAAGCGAAATAAAAAAAACATAAAATATGAATAGTTAGGGAGAACTTACCAATATTAATTCATGTTGTAATATCACCGTTGATTTTTTATTTTATCATTTTTAATTTTTACCTTTTAAATTTTTTACATAACGAATCCATCTTGTGTTATAACCATAAGATGAAAATTGTAACAAATATTTGATTAATTACATGTATATATTTACACAAAATAAAATAAAATAATTATTATATTTTTATTTTAAAATAATTTAAAAATGTTATAATTTAAAACATGGATAATATTATCTATTCAAAAAAAGAAATATGGTATTATAAAATTATCTGGATCTGTTGACATTTATATCCCTGAATGATAATAAAAGAAACACATATTCTATTTTCAACATTAATTTGTTTTGTGCCAAATGAATCTCCATTTAAATATTGAACTGAATTAGAAAAATTACTTTTTACTAAGAAACATATTAACATGATAAAGGAGGTTTGCATCAATCTTATAAACTTCTTGATAATGCGTTTCTTGAAGATATATTATCCTTTATAAAATGCTCTTACATTTACAACTTTTGAAAGAAGTATATAATTCCAATGATTAGATATTTTACTACTAATGCAGTTGAATATATAGATGATGGTTGACATGCCTGCAATATATTTAATTCACATTAAAGCATTGTTATTATTACTCAAACATCAAGAAAATTTATGACTTATGACATGTGTAGAGTCAATTATATTAAACCATGTAATTAAATATATATATATATATATATATATATATATATATATATATATATAGAGGAGGGTTATATTGACTCCAAGAGTAAGTGTCCAACACTTACTCCAAATCATAACCATTGATTTTCATTAATCTAACGGTTTTAATTGATCACTTAATCTAATTATTTTTGGAAATATTTTTTAATATAAAACTTTAATTAAAATCGTTGGATTAATGATAATCAATGGTTATGATTTGGAGTAAGTGTTGAACACTTACTCTTGGAGTCAATATAACCCTCCTCATATATATATATATATATATATATATATATAAATATAATATTAACTTAAAGAATCTTTAAGTTAAATAAAGAAAGTCAAATACAAGTTTAAAGTGTTTCTGAATGGTGCATCTTAAAAAGAAAAACTTAAACTCTATATATAGTTTTAGGCTCTCTTTTCCTTCACAAAAATAAGCGATGTGAGACTTTTTTTAACACACACACACACACAAATATATATATATATATATATATATATATATATATATATATATATATATATATATTTTTATATATATATATATAACCAAACCCAACCTTTTGTGAAAATAAATAATATTGTCACACCAAAATACATACACACAAGAAAACAGGTTGCATGATCTATATCTGTGTATGATCTATATCTGTGTGTGAGTGATATTGTGACTATTTCATGCTTCACCATGTAATAATACTTAAAGACCATAAGTGGATATTCTATCTAGTTTTTATATTAATTAAGTATTTATTAATGTGTCGGTATGTTGCCATCACGTTGAATAATTTCATTTTTCAAATATTAAAATCAATCATTTTTATATTATTGATAATTATTACATTCCGTTAATTGGTTACAAAATTTGAATTATTGAATTTTCACTCAATAGTTTAAAATAAAATTTTAAAAGAATTAAAATTTAAAAACAATTTATTTTTAAAAAACTATTTGAAATAAAAATTCTTTAAATTAATGTTGTATATATATACATAACATATATATATATATATATATATATATATATATATATATATATATATATATATATATATATATATATATAATTATATGTTTTAATATAGTTGACTCTTTGCATGTCATAAAATTTCTTGAAGTTTTAGTGATAATAACAATGCTTGACTTTGACTTCAATTTACGGCCGACACATCAACCATCATCTGTATATTTCAACCGCATTAGTAGTGAAATATATGTTCCATTCTAATTATATACTTTCATTAGTCTTCACTTTTTTAAGAAACATATTGTCATTGTGTTTATAAAATTGATGCATGTGTCCTTTATCACCTCCTTTATCACTTTAATATATATATTTCTTGATAAAAAGTATTTTTTGTCTATTTCAGTTGAACCTTTAAGTGAAGATTCCTTTGGCACAAATGAAATTGATATTGATAATGCAATATGTCTCTCTTCTATTATCATCCATGGATATAAATGTCAAGAGAGTCAGGTAATTTTATAATATTGTATTTAATTTTTTTGTGAGTAGATAATATAATTCATGTTTTAAATTATTCCGTGTTTAAATTATTTATTTATAAAGTTTTAATAATTCATTTTACTTAATTTGGTGTGAATCTATGCGTATAGTTAATCAAATATTTGTTACGATTTTCATTTTAAGGTTATAACGCAAGATGAATTCGGTATGAGTTTAAAGAATTTTAGAAGATAAAAATGAAATTTAAAATGATAAAATAAAAACCAACCGGCGATATTACAACATGGATTAATATAGATAAGTTCTACTTAACTATTCATATTGCATATTTTATTTTATTTCGCTTGTATTTTGTAGTGACATAATAATACAATGAATACTCTTATATTTTGGAAGATTTTGACATAATAATAGAAAACACATTTATGCTCTAAAATATTCTAGTGTGTAAATAACAATTCTTTTTAATGATTTTTAGTATAAATAATATTTTTTTTCAATTATTACAACTAACTCCCATTTTATAAAATTAATTAACGCATTTTAAAAAAATTTTAATATTATCATTTTTTAACTAATTTTGAACTTAACACAAGAGTTAAATATTATCAAGTTTACATGCTAATCTCTCATAAATATTGTAAATATTTGATAATATTAAATTCTTATAAAAATGCATAAATTAATTTAAGAACTTGAAAGTTTGTTGTAATAATTTCCAAAAAACTATTATTTATATTAAAAATCATTAAAAAGGGGGAGGGGGGAGAATGTAATACCCCATATTATTCTAGGCATGATTATTCATATAATTATGAAGTGTTAAGAGGGAAATAATGGATTAATGATATTTAAGAGAAGGTTAGTTGGAATAGAAAGATGTTGGTTAGAAGCAAACCAAATGGCAAGGTGGTAATTTTGGTTTAGTTGAGGGGCACATTGAACCTTAACCTTATATTGCATGCCATTTGATTGGTTAGTAGAGGCACATCATTCCAAATTCAGAATTTTGTGAAAGAGAAGTGGAAGAAGTCTTGCATCTCATTTCATGTTCTATTTTCGTATTCCATGGACAGCTCTCACTAAATTGATCATAACTCTCTGCTCACAACTCCGATTCAGGTATGTCTCAAAGATTTGGATTCTACACGGAATTCTCTTCGATTTGGTATATTATTTTGTTCTAATAGCTTGTTGATTTATGGAGAAAAACGAGTTTGAAGTTAGAAGGTCCATGCTGAATGTGTGTCAAAGATTAGTTACGGGTTTGATCATGTTAGAGGTGAAGTGTTGATCAAGGAGGAAGTCCAATGGCAGCAAGAACACAATCTTAACCTCTCTAAATCCATGGTGAGTCCTTAGTTAGAGACTTTGGGGAAAATTATGGGAATTGCATGTTTGGGGTTTAGGGATTGTGAGATAAATCCATGATGCTAAAACATGCTATGAGATAATTGTTGGTTGTTTGTGATGCATACTATTATTATATGTTGTAATTTGACACATGCAGGTGGATTCAAGGGGTTAAGGCACCCCATGGCAAAACTAGTGAACTCTGTGTTTTTCTGCATCTGTGATGATCCGCTGAGCGGACTTAGGTCGCTTAGCGGATACTGATTGCTTTTCCAGAAAATCGTGAGTCCGCTAAGCGGAGGAACAGTTGAGGTTCGCCACTAGAATACCCTCTAGCATCTCGCTAAGCGGATGCTGTTTGTAAAACAGTAATTATCGCGAGTCTGCTAAGCGGACAGGAGCCGCTAAGCAGAAGATGCTGACTGCAGAATTCTGTTCTTATCCCTTGAGTGCAGTTCTGGTTTTTATTTGGAACCAGACTCCTCCATATTCGATTATACGTACCTATTGATGGTATGTGACGCTGTTAAGCATTAAATTCTAGTACTTCCATTTAATTACTTGGAATTGTGAATTATGCATAATTTGAATGTGATGGTGTAACTACTACTAATCGTTCCTTAATGCTTTATGAATGCAATGTGATGGAACATGAGAATGTGTTGATATCCAAATTTTTTTTCTTAAACATTCGGATTGGATTGTCTTATGACCTTATGCTTGTTGTGCATGCGTATGCTTGAATCGAAGTGGCCGGGGGCTAGGTTGAGATATACCTCTTACTATGAAGTCAAGGTATTTTCCAGGACCATGGGATCCGTAGAATAGTCCGATGATGTGATCAAAGGTCGTGCACCTGAGCTACCGTTGCAGTGTGCTCGTGAGTACCGTATGGGGCTTTGTACTCACTTGGTGTTAACACACTTGCGTTTTCGGTATGGTGGGATTATATGGCCACGTATGCCAATACATTTTCAGTAACTCACCTCTAGTGAAGTCATGTAGACTACTACTAGGCTTTCGCCTGGTGGGCTCATGCGTCAAGGTGGCGGTTTGTACTCGACATAACTCACATTCTTGAAGAAGGTTAATGGGACAATGTCGCCAATTAGGTTAAGGTCATCTCGCGGCCATTTAGGCTTGTGCGAACCCGTTTAACCATCTTGCAGTGTGCTTGTACAAGTCCTTTGACAATAGGCATGGGCGAACCCATCGAGGGTGCGTTCATTCTATAATCTAGCCGAGGTTTATTACACTTCTTTATTCCCCGTATATGGATACGGGTTTTGCATACTTGTCTGTGTTATACTTGTGATATGATGAGCCCTATGGTGGACAATTCATGTGTTTTCTCCGTATTTGTACCGGATGTGAGGATAAACCCCGAATCAATGGTGGATTCGATTTTGATGCATGTACCCTGTAGATCCGAGTGGACCCATAGGATAGGAGGACTCACTCAGATTTAGTAATCTCACCCGAATCAACTTATATTTTTTTCAGGTGCAGTTTAGTAGCTTTTGACAGATAGCATGTTCGAATTGATGGCTTGAAGTGGTGTTGGCTCGAAGACCTCGTTGGTTTTAATATTCCGCTGTGCAAGATCCATTGAAGACTCATGTATTATGATTATTAGTAGAATTTCATGTTGTACTCAATATGGATATTTCTATATCTATTGCTTTTGTATGTACTCAATATCAATTTTTAACGTTTCATGCATAATATACTAGTTAATTATGTATGGGGTATTACAGTTGATATCAGAGCAGATCGATTCTCGGCTGAGCCATGAGACATCACTAGCGAATCCTTTCCTCCTCACATGTGTGCATTGCTAGCCTGATTTAACTAGTATTTCATTCAGTCGTTGAACTTGATCAACTCATCGAATGAGTGTGGGACGGTAGAATTACGGCAGAGCCGCCACGAGGACTCGTAAACCTGTAAGTGTTGTGAACCCAAGTAGTTGGAGTGGTATGAGTAATGGATTGTTTGGACGTTGTAAGTGAATGATATTGGAGTCTTCAAGCTTAAGGAGAGCGTTTGACGCGAAGTAGTGATACTCGAACGACCAAGGTATGGATCGAGACAACTAGAATCCCCAGGATTTTGACTGGACGAAGTGAAATTTTCTCTAAGTCTTGGTAATAGCAAACAGGATTGAGTAGGTTCCTTGTAAGTGAGATTCTCCAAAGGTGTTGAGCTGGGAATTAGTAGGATTCAATAACGATGATGTCGCCGGTGTTAGGTGTGACTGGTGAGTTGATAGGACAGAATAACCTTTGGAAATGCGGACAATGGAGTCAGACCTTTCTTATTGTGCTAGTACGGATAGTAATTGGATGGGCGGAGTATTAGATCCTGATACAACTTGAAGTACCCTAAGCGAGAGTAGTTATCTGGTAAGGGTTGGTGGAATGTACGAATGTGGTAGCTTACGATTGGGCGAAGCTTGGGTACCTTGTCGATAGGAGAGGATGTATATTCCCGTTCTTATCATTTTATATTTAAGTTCTAGAACTACGCTAGATGGAATATGAAATGATGTTGAAGCGTGAAATGCAATAACCTAAGTTATTTGTTAGTTGTAGTTTGTCTGACCCCGAGTGAAGCCATATAACTACGCTTGGCGTTGGGTGTCAAGGCAAGTAAGAACTAGCATCTATCTGGAACGTCAGCAGGATGATCACAGTTGTGTCGGTTGTTAGGAACCATAGTATTCCTATATGAACTGAATTATCCTTGGAATATCATGCATGTGTGGGACGAGTTGGTACGCGCATTGCATGGTAATCCAAAGTTGAACTTCAATCTTCGTGTTTGGCGTTTTGGCTTTCCGAGTAAGTAAACCTTGACGTGTAACACTCTCAGGTTTTAGCATCCTAAGGAGTGTAATTTGAAGGACTTTAGGAATGATGAGCCTATTGGAGGCCTGTTCAGACACTTGTCGGTTGTGACTTTAGGTGTCAAGGCAAGTAAGTGTAGCAACCTACCCTAAAATTGAAGGTTTAGAGTCGCCACCTATTCTAACGAGGCGAATAGGAAACCTCACGCAGTTATAAAGATTCCGGGTAAGATTCTATTTGAGGTCGAGGGAAGGTATTAGGCACCCTAAACCCTTTCCTAAGGTTTGCATTGCAAGGTCAAGGTTTGTGGCAAAAAGATAAAGAAAGGTAACAGACAGCTTAATAGAGTTAAAAGGCTAATTATATTGACATGATTAGAGTTTGGAGGAGGGGGACTCGCCTTGTTGTCAAGTGCCTATGTACCTCCTTAGGGAGGATCAGAGTCTATGTAGTTCGGGAAAGGGTTGTACGCCTTTAGAATTAGAATGAGGTTGTTATGGTTTGAAGGCTTTTGAATTGCCTTATCGTAGTTATGATAAATCGTAGTTTTGAAAGAGGTTTGGGAGGTGTTTTAAGATTATGGGCGTACAACCCTGATTTAATATGTCTTTGTTAGGTCCGATGATCAATAGGTTTGATCATAATAATTAACAAATTAAATTGTGTATCACTGATTACTCTGATCAATAGATTTGATCGTCGCGGGCAGCGAATGAACTGTGTTTTAACAAGTTATTTTTACCATCAACTCTCATAACCGATAGATTCAGCTATTACACGATGATAGATTAATTTATGAGTTAATTATTATCTCTTATCTAAGACGACCAATAGATTCAATCGGATCAATAAGAGAATTTCAAACAGGATAAATATTAATGTTAAATTAAATTAATAAAATTAAATCAATTAATTTTCATCTCTCGTTAATGCGACTAATAATAATAATCGGATCGAGGAGAAAATAATTATATATAAACAATAAAAAAAATTATTATCCATTCTTATTATTTATTTTTTTTAAATGACAAGGGGGTGTATTTTAATTTTAATAGCCAAATTAGGGGGTGTCAATATCAAACAAAACCTGGCCCATTAAGTGAGGCTGAGTGATCCAGTGTGGCAGACTTGAGGTTCATGGTATAGGGACTAGGTCTGGGGCGTTAGATCTAAAGGGCAAAGATCCAGTGGCTAGATCTGAAGGATTATGGTGGACCTTAGGGTTACAGGCGCATGGGACCACTAACAGACTTTGTTGTAAAAATAACATGGGAGCGATGGATCGAACCCTCGTCCCTTCGCTTACTCAATTTCGCCCAAGCCAATTCAACCAAACACGCGTTTTGTTTTATACACGCGTCCAAATTATTAAATAAAAACAATAAGTGAGGCTGAGTGATCCAGTGTGGCAGACTTGAGGTTCATGGTATAGGGACTAGGTCTGGGGCGTTAGATCTAAAGGGCAAAGATCCAGTGGCTAGATCTGAAGGATTATGGTGGACCTTAGGGTTACAGGCGCATGGGACCACTAACAGACTTTGTTGTAAAAATAACATGGGAGCGATGGATCGAACCCTCGTCCCTTCGCTTACTCAATTTCGCCCAAGCCAGTTCAACCAAACACGCGTTTTGTTTTATACACGCGTCCAAATTATTAAATAAAAACAATAAAACTAAATAAAAATCACGCGCGCGAAATTCAAACTGGCGAACCAGACGATGCCAACTCATCGTCTTCCCCACTAGCCCTGTAAAACTTCTGCAGATTAGCTACGAATCTACTAGGGATTCTTTCGTAGCAAAAATTACCTGGATAATAGCGAGTTGCACATACCATTCAATAAACGTTTCACACCTATTCAAAGCAACTCGTCTAGACCATGCGAATTCAACTGCATATTTAGTTTGACCTAATTTTAACTCTACGAGAAAACCCTAAATCAAGATTAAGAACCCTAATTCGGCCTCCAATGGCCGAATGCGATTTATGCCCTAAAACTTAAATCCAATCACACAGAAACATCCAGAACATCATTATTGATTAAAATATGCAATCAATTGCTAACAATAGTGTATGTTGATGCAGAGTAGTGATCCCAACACCTTCAGAATGATTCCAGGAACCTTTTGCACCCTTCAATTCCTGTTGTAATGCTCTAATTCTCCCACACCGAATTTGAGCTTCTTGGTGATTTTTTGTTCTTTATGCGTGTACCTCTGGACAGAATTCTCAACCCTTATTCATGTGGTATATGTTAGGTACTTATAGGCAACGATTTAGGTTAACAAAATAGTCCAAAATCTCATTTGAATCCAATCTTGCAACTTTGAGAATTTTGATTAAAAATTTGATTGGAAGCTTTCTAATTTTGTCAAATATTATACCAATCTTTTCCTAATTAATTGTGCACGAAAATATTTCATAATTTTGACATAATTGTGATTGGAAATAGTCAATATGAATCTTTTTCACATAATACTTGATTTTTCTTTAATTATATTATTTTAAATAATATTTAAAATCATATAAAAATTAAATAAAATATGAAATTCGTGGCCTATGGTTTGGATAACTTGTGGATCAAGTTTGAGTCATAAAAATATAGGCCCATTTGCAAGAAATTCAATTTGGACCTCCTTTATTTCACATTTGGTCCTCTAAAATTACCCAACGTTGACCCAACATATCTCACTCAATTTTTAAGCTATGAGGGAGTTCTGGGACTTTTTGGAAACCTCGTGAGGTCCTCTATAAGCCACTTTGGAACATATTTTCCATTTGGAGCTTTTATCTTAACCATATCCTCTTTGACAAAAAACTGCTTTTGAAGGATGCTTGAAAAGGACCTGTAATCTTTTGCATTATACCTCTCAAATGAAGCATTTCTAGCCTTGGCTTGTGAGAGACAAAGTTGTAGATAATCCAATTTCCTTCAAAATAGGCTTTGAGTGAGGAATTTTTGATGTTCCATGTGAAAGTTATGGTCAGTCAAAGTTGAGTTGACTTTCTCCTAGAGAAACCCTAATTTGAACCTTTTTGTATTTGTTCATCTCTGAGTTTCTACTGATGAATCATGATCAAATTTTGATCAAATGATAGATATACACTTCTATACTTGATGTTTGATCAATGATCAGAGGTTTGGACCATGCTTTGATTGTGGTTGACTTTTCAGGTTTAATCAATTGACTGTGAATTTTGGAGTTTGTTTGAGCAGGTACCTTTTGGAGCTGAGCTTTGACTTTTGCCATAGAGTTATCCTAAGTCACTATGAAACATAGAACTTTGATTGAGAACCTTATCTTATTAATCCTTTCAAGAGAACCTCAAACCCTAGCCTTAGGAGACCCTTGACTTATGGAATGTTGCTTGGATAGAACCCTAACTGTAGGTGGGATAAAGAAGGCAAATTTTGGGGTATGACAGCTGCCCCTGTTCAATCTTCTTAAACCGGAAGAATCCGATAGGCGTGCGTGCCTGTCGCAGTCTGAAGGTGGAAGATTATTGAACACTGAAAATGCCCTAAAATTTGCTGGTACTGTGGAATGCAGAGTAGGTGCATTGCTTGGAAGAACACACTGTGTTGTTCTGATACATGCATGACGTGGCGAACTTGTTTCGAGAAGCTTGGAAAATAAATCCCTATTTACGGAGAGGCATGACTTTGTATTTTGCCACGGGACTAACGTGATATGACATAACTTATTGCACTCGGGGACTAACGCAATAAGTTATGGTTGGGATTGAAACTAAAATTGAAATTGAAATGAGTCTTGGTACAAATGTACCAAAGAACACGGTGCCATATCATCGCTAAAGGACTAACGTAATAAGACGTAACGCAAAGGTCACGATTTGGATTGAAATTGAAATGAGTCTTAGTTACTTACGTACCAAAGAACTCGATGCCATATCATCGCTAAAAGACTAATGTGATAAGACGTAACGCAAAGGTCACGATTTGGATTGAAATTGAAATTGAAATGAGTCTTAGTTACTTACGTACCAAAGAACTCGGTGCCATATCATTGCTAAAAGACTAACGTGATAAGACATAACGCAAAGGTCACAATTTGGGTTGAAATTGAAATTGAAATGAGTCTTAATTACTTACGTACCAAGGAATTCGATGCCATATCATCGCTAAAAGACTAACGTGATAAGACGTAACGCAAAGGTCACGATTTGGGTTGAAATTGAAATTGAAATGAGTCTTGGTTACTAACGTACCAAAGAACTCGGTGCCATATCATCGCTAAAAGACTAACGTGATAAGACGTAACGCAAAGGTCACGATTTGGGTTGAAATTGAAATTGAAATTAAAATGAGTCTTGGTTACTAACGTACCAAAGAACTCGGTGCCATATCATCGCTAAAAGACTAACGTGATAAGACGTAACACAAAGGTCACGATTTTGGTTGAAATTGAAATGGAAATTGAAATGAGTCTTGGTTACTTACGTACCAAAGAACTCGGTGCCATATCATCGCTAAAAGACTAACGTGATAAGACGTAACGCAAAGGTCACGATTTGGATTGAAATTGAAATTTAAATGTGTAACACCCCATACATACATTGCCTAGGATATACGTATATGGCATTAAAATGGTACTCGAAAATCATAAACATAAGCAGCGGAATAGATAATGTATAAGTACAAGTACAAAAGCCCAAACTGTCATGGCCAAGATACAAAAGTTCCAACTGGTACAAATACATATCCATAGTACAAAAGATGGAGATACAAAAGATCATAGACTACAACAGAATGCATCTCCAAGAAGCATCAACTCGAATGGGGTGAGATTACTAAATCTCAGTGAGTCTCCCTATCTTACGGGTTCACTCAGTTCTATAGGGAAGATGCAACAAAATGGATTCACCGAGAATCCAGGTTGTCCTCACGGCTAGGTACAAGTACACACATGGGTAGCATCACCATTGGTAGTCCCATAACCAACCAATGGATATAACAAACAATCCAGCACAAGCCATTACAAACAAGCATGCAGACCCGTACACCGGTACGAGGAATCCAGAAGTAGTATCCGCTTATCTACCTAGGCTGCACTAACCACACCCTCGGTGAGTTACCCCTGTACATCGCGTCAAGAGACTCGCATAAGCCCACCGCACCATGAATCAGATGAATCCCATGTGATTTAGGCCTACATGGCTACACAATCTCATCTGTGATGAGTTACCGTAATGACTTCCTAAGTGGCGTCACTACCCCATCAATCAGGTATATACACAGGTGGTTATACAGATGCGAAACGTCTACGAGACAGTACAAGCCCACCGGGTGAAAGTCTAATAGTATTGCCTACGTGGCACCATTAGAGGTGAGTCCGAAGTGATGTAGCCTACATGGCATCACGACCCCACCCTACCAAGCACGCCGATATGTTACATCAAGGTGGGAAACACCTTTTTGAGACCCTCACCAGCATATCGCAATGGTAGCTCAGGTGCACACATACATACCGAGCACGCCGATGTGTTACATCAAGGTGGGAAACGCCATTCAAGACCCTCACCAGCACATCGCAACGGTAGTCCTTGGAACCATGTCCGTAATAACCGTGCATTACCACCTAGTAGCTTAAGCCTACTCCGATTCAAGCATACATAATAACCATGCTCAAGGAGCCATACAATCCACTCATTCCAAATGTTCAACCAGAACAATGGAAGTCTACATCAACATACCATAATAATAGACCATATAAATGCATTTCATAACATACGAGCATATCCAAAGAATTACGGTCATATCATGGGTTTTAGACAATTAAAACACATATCAGAATGTCATACAAGTCATAAGAGGCCTTCGGTTCCGATACGGAACAAAACTGCACTCATATGGGAGAAATATCAATTCTGCATCAGACCAGTTCGCTACAGCGAACTTCTGTTCGCTACAGCGAACTCAAACAGAAGCAAACTTCTTCAAATCCAGGTCTGTTCACTACAGCGAACTCCCAGCGAAGCCCCGATTCGCTACAGCGGATAAATCAACTCAGCTCCCAGGTTTATTCGCTACACAATTCGCTACAGCGAACCATTCGCTGCAGCGAATGAAAGTTCGCTGCAGCGAACTCTGCAAAACAGCAAAAATGCAGAAACGCATTTGGGGTCCCCAAACCCCAAATTTCAACATGCAGCCATTGTTGATCAATTAATAAGCTATGGTAAACATACATATACTCATTGTTACTAGAATGGAGGGTTAAACATGCATTTGTAGGATCATTGAAGCATTTACTCTCAAAAACCCTTAACCCCAAAAATGGCATAAATCCAATAGAATACCCCAAGGTCTCTATCTATGAGACTCACCTTGAAGAGGAGCAGTAGGAGCTGCGAAAATCAGAAGAAAAAGATGAAGATTGCTGAATTAATGGTGCATGCAAGGTTGATGATGAAGTTGTGTTATGGGCCTCCTTCTCCTTCCTCTAGCTTTTCACGTTTCCTTCCTCTTCTTACTCCAAAATTCTGTTTGTTTACCAAGAATAGCATGAGTTTCAAGCCAATCACATCCTTAAGTCTTTAGTATTAGGTGCAAAGACCAGAACACCCTCCAACTAGACTCTATTTACCATGATGCCACTTAGTTAATATCCAACTATAAAGTTTCTTTAATAATAATCTCTTGAAATAAAATATTAGGATATTACATTCTCCCCCCCTTAAATAGAATTCGTCCTCGAATTCGAAAACTTACCAGAATAGGTGAGGATACAACTCTCGCATCTCTGGTTCGATCTCCCAAGTGGCTTCGTCAGGACGCGACTCTTCCCACAACACCTTGACAAGGGGTATCTCCTTGCTTCTCAATGACTTACTAGCATACTCCAGAATACGACACGGCTTCGGTTGGAAAGAAAGATCTGGTTCAACTTCAATAGTATCCGGTAGGATAGGATGAAACGAACCCGGCACAAACTTCCGCAACTGGGACACATGGAATACATCATGCAGCCCGGATAGTGAAGGAGGCAACGCTAACTGGTATGCGGCTTCACCTATCCGTCTCATGATCTGATAAGGTCCTACGTATCTTGGGCTAAGCTTGCGTGTCTTAAACGGTCCTTTCAATCTCAACCTCGGTGTCACCTTCAAGAACACATGATCTCCTACATCAAATTCCAACGGTCTCCTTCGTTTGTCTGCATAACTCTTCTGTCCATCTTGAGCTTGTTTCATCTTATCTCGAATCATCTTAACCTTCTCCGTGGTTTCTTGAATTATGTCTGGTCCAAGAATTCCCTTCTCGCCAACTTCAGACCAACATAAAGGTGATCGACATTTCCGTCCGTACAAAGCTTCATACGGTGCCATCCCGATACTCGCATGATAACTGTTGTTATACGCGAATTCTATCAAAGGTAAGTTATCTTTCCAACTTCCACCAACTTCCAAGATACACGCCCTCAGCATATCTTCAATGGTTTGAATAGTCCTTTCTGTTTGTCCATCTGTCTGGGGGTGGTTAGAAGTGCTCAAGTTCAGATTTGTACCCATCTCTTGATGAAAAGCTTTCCAAAATCGGGAAGTGAACTTCGGATCTCTATCCGATACAATGCTAGATGGTACACCATGCAACCTTACAACCTCCACTACAAACAGCCTCGCAAGGTGAGAAACCTTGTGAGTTGTCTTAACTGGTAAGAAATGCGCGGACTTGGTCAAACGATCCACTATCACCCATATAGAGTCATGCCCACCCAAGACTCGTGGTAGTCCCACAATGAAGTCCATGGATATACTGTCCCACTTCCAGACAGGAACATCCAACGGTTGTAGCATACCACCGGGCCTTTGGTGTTCTATCTTCACTTGTTGACATATCACACACTGCTCTACATAGTTAGCCACATCTCTTTTCATACCGGGCCACCAAAAATTCCCTTTCAAGTCTTGGTACATCTTGGTTGATCCGGGATGAATGGTGAATTTGCTCTTGTGAGCCTCGTCCAGAATTAACCTCCTTAACTCCGCGTCATTTGGCACACACATCCTTCGTCCAAAAAGAAGGAGTCCATCAGATGTACGAACAAAATCTGGAAGGTTTGCTTTAGCTTGCAATTCTACATCATTCCACTGTGCTTGACGGATCCTTTCCCGCAACTCATTCTCAATACACAAATTACTTATCAACACACCCGTTGGTGCCCACTCAAATTGTAAATCCAGATTTCTGAACTTCTCCATAAGACCAAACTCCAACATCATCAGTTCTGCAACTTTTATCTCCTTTCTACTCAAGGCATCCGCTACCTTATTAGCTTTACCGGGATGGTACTTCAAATCAAAGTCAAAGTCCTTCAAGTACTCCATCCATCTCCTTTGACGCATGTTAAGTTCCTTTTGATCAAAGAGATACTTCAAACTCTTGTGATCACTAAACATCTCAAAGTGAACTCCATACAAATAATGTCGCCACACCTTGAGCGCGAACACAATTGCAGCGAGTTCGAGGTCATGAGTAGGATAATTCTCTTCATGAGATCTCAACTGTCTAGATGCATAAGCTACGACCTGTCCATCTTGCATCAACACTCCACCTAAGCCTTTCTTAGAAGCATCGTAGAACACTTCGTAAGATCGGTTTGGATCTGGAATCACCAACACTGGAGCCGTAGTTAACTTTTCCTTGAGTTTCTGAAAACTCTTCTCACATTCTGAATTCCATTCGAATGAAACTTCCTTCCTTGTAAGTCTGGTCAAAGGTAATGCCAATTTGGAAAAGCCCATAATGAACCTCCTATAGTAACCTGCCAAGCCTAGGAAACTACGGACCTCAGTTGCATTCTTGGGTCGTTCCCAATTCATCACTGCTTCTACCTTTGAAGGGTCTACAGCTATGCCGCCACCAGATATGACATGTCCAAGAAACTTAACTTCGGACATCCAGAACTCACACTTACTAAACTTCGCAAATAACTTCTTTTCTCTAAGAACCGATAACACAATCCTCAAATGCTCCATGTACTCTTCAATTGTACGAGAGTAGATCAAGATGTCATCTATGAAGATTACCACGAACTGATCCAAATATGGTTGAAACACCCGGTTCATGTAATCCATAAACACAGCAGGAGCATTGGTTACCCCGAAAGGCATAACCAAGAACTCATAATGACCGTATCTCGTCCTAAAAGCAGTCTTCGATACATCAGAACCCTTAACCCGAATCTGATGATATCCCGACCTGAGGTCAATCTTCGAGAACACACAGGCTCCTTTCAATTGATCCAGGAGGTCATCAATCCGCGGTAGAGGATACTTGTTCTTTATGGTTACCTTGTTCAGCTGACGATAGTCGATGCACAAACGCATACTACCATCCTTCTTCTTCACTAATAAGACTGGGGCTCCCCATGGAGAAACACTAGGACGGATGAAGTGTTTCGCCAATAATTCTTCTAACTGACTCTTCAACTCCCTTAGCTCTACAGGAGACATCCTATAAGGGGCAATCGAAACTGGAGCGGTACCCGGAACAAGATCAATAGAGAATTCAACTTCCCTTTCTGGCGGAAGAGAAGTAACATCCTCAGGAAATACATCGGAAAATTCACACACAACCGGAATCTCCAATACACTCTTCTTGTCCTTGAAGTCCGACGTAAGAACCAAAAGGAAAGACTTCTCTTGAGCAAAAAGGTAATTGACCATGTTAACCGTACCTTCAAGAAGATGTTCAATGGCATTGGTTGGTGTAGTCTCCTCAGCAGGAATGAAGATAGCCTTCTCCTTACAACCGATGTACACCGAGTTAGCTGATAACCAGTCCATACCAAGTACTACATCGATCTTCTTAAGAGGTAGGCAAATGAGATCAATCAAGAATCTACGACCATTGAAGGTAATAGAACAATCTTTGCAAACTTCTCGAGCTTCTACTACGTCATCAGTAGCTGACGAGATAATCATAGGATTCGGGAGAGGACTTGCTTCAAAACCAAGCCTCCTCGCACAATGATAGGAAACAAAAGAATGCGTTGCTCCACAATCAACTAACACAAACAAGGGATGATTATTAACATAACACGTACCAGCAACAAGATTAGTGTTTCCTTGAGCCTTCCTAGCATCCAAGGTGTAAACACGACCTTTAGTCTTTTCCGGAACATCTTGCACAGGGCAATCCTTCCTATAATGTCCAAATCCTTGACATTTGAAGCATTGCACTGGGGCTGTCTTACAATCTCCATAATGTCTTCCTTTACACTTACCGCACCAAGGAGGTTGAGTAGAGCGATCACCATAAACCTGTTTCTTCATAGCTGGGGGATTGCGAGTTTTCAAATGCTGTCCCGTCCTCCCTTGATCCCTACGAACCGGCTTGTTCTGCTCTTTCTCTTCCTGAACCCTCTTCAACGTGTTCTCAGCAACATAACATTGCCTCAAACACTCGGCATAAGTGGTAAACTCCCTTTGAGACACACTGTGCACAATATCAGCATTCAGCCCCATGAGAAACTGATCGATCTTCCATAACTCATCTGGTGCATAAGCTGCTTGTCTGGAATAGGCAGCCATGTCCTCAAACTTCTCAGCATATTCAGAAATTGACATGTTGCCTTGCTTGAAAGATTGAAACTCACGCTCCTTCAAAGCACACACACTGTTGGGATAGTACTTCTCCAAGAATGCCGTCTTAAAGTGTTGCCAATCCTTTGGAATCCCTTGGTTAGTGAAATACGTAGACTCTGTATTCCACCATCTACCTGCCGGCCCCTTCATCTTCTGAGCAGCAAAGATCACTTTCTCTTCCTCTGTGCACTGAATTGCCTGAAATATCATCTCCATGCCATACAACCAATCATGAGCAATAACTGGATCCAATCCACCCAAGAACTCTGGCGGATCCATCCGAAAGAAGGCACGAAAATCAGGCCCTACTGCAGCCTGAGGAGTAGGAGCAGGAGCGGTTGGTTGTTGCCCTTGCATGCCTTGCATCATCTGCATCATCATCTGATTCTGCTGTTGCATCTGTTGCATTATCTGCACCCAAGGCACACCCGCATTCTCAGTTCCAGGATCAGTCTCCACATTCCTCGTCCTGGGCCTTCCGGGACCTCTGCGTTGTTCAGCCATCTTCCTGTTTGTCCTACACACGGAATCAAGTTGATCAGGCTTAATGCCATAAGTAAGACATAAGGAATCATGCCGACACTACACATATGAGGCAGAATTATGCTGACTTATGATGTTTCGTGGCAAAGCCGAGAATCGACCTGCTCTGATACCAACTGTAACACCCCATACATACATTGCCTAGGATATACGTATATGGCATTAAAATGGTACTCGAAAATCATAAACATAAGCAGCGGAATAGATAATGTATAAGTACAAGTACAAAAGCCCAAACTGTCATGGCCAAGATACAAAAGTTCCAACTGGTACAAATACATATCCATAGTACAAAAGATGGAGATACAAAAGATCATAGACTACAACAGAATGCATCTCCAAGAAGCATCAACTTGAAGCTAAGTCATCTTACCCTTGCCTCGATCCAGCCTCGAACCACCTGAAAAAAAAAAAATTGGAATGGGGTGAGATTACTAAATCTCAGTGAGTCTCCCTATCTTACGGGTTCACTCAGTTCTACAGGGAAGATGCAACAAAATGGATTCACCGAGAATCCAGGTTGTCCTCACGGCTAGGTACAAGTACACACATGGGTAGCATCACCATTGGTAGTCCCATAACCAACCAATGGATATAAAAAACAATCCAGCACAAGCCATTACAAACAAGCATGCAGACCCGTACACCGGTACGAGGAATCCAGAAGTAGTATCCGCTTATCTACCTAGGCTGCACTAACCACACCCTCGGTGAGTTACCCCTGTACATCGCGTCAAGAGACTCGCATAAGCCCACCGCGCCATGAATCAGATGAATCCCATGTGATTTAGGCCTACTTGGCTACACAATCTCATCTGTGATGAGTTACCGTAATGACTTCCTAAGTGGCGTCACTACCCCATCAATCAGGTATATACACAGGTGGTTATACAGATGTGAAACGTCTACGAGACAGTACAAGCCCACCGGGTGAAAGTCTAATAGTATTGCCTACGTGGCACCATTAGAGGTGAGTCCGAAGTGATGTAGCCTACATGGCATCACGACCCCATCCTACCAAGCACGCCGATATGTTACATCAAGGTGGGAAACGCCTTTTTGAGACCCTCACCAGCATATCGCAATGGTAGCTCAGGTGCACACATACATACCGAGCACGCCGATGTGTTACATCAAGGTGGGAAACGCCATTCAAGACCCTCACCAGCACATCGCAACGGTAGTCCTTGGAACCATGTCCGTAATAACCGTGCATTACCACCTAGTAGCTTAAGCCTACTCCGATTCAAGCATACATAATAACCATGCTCAAGGAGCCATACAATCCACTCATTCCAAATGTTCAACAAGAACAATGGAAGTCTACATCAACATACCATAATAATAGACCATATAAATGCATTTCATAACATACGAGCATATCCAAAGAATTACGGTCATATCATGGGTTTTAGACAATTAAAACACATATCAGAATGTCATACAAGTCATAAGAGGCCTTCGGTTCCGATACGGAACAAAACTGCACTCATATGGGAGAAATATCAATTCTGCATCAGACCAGTTCGCTACAGCGAACTTCTGTTCGCTACAGCGAACTCAAACAGAAGCAAACTTCTTCAAATCCAGGTCTGTTCGCTACAGCGAACTCCCAGCGAAGCCCCGATTCGCTACAGCGAAGGAAAGTTCGCTACAGCGAATAAATCAACTCAGCTCCCAGGTTTATTCGCTACACAGTTCGCTACAGCGAACCATTCACTGCAGCAAATGAAAGTTCGCTGCAGCGAACTCTGCAAAACAGCAAAAATGCAGAAACGCATTTGGGGTCCCCAAACCCCAAATTTCAACATGCAGCCATTGTTGATCAATTAATAAGCTATGGTAAACATACATATACTCATTGTTACTAGAATGGAGGGTTAAACATGCATTTGTAGGATCATTGAAGCATTTACTCTCAAAAACCCTTAACCCCAAAAATGGCATAAATCCAATAGAATACCCCAAGGTCTCTATCTATGAGACTCACCTTGAAGAGGAGCAGTAGGAGCTGCGGAAATCAGAAGAAAAAGATGAAGATTGCTGAATTAATGGTGCATGCAAGGTTGATGATGAAGTTGTGTTATGGGCCTCCTTCTCCTTCCTCTTGCTTTTCACGTTTCCTTCCTCTTCTTACTCCAAAATTCTGTTTGTTTACCAAGAATAGCATGAGTTTCAAGCCAATCACATCCTTAAGTCTTTAGTATTAGGTGCAAAGACCAGAACACCCTCCAACTAGACTCTATTTACCATGATGCCACTTAGTTAATATCCAACTATAAAGTTTCTTTAATAATAATCTCTTGAAATAAAATATTAGGATATTACATTCTCCCCCCCTTAAATAGAATTCGTCCTCGAATTCGAAAACTTACCAGAATAGGTGAGGATACAACTCTCGCATCTCTGGTTCGATCTCCCAAGTGGCTTCGTCAGGACGTGACTCTTCCCACAACACCTTGACAAGGGGTATCTCCTTGCTTCTCAATGACTTACTAGCATACTCCAGAATACGACACGGCTTCGGTTGGAAAGAAAGATCTGGTTCAACTTCAATAGTATCCGGTAGGATAGGATGAAACGAACCCGGCACAAACTTCCGCAACTGGGACACATGGAATACATCATGCAGCCCGGATAGTGAAGGAGGCAACGCTAACTGGTATGCGGCTTCACCTATCCGTCTCATGATCTGATAAGGTCCTACGTATCTTGGGCTAAGCTTGCGTGTCTTAAACGGTCCTTTCAATCTCAACCTCGGTGTCACCTTCAAGAACACATGATCTCCTACATCAAATTCCAACGGTCTCCTTCGTTTGTCTGCATAACTCTTCTGTCCATCTTGAGCTTGTTTCATCTTATCTCGAATCATCTTAACCTTCTCCGTGGTTTCTTGAATTATGTCTGGTCCAAGAATTCCCTTCTCGCCAACTTCAGACCAACATAAAGGTGATCGACATTTCCGTTCGTACAAAGCTTCATACGGTGCCATCCCGATACTCGCATGATAACTGTTGTTATACGCGAATTCTATCAAAGGTAAGTTATCTTTCCAACTTCCACCAACTTCCAAGATACACGCCCTCAGCATATCTTCAATGGTTTGAATAGTCCTTTATGTTTGTCCATCTGTCTAGGGGTGGTTAGAAGTGCTCAAGTTCAGATTTGTACCCATCTCTTGATGAAAAGCTTTCCAAAATCGGGAAGTGAACTTCGGATCTCTATCTGATACAATGCTAGATGGTACACCATGCAACCTTACAACCTCCACTACAAACAGCCTCGCAAGGTGAGAAACCTTGTGAGTTGTCTTAACTGGTAAGAAATGCGCGGACTTGGTCAAACGATCCACTATCACCCATATAGAGTCATGCCCACCCAAGACTCGTGGTAGTCCCACAATGAAGTCCATGGATATACTGTCCCACTTCCAGACAGGAACATCCAACGGTTGTAGCATACCACCGGGCCTTTGGTGTTCTATCTTCACTTGTTGACATATCACACACTGCTCTACATAGTTAGCCACATCTCTTTTCATACCGGGCCACCAAAAATTCCCTTTCAAGTCTTGGTACATCTTGGTTGATCCGGGATGAATGGTGAATTTGCTCTTGTGAGCCTCGTCCAGAATTAACCTCCTTAACTCCGCGTCATTTGGCACACACATCCTTCGTCCAAAAAGAAGGAGTCCATCAGATGTACGAACAAAATCTGGAAGGTTTGCTTTAGCTTGCAATTCTACATCATTCCACTGTGCTTGACGGATCCTTTCCCGCAACTCATTCTCAATACACAAATTACTTATCAACACACCCGTTGGTGCCCACTCAAATTGTAAATCCAGATTTCTGAACTTCTCCATAAGACCAAACTCCAACATCATCAGTTCTGCAACTTTTATCTCCTTTCTACTCAAGGCATCCGCTACCTTATTAGCTTTACCGGGATGGTACTTCAAATCAAAGTCAAAGTCCTTCAAGTACTCCATCCATCTCCTTTGACGCATGTTAAGTTCCTTTTGATCAAAGAGATACTTCAAACTCTTGTGATCACTAAACATCTCAAAGTGAACTCCATACAAATAATGTCGCCACACCTTGAGCGCGAACACAATTGCAGCGAGTTCGAGGTCATGAGTAGGATAATTCTCTTCATGAGATCTCAACTGTCTAGATGCATAAGCTACGACCTGTCCATCTTGCATCAACACTCCACCTAAGCCTTTCTTAGAAGCATCGTAGAACACTTCGTAAGATCGGTTTGGATCTGGAATCACCAACACTGGAGCCGTAGTTAACTTTTCCTTGAGTTTCTGAAAACTCTTCTCACATTCTGAATTCCATTCGAATGAAACTTCCTTCCTTGTAAGTCTGGTCAAAGGTAATGCCAATTTGGAAAAGCCCATAATGAACCTCCTATAGTAACCTGCCAAGCCTAGGAAACTACGGACCTCAGTTGCATTCTTGGGTCGTTCCCAATTCATCACTGCTTCTACCTTTGAAGGGTCTACAGCTATGCCGCCACCAGATATGACATGTCCAAGAAACTTAACTTCGGACATCCAGAACTCACACTTACTAAACTTCGCAAATAACTTCTTTTCTCTAAGAACCGATAACACAATCCTCAAATGCTCCATGTACTCTTCAATTGTACGAGAGTAGATCAAGATGTCATCTATGAAGATTACCACGAACTGATCCAAATATGGTTGAAACACCTGGTTCATGTAATCCATAAACACAGCAGGAGCATTGGTTACCCCGAAAGGCATAACCAAGAACTCATAATGATCGTATCTCGTCCTAAAAGCAGTCTTCGATACATCAGAACCCTTAACCCGAATCTGATGATATCCCGACCTGAGGTCAATCTTCGAGAACACACAGGCTCCTTTCAATTGATCCAGGAGGTCATCAATCCGCGGTAGAGGATACTTGTTCTTTATGGTTACCTTGTTCAGCTGACGATAGTCGATGCACAAACGCATACTACCATCCTTCTTCTTCACTAATAAGACTGGGGCTCCCCATGGAGAAACACTAGGACGGATGAAGTGTTTCGCCAATAATTCTTCTAACTGACTCTTCAACTCCCTTAGCTCTACAGGAGACATCCTATAAGGGGCAATCGAAACTGGAGCGGTACCCGGAACAAGATCAATAGAGAATTCAACTTCCCTTTCTGGCGGAAGAGAAGTAACATCCTCAGGAAATACATCGGAAAATTCACACACAACCGGAATCTCCAATACACTCTTCTTGTCCTTGAAGTCCGACGTAAGAACCAAAAGGAAAGACTTCTCTTGAGCAAAAAGGTAATTGACCATGTTAACCGTACCTTCAAGAAGATGTTCAATGGCATTGGTTGGTGTAGTCTCCTCAGCAGGAATGAAGATAGCCTTCTCCTTACAACCGATGTACACCGAGTTAGCTGATAACCAGTCCATACCAAGTACTACATCGATCTTCTTAAGAGGTAGGCAAATGAGATCAATCAAGAATCTACGACCATTGAAGGTAATAGAACAATCTTTGCAAACTTCTCGAGCTTCTACTACGTCATCAGTAGCTGACGAGATAATCATAGGATTCGGGAGAGGACTTGCTTCAAAACCAAGCCTCCTCGCACAATGATAGGAAACAAAAGAATGCGTTGCTCCACAATCAACTAACACAAACAAGGGATGATTATTAACATAACACGTACCAGCAACAAGATTAGTGTTTCCTTGAGCCTTCCTAGCATCCAAGGTGTAAACACGACCTTTAGTCTTTTCCGGAACATCTTGCACAGGGCAATCCTTCCTATAATGTCCAAATCCTTGACATTTGAAGCATTGCACTGGGGTTGTCTTACAATCTCCATAATGTCTTCCTTTACACTTACCGCACCAAGGAGGTTGAGTAGAGCGATCACCATAAACCTGTTTCTTCATAGCTGGGGGATTGTGAGTTTTCAAATGATGTCCCGTCCTCCCTTGATCCCTACGAACCGGCTTGTTCTGCTCTTTCTCTTCCTGAACCCTCTTCAACGTGTTCTCAGCAACATAACATTGCCTCAAACACTCGGCATAAGTGGTAAACTCCCTTTGAGACACACTGTGCACAATATCAGCATTCAGCCCCATGAGAAACTGATCGATCTTCCATAACTCATCTGGTGCATAAGCTCCTTGTCTGGAATAGGCAGCCATGTCCTCAAACTTCTCAGCATATTCAGAAACTGACATGTTGCCTTGCTTGAAAGATTGAAACTCACGCTCCTTCAAAGCACGCACACTGTTGGGATAGTACTTCTCCAAGAATGCCGTCTTAAAGTGTTGCCAATCCTTTGGAATCCCTTGGTTAGTGAAATACGTAGACTCTGTATTCCACCATCTACCTGCCGGCCCCTTCATCTTCTGAGCAGCAAAGATCACTTTCTCTTCCTCTGTGCACTGAATTGCCTGAAATATCATCTCCATGCCATACAACCAATCATGAGCAATAACTGGATCCAATCCACCCAAGAACTCTGGCGGATCCATCCGAAAGAAGGCACGAAAATCAGGCCCTACTGCAGCCTGAGGAGTAGGAGCAGGAGCGGTTGGTTGTTGCCCTTGCATGCCTTGCATCATCTGCATCATCATCTGATTCTGCTGTTGCATCTGTTGCATTATCTACACCCAAGGCACACCCGCATTCTCAGTTCCAGGCTCAGTCTCCACATTCCTCGTCCTGGGCCTTCCGGGACCTCTGCGTTGTTCAGCCATCTTCCTGTTTGTCCTACACACGGAATCAAGTTGATCAGGCTTAATGCCATAAGTAAGACATAAGGAATCATGCCGACACTACACATATGAGGCAGAATTATGCTGACTTATGATGTTTCGTGGCAAAGCCGAGAATCCACCTGCTCTGATACCAACTGTAACACCCCATACATACATTGCCTAGGATATACGTATATGACATTAAAATGGTACTCGAAAATCATAAACATAAGCAGCGGAATAGATAATGTATAAGTACAAGTACAACAGCCCAAACTGTCATGGCCAAGATACAAAAGTTCCAACTGGTACAAATACATATCCATAGTACAAAAGATGGAGATACAAAAGATCATAGACTACAACAGAATGCATCTCCAAGAAGCATCAACTTGAAGCTAAGTCATCTTACCCTTGCCTCGATCCTGCCTCGAACCACCTGAAAAAAAAATAATAATTGGAATGGGGTGAGATTACTAAATCTCAGTGAGTCTCCCTATCTTACGGGTTCACTCAGTTCTACAGGGAAGATGCAACAAAATGGATTCACCGAGAATCCAGGTTGTCCTCACGGCTAGGTACAAGTACACACATGGGTAGCATCACCATTGGTAGTCCCATAACCAACCAATGGATATAACAAACAATCCAGCACAAGCCATTACAAACAAGCATGCAGACCCGTACACCGGTACGAGGAA
This sequence comes from Vicia villosa, assembly GCF_029867415.1. NCBI lineage: Eukaryota > Viridiplantae > Streptophyta > Magnoliopsida > Fabales > Fabaceae > Vicia > Vicia villosa. The sequence continues at coordinate 131,410,886 of NC_081183.1, forward strand.
TCCAGAAGTAGTATCCGCTTATCTACCTAGGCTGCACTAACCACACCCTCGGTGAGTTACCCCTGTACATCGCGTCAAGAGACTCGCATAAGCCCACCGCGCCATGAATCAGATGAATCCCATGTGATTTAGGCCTACTTGGCTACACAATCTCATCTGTGATGAGTTACCGTAATGACTTCCTAAGTGACGTCACTACCCCATCAATCAGGTATATACACAGGTGGTTATACAGATGCGAAACGTCTACGAGACAGTACAAGCCCACCGGGTGAAAGTCTAATAGTATTGCCTACGTGGCACCATTAGAGGTGAGTCCGAAGTGATGTAGCCTACATGGCATCACGACCCCACCCTACCAAGCACGCCGATATGTTACATCAAGGTGGGAAACGCCTTTTTGAGACCCTCACCAGCATATCGCAATGGTAGCTCAGGTGCACACATACATACCGAGCACGCCGATGTGTTACATCAAGGTGGGAAACGCCATTCAAGACCCTCACCAGCACATCGCAACGGTAGTCCTTGGAACCATGTCCGTAATAACCGTGCATTACAACCTAGTAGCTTAAGCCTACTCCGATTCAAGCAGACATAATAACCATGCTCAAGGAGCCATACAATCCACTCATTCCAAATGTTCAACCAGAACAATGGAAGTCTACATCAACATACCATAATAATAGACCATATAAATGCATTTCATAACATACGAGCATATCCAAAGAATTACGGTCATATCATGGGTTTTAGACAATTAAAACACATATCAGAATGTCATACAAGTCATAAGAGGCCTTCGGTTCCGATACGGAACAAAACTGCACTCATATGGGAGAAATATCAATTCTGCATCAGACCAGTTCGCTACAGCGAACTTCTGTTCGCTACAGCGAACTCAAACAGAAGCAAACTTCTTCAAATCCAGGTCTGTTCGCTACAGCGAACTCCCAGCGAAGCCCCGATTCGCTACAGCGAAGGAAAGTTCGCTACAGCGAATAAATCAACTCAGCTCCCAGGTTTATTCGCTACACAGTTTGCTACAGCGAACCATTCGCTGCAGCGAATGAAAGTTCGCTGCAGCGAACTCTGCAAAACAGCAAAAATGCAGAAACGCATTTGGGGTCCCCAAACCCCAAATTTCAACATGCAGCCATTGTTGATCAATTAATAAGCTATGGTAAACATACATATACTCATTGTTACTAGAATGGAGGGTTAAACATGCATTTGTAGGATCATTGAAGCATTTACTCTCAAAAACCCTTAACCCCAAAAATGGCATAAATCCAATAGAATACCCCAAGGTCTCTATCTATGAGACTCACCTTGAAGAGGAGCAGTAGGAGCTGCGAAAATCAGAAGAAAAAGATGAAGATTGCTAAATTAATGGTGCATGCAAGGTTGATGATGAAGTTGTGTTATGGGCCTCCTTCTCCTTCCTCTTGCTTTTCACGTTTCCTTCCTCTTCTTACTCCAAAATTCTGTTTGTTTACCAAGAATAGCATGAGTTTCAAGCCAAACACATCCTTAAGTCTTTAGTATTAGGTGCAAAGACCACAACACCCTCCAACTAGACTCTATTTACCATGATGCCACTTAGTTACAATCCAACTATAAAGTTTCTTTAATAATAATCTCTTGAAATAAAATATTAGGATATTACAAAATGAGTCTTGGTTACTTACGTACCAAAGAACTCGGTGCCATATCATCGCTAAAAGACTAACGTGATAAGACGTAACGCAAAGGTCACAATTTGGGTTGAATTTGAAATTGAAATGGGATCTAAAAGGGTTTGGAAGAAACAAGTTGGGAAACAAGCTTTACCTGTAGGATGATGTCTTGCACATGCGTATGCTTATGATTTGTTGTAAATGCCTGAATGTTTATGAAAATGGCGTGTATGTGAGTGTATATGAATATGAATATGTATGATGACTTCGATGTACTATCTTTTGTCACCCATTGGATTTGTTTAAAACCTTTCGAGCAGCTTTGCGGATCTTAACTCAAATCGTGTTAGGTTAGTCTATTGGGATATTGCAGTGTTTTCGGAACTATCATATCACCAGGCGTGTATTGACTTCCATAGATGTCATGGTCTCATCCCCTTTATTTTGTCTAATGATTTGTAAGTTTCTTATTTTAAATTCAAAGTTTAAAGTTTATGAGGAATAAATTATTCTTTGCACTTGGTATTGAAATGACGAAAGACACAGCGTGAAAGGGAAAAACTTTTATTGATTATTGCCTTGAATTGGCGAATGTACAAAAAGTATGGAAGAAAGAAAAATGACAAATAGAAATGATATTAATACTGCTATCGCTCTTTTATTATCGAGGGCCCCAGTAATCCTTTGACTTCAAAAGTTGGTGATTGCACGACTTTTTATCCTTTATGAATCGTCTTGGATCTGGTTTGGAATCTTGCCCCTGCTATGCGTAGTACTTCTTGACTGCATCTGAATGGATTGGATGCGACAACTCATCTCCATCCATGGTGGTGAGGACGAGTGCTCCTCCTGAGAATACTGTCTTGACGACATATGGCCCTTCATAGTTAGGTGTCCATTTTCCTCGGGCATCGAGTCGGGGTAGTAAGATCTTCTCGAGGACGAGATCTCCTTCTTTGTAAGTTCGAGGACGGACCTTTTTATCGAACGTCTTTTTCATCCTTTTTTGATAGATTTGTCCGTGACACAAAGTTGTCAGTCGCTTTTCTTCAATGAGATTCAGTTGATCAAAACGGGTTTTTACCCATTCCGATTCTTCTAACTTTGTATCAGCTAGGACTCTTAAAGAGGGAATCTCTACTTCGATGAGGAGAACTGCTTCCATACCATAGACCAAGGAGAAAGGGGTTGCCCTTGTGGATGTGCGCACTGAAGTTCTGTAACCTTGTAAGGCGAAGGGAAGCATTTCATGCCAATCCTTGTACATCCTCACCATCTTTTGTATTATCTTTTTGATATTTTTGTTCGCTGCTTCAACAGCGCCATTCATCTTAGGCCTATATGGTGAAGAATTATGGTGTTCAATTTTGAATTCTTCGCACAGCTCCTTCATCATATTATTGTTCAAGTTCGACCCATTGTCAGTAATGATTCTACTTGGAATCCCATATCGGCATATGAGGTTATGTTTGATGAACCGGGTAACCACTTGCCTTGTTACATTAGTGTAGGAAGCAGCCTCGACCCACTTGGTGAAATAGTCGATGTCAACCAATATGAATCAGTGTCCATTAGAGGCCTTGGGTTCGATCATTCCTATCATATCAATCCCCCACATCGCAAACGGCCATGGTGAACTTAGCACATTAAATGGATTGGTCGGTACGTGTACTTTGTCGGCGTATATTTGGCATTTGTGACATGTCCTTGCATATTGGAAGCAATCAGCCTCCATTGTTAACCAGTAGTACCCTGCTCTTAATATCTTTCTTGCCATTGAATGTCCATTTGCATGTGTTCCGAAGGTTCCTTCATGGACCTCCTTGATGATCTCCTTGGCCTCGTTCTTATCCATACATCTTAGTAACACCGAATCGTAGTTTCGCTTATATAGGACGTTACCGTTTAGGAAGAACTTAGATGCCAACCTCCTTAGTGTCTTTTTGTCAATTGTGGAGGCGTTCTCTGGGTATTCTTGTTTCTCCAAGTATTTCCTAATGTCATGGAACCAGGGCTTGTTATCGGGTTGCTCTTCGATCGTGAGACAATAAGAAGGCTCATCGAAGTGTCTGACTGTTATTTGCGGTTCGTGGTTCGACCAAGTCACCTTGAACATAGAGGAAAGTGTTGCCAACGCATCGGCCATTTGATTTTCTTCCCTCGGAATATGAGTAAAGGTGATTGTCTCAAACTCAGCCATTAACTCCAATATAAGGTCTCGGTATGGAATTAGCTTTGCATCTCGCGTATCCCATTCTTTATTGACTTGGTGGATTACCAACGCTGAATCCCCATATACCTCGAGTAATTTAATCCGTAGATCGATCGCAGCTTCTAACCCTAATATGCAAGCTTCGTATTCTGCAATATTGTTGGTACAGTCGAAACATAATCTCGCAGTGAAGGGTATGTGACGATTGTCAGGAGATGTCAATACCGCCCCTATGCTATGTCCTAGTGCGTTTGAGGCTCCATCGAACGTAAGGGTCCACACCAATCCTGGTTCAAGTCCTTCATCGGGTCCAGGTATTTCATAGTTTCTTACTAGCATAATGTATTCATCAGGGAAGTCGAATTTCATAGACTGATATTCTTCGATGGGCTGGTGAGCCAGATGTTCTGCCAGTACACTCCCTTTTATTGCTTTTTGAGTGACGTATTGAATGTAATATTCTGATAGTAGCATTTGCCATCTAGCGATTCTTCCTGTGAGAGCCTGTTTTTCGAACACATATTTCAGAGGATCCATCCTCGATATTAACCATGTGGAATGGTTCCGCATATATTGCCTTAGACGTTTGGAGGCCCATGCTAGGGCGCAACATGTCTTTTCCAACGGTGAATATCGAGATTCGTAATCGGTGAATTTCTTGCTAAGATAGTAAATAGCGTGTTCTTTCCTGCCAGTTTCGTCTTGCTGCCCCAGTACGCATCCCATAGACCTTTCAAGGACGGTGAGGTACATGATCAAAGGTCTTCATGATACGGGAGGCACGAGTATCGGTGGTTCTTGTAAATAACGCTTTATGGTTTCGAAAGCTACTTGACAATCATCGTTCCACTTGATCGGCTGATCTTTCCTTAATAGTTTGAATATGGGCTCACACGTAGCTGTAAGATGTGAGATGAACCTCGAGATGTAGTTCAAGCAACCCAAGAATCCACGAACTTCTTTCTCTGTCCTTGGAACAGGCATTTCTTGTATAGCTTTCACTTTGTCGGGATATACCTCTATGCCTCGTTGGCTCACAATGAATCCCAGTAGCTTTCCTGACCTTACACCAAATGTACACTTATTTGGGTTCAGCCTCAGTTTGAACTTCTTTAAGCGTTCGAACAACTTTTGTAGGTGCGTAATATGTTCCTCTTCAGTACAGGGTTTAGCGATCATATCAACCACATAAACCTCGACTTCCCTGTGGATCATGTCATGGAATAATGTGACCATGGCTCGTTGATATGTTGCCCCTGCATTTCGCAACCCGAAAGGCATTACCTTTTAGCAGAAGGTGCCCCAAGATGTCATGAAGGTGGTTTTTTCCATGTCTTCGAGTGCCATTTTGATTTGATTATACCCAGAGAACCCATCCATGAAGGAGAACACCGAAGCCTGTGCCGTATTGTCTACCAGTATATCTATGTGAGGGAGCGAAAAGTCGTCTTTTGGGCTTGCTTTATTTAGGTCCCTGTAATCCACGCACATGCGTACCTTCCCGTCTTTCTTAGGAACTGGCACTATGTTGGCAATCCATAGGGGATAGTCAACCACAGCAAGAAACCCTGCGTCAAATTGTTTGAGTACCTCTTCTCGGATTTTGTTATCCATGTCAAGTCGAACTCTTCTGCGCTTTTGTCTGACGGGTTCACAACCTTCTTTGAGTGGTAATCTATGCACAATGATATTTGTATCCAACCCTGGCATGTCACGATATGACCAAGCGAATATTTCTGCATAATCGCGAAGAAGTTTGACCAGCGATGCTTTTACGTCCTCATTTAACGTTGCCCCGATCTTGATTTCCTTAGGTTCTTTGTCTGTACCCAAGTTTATGATTTCGATGGCGTCTTGAGGAGGGAGCATGCTTTTGGATTCTTTGTCCATTAACCTTGACAGTTCTTCAGGAAGTTCATTGTCTTCCTCATCCTCTTCCTCGGACTGATTAGCGAGAGCCTCGAATCTATACTGAGTTTCAGCAGTATTATTATCGGTAGTGTCAGAAAGTGATCTGCACATGTTTTATGTTTTGTTTTTAGTATGCAGATATGGTTGTGCTTTTATGCAAGAAAGTTATTTGTCATTTTTAAGAAAGTAAATGCAAGAAAGAGACAATGTTTTCAATACCAAATGCAAACGACAATTTTATTAGTAAACTCAAACCTTGAAAATAAATGGGGCCCTTACAAACCAACTCTATGCTTCGGGCGAGGCATGAGCGACATTGTTTTTTTACTTTATTGAAGGGAAATAAAACACACGACAGAAATAAATTACTTTGAAATAGAAACTATTTCTGGTATCTCCAGGCTTGTCCAATTCTGGAGCTGCTCTCCTGGTCTGATCATTCGGATGAAGTTGGATGTACCCTCCTTAGGATCCACGCTAGATATCATAGATACATGTTCATATCCTCCTGTAACAAAAGTTTGCGTGATCGGAGGGAATTGTTGTTCCCCCTTTGCAGCTCTTGTGATCTTTGTTAGTTGATATCCTAGCCCAGGCAATCCTTCTTCTCTTGGATTTCTGGTACCTTGCCCCAGCCTTCTACACTTAAGTCTTGAAGGTCTCTCCAGGATGTTACCGCCCTTCGTATCTTCTCTACTGGTAGTGTGACAGCAGTTGCGATCTCTAGTGCTTGGAACGCGGTTTCTAGTGCCCCTTCTCCGGCTTCGATGTATCGGTACGAATCCAGATTACTAACGAATATGTCTTCCTCCCCATTGACGGTCACTATGGAGTTCCCATCCACAAATTTTATTTTCTGATGAAGAGTGGAGGTAACTGCCCCAGCAGTGTGAATCCAAGGACGTCATAATAAGCAAGTGTAAGCTGGTTCAATCTCCATCACTTGAAAATTGATGCAGAAAGTATGAGGGCCGACTACAACAGGGAGGTCTACTTCTCCGAACACTGGGCTTTGTGATCCATCGATGGCTTTAACCACTAGACGACTTGGTCTAACCACTAGGCCTTCCAAAGCTATTTTATCAAGGGTAGCTTTTGGCATTACATTTAGTGACGAACCTGTATCAATCAGAACCCTTGATAGGTGAGCTTTCCCACATTGTATAGAGATGTGCAAGGCTTTTTTATGCTCCTTCCCTTGTGAGGGTATCTCATGCTCACTGAAACTTAAACATGCCACAGTAGCCTGATTACTTGCTTGTGCTAAGTTCTCATTTGGCTTCGCAGCATTGAATATGCGACCGCTACGAGTCATGCCCCCAGGCCCAACGATGTTTGTCACCTCCGTACTACTAATAGAATCATATTCCCAAGGGACCGCTTTCATTTTATCTACCGGATATGGATCTCTGACTGGGATGATCCTAGTGTGTACTTGTGTGGGTATCAGCAATGGTGCTTTGGCGCAGGGGATGATTAATGTCTTCCTTGCCCCTGGACTAGGTATTATCAATGGCTCATTCCTCTCCAGCATGGCCACATACTCCTCCTCGGAATGTTCTTTCAACTGAATTACTCCTTGGTCCACGAGTCTCTGCAGGGTGTCCTTAAAAGCCTTGATATGTTCTAGGACGAACCCCCTTGCGAGTAGATACCTCTTAAGGGAATCTATAGGGGAAATTTGTTGTTGAACTAACTCTTGCTCAGTGACGACCTCGATCGCATTGACTGTGCCATCGTGATGAGGCATGGGATTTGTCTTCACATTAGGTTTGTCGAAAGCAATTTCCCTATACTCGATTAGGTCTTGAACTTTGTGTCTGAAAGCCCAACATTTTTCTAATGTGTGTCCAGGAGAATTGGCGTGAAATTCACACCTTTCATTAGGTCTGAAGTTGAGTGTAGTTCTTCCAGGAATCGGAGGTGGCATAGGTCTCAGTTCTACTAATTGCTCATTTACCAGATATTTCAGTATTTCGCTTCTGGAGGTAGGCAAAGGATCTAATTTCCTTGGAGGACCTTGGAACCTGTTTTGTTGAGGTGGGAACGACATAGGAGGTCTCGATTCTTGGAGCACCACTGCGTTGGTCTCCCCTTCTTTATTTTTAGCGAAGGTTGAGGTGGGCCTCTTTGAGTGATAAGAGTTAGATGATGCTCCTTGTATCTTCCCATCTTTGATTTCGTCCTCAATTCTTTCTCCGATGACCATTAGATCTGAGAATCCTGAGGATACACTTCCGATCATCTTATCGTAGTATGGTCCTTGTAGAGTTCTCATAAACATGTCAACCAGCTCCTTTTCTAGTAAGGGAGGTTGGACTCGGGACGCCATTTCTCGCCATCTTTGGGCGTATTCCTTGAATGATTCTTCCTTCTTTTGGGACAAATTTTGTAATTGTATTCGATTGGGTGCCATGTCCAGATTGTATTTGTATTGCTTTAGAAACATATTAGCAAGGTCATTCCAGCTTCGGATATGTGCCTTTTCCAATTGCATGTACCATTCAACAGATGCCCCACTTAGACTGTCTTGGAAGAAATGCATCATTAGCTTTTGGTCATTGGCATAAGCAGCCATCTTCCTGACGTACATGCGTAAATGACTTCTTGGGCATGTAAGTCCTTTGTATTTCTCAAAGTTGGGTATCTTGAACTTATGAGGAATAGTCAAATCCGGAACCAAGCTCATTTCATAGGTATCCACATCAAAGGCGTCATATCCTTCTATTGCTTTCAGCCTTTCTTCTAGCGCTTTGATTTGTCCGCTGTTTCTAGCACTTTCTTCAGAATCAGATTCGGTTTGCTTATGTTGGGGTTCCTGATTTGCTCCGTCCGCCTCCCCATATTGTAAATCCAGGTAGTCCTCATCCTTAGGTGGATTGTTAGCAGGGATGTGAACAGTGCGAGGTGCCCCATCTTTTTGAGTGGTGGGGATGAATCCTTCATGGGAATCTTCTCCCTCTTCATAGGTTCTGATAACTCTCTTAGAGGAGTGGGCATTTGACTTGTGAGGGTCGAAGCCTCGAGCAAATCCTAACAGCGGGTTGCCATCATCCGGTATTTCCTCATACTGATTCCGAGCTTCCCTAGCCCTTTCCTGTTCATCTCTAATGTCCTTCATGAACTCAACATCTGAGGCATTCCTCCCTTAATCTCATCCATAGTGCCTTTCAACTGGGTCACTTCTTCGCGAAGGGCGGCTTGATTCTGCTCTAGTTGTTCCATAGCTTTCTTCTTCTGAGCACGGGTTTGGTATGGTGGTATGGTTGCTTGATTGTCTTCTCCAATGGTGTGACTGGAGATAAATATGACATGCATGCTATGAATGTTATGTTTATGTTATGCTCATGTCTTATCCACATAGTATATATATATATATATATAATTTTTTTTCTATTATTTTTGTAGTAGAATCCTCTTTTTCTTTTAACCCTTTTGGTGAATAATTGCGAAGAAGATGAGTAATGCGGAAATAAACACACTTTATTAATTCGAAAAAAAACTTGGAAAGAAATACAATTTAAATTGTTCATATTGTAAAAAGGAAATAAACATCAAAAAAAAAATTAAACTTCCAAAGTTTAAAGTAAAAAACTATAAATGACTAAGAACGCCTATGAATGTCCTCCTTGAATTTGTCCACCATGTCTCTACAAAGCTCCATAAATTCTTTCACCGCTTCGGGAAGGATGATGGGGGAAGACTCCACTCTTTCCAAACTCTTCGGAATGTCTTGGATTAAATCATTGCACAAATAGACTAGCTTATCATAATTTTCGCGACATTTCTCATATTCTTCAAGCATCTTGGGAACCATGCTCACATGCTCATAAGCCGTAGAAACGATTGTGTATTGCCTTTTCCAATAATCCCCTTCATTCCTGGCTGCCTCGTACATCTATCTTTGCCTTATGAACACTTGCCTAAGTAATGCCATGGCTTGAAGTGCTCTATCGTACTCCCCGATGCGCTGTAAAAGTGCTTCTTCCATGGTTAATCTCCTTGCGCGCTCTTGTTGTCCAGAATTGCGAGCTTCTTGGAGATCATATTTGAGGTTCCTTATTTCTTCCTCTTAATCTTTAGTCCTATCAGTTAATTCAAAGATTACAGCCTCTAGATTTTTCTCGGATTCTGCTTTGTCATGGGAAGCTTTTTCATAACGCCTCCTCCACCTTGCAATTTCTATACCCGTGATGTTGTAGAAAGTACAATTCAAATGTAAGTATTTTATATTATCGTATCCACAGGGATTGGAGCGATATCAAAACCGTTCAACAATTTCTATAGTTCTAAGCATAAGGTTTCAAGTTTGTTTGGTTGAAAGTTACGGAAAGTAAAAATGCGTAAATAACGAAAGATAAGTTTCAGAGGAAAAGACTTGTTGGGAATTGGTTTTCATCCACCGATTCAATATGTAAATCTTAGATCAGTTATACATAATGTATGCTTGTTTCAATATCATCACGTATTGCTCACAACAAAGTTCATGTCTAAACGTTTGTTGAGATTTCTACCTTATGGTTTAATCGACGATTTCTCAGCCTATTAAACGATACGGTAGCATTAAGTTTCAATACTTGAAGTGAATATTAAACCTAAATCTATGTCTAGCATTTAGAGTTTAATAGTTGTTATCTTGGATCGAGATTAGAATCGTATTTGTCAATATCAATTCAATCCATGAAATAAACGGTAAAACGAAGATAACAACGATAATGATTCAAACATAAATTATATATAACGCCATGATTAAAGAAAATACATACTGTTTCGGTGAACTACGACCAATCCCAACAAGAGAGGGATTTAGCTACTCATGGTAGCTTGATGAACAATGGAAGAATTGAGTTGGAATAACATCAATGACGATTTCCCGACTCTCGATGTATATCCAGCTCCCTCTCCCTAAAAACCTCTATTCTTACTTCTATTATATCAGTATTACAAGGTACAAAAGTGAATATCCCTTCTGAACTGGTTTCTGCTCCTTTTATAGCTGTTCTGGCCGCCTGAGTTCGCTACGCGAACAGAAGTTCGCTGCAGCGAATGCCTTGCTTCATTGTTAAGTCTTTTGTTGAACCGCCAGAGTTCGCTACGCGAAGGATATTTCGCTACAGCGAATGTTTTCTTCAGCTTTAAGAAATTCAAATCTTCTAGAAACCACCAAAGTTCGCTACAGCGAAATATGGTTTGCTGCAGCGAATGTACCTCGCTACTGCTTGCTGCTAGCGAAACTGGGAAGTTTGATTCTGACTTCATTCGCTACAGCGAAATATGGTTCGCTGCAGCGAATCGGGCCTTCGCTACCATTCGCTACCTTTCGCTGCAGCGAATGCACTGTTTCTGGATTTTTGCCTTTGAGTGCCTGGAGTTCGCTACAGCAAAATATAGTTCGCTGCAGCGAAAGTCCTGTTTTCTGGTTTTTGCTTCAATACTATAACCTGCACAAATGCAAACTAAACCAAGTAATTTTGCACAATGATACTTTATCCAATAGTTGAGGGTTTTTATGTGAGAAATATGTCAAATAAGCAAGATAAGTGCTATGTTATTATAAGTCATTTTAGCATGAATAAAGCACTTATCAAACTCTCCCCAACTTGAATCTTTGCTTGTCCTCAATCAAAGTAAAAACAAAAGCAAGAGTTTCTAAACCACCTTCACATGATTAACCAAATTTCTCAATGAAGTATAGGAGGCACATGGCTCTTTGAAGTTTGAACATCCAAGGATAAATGTTTTTATTACTTCCTTTAGTACTTAGACATATTCATGAAACAAGTCTTCCACATAAAAACCATGTCAATCAATCCAAAGCACTAAACATGTTAATCATGAATCACACTTACCACACTTTTTGTATAAGTGAAAATGATGAGGTATGTTGATCTCTCACATGACAAATTTTGCTAACATCTATTTCAATTCATACTTTCATCCAAGCAAGATACGTTGATAAGAAAGAACATAGATCACTAAGGTCTTTTATGGTTGTAATGTGGCCAAGGTACCAAGGAAGTGTCATTTCTAGGGGAAATGGAAACAAACAAGGTTGTTGATTTATCTTTCTAGAAGAGCATTCAAGGATTTGATTCTTTTACACATATCACTCATCATACCTTCATTATTTCTTTCCTTTTGAATACACTCTTTCTTTTTTGTTCATTTCTTCTTCTTTTTTTTATTTTTTTTTTATTTTTTATTTTTTACTTTCTATTTCTTCTTTTGATTCTCAACTCTTTTTCTTTTCTTTTGAAGAAAATCTTTTTCTCTTTTCTCCCCAACTTGAACAACACCTTATTTTCTTTGAATGCTCATTATGATTTGGCAAAAGATATCATGGTTTCAAGGTTTTTTTCAAGGAAAAATAGAATCTATCATATATGAACTTTTTATGATTTTCAAAGATATAGAACAATATCCACTAAGTGGTTTTCTTAATGTATTGTTCAGTTCATCAATGATAGATTCATTGTCATATGGCTCAAAAGGGTTTGCAAAAGATCACTCACTCACAAGGGACAATGAGGCTATATTTGGTTTAGTAGTTATGCTCAATTTCAAAGAATTGCCTTGATCCCTTCTATGTCTTTGCAATTACCAATATAAATGCAAGATTAAGCATGAATCAAACGAGTTAAAACAAGAATTTTTCAGTCTCCTTAGCATATAGTGAACAATGGAAGGTTACCTCACTTTCTTGTTTTAGAACTAAGTGATTCATATGAAAACAAATCATGGCATAGGATTGAATGAACTAGTTTTATGCAGCCTACTCATGTCATGCATATGCTAAATTCTAAGAAAGTAGTAAACACATACCTTGGATAGTGCAATTCTTTCAAGTCATGCCCTTATCATTGTGCCTTTGGTTTATGTGAAGTTGATCTTCCACTCCATGCTTATTCTTTCATCTCATTGTTTAGAGGACAAATGTTCAAGCATAATTATCATGGATTGGTCATAAGACACCTTTCCTAATTACTAGATTAAAACACACAAAATTCAAAGATGAAGAAGATGGCATGATTGGCAAAATTTTTGCTGATTCTGTTGTGTTCGCTGCAGCGAACCAGGGCTTCGCGTAGCGAACTCTGCAGAATTCAGTTTTATGCAGAAAATCATTTGTGTCGTGCCATGCCATGCTATCTTATTCTTACTAACTAATGATGCAGAAAGATAATAAAGAAGTAAAAGGTTGGGTTACCTCCCAACAAGTGCTTGTGTAACGTCATTAGCTCGACGCCTGTTTTGAATAAACTTACGGTGGTTTGTATGAATTCGTCAAAGCATTCTTGCCACCATCTTTTGGCCTTTCTTTCTCATCCATTCCTTTCAATGCTTCCAGGCCCACTTCATCAGGAGCTTTAACTTTGGAATAATTATCCTCCTTGTGTTGAAACAATGTGAAGTTCACTTCTTCATCTTTGTACCTTACTTTCATCTTCCCTTCATCCACGTCAATCATCATTCGGGCTGCCTTTATGAAGGGACGGCCCAAGATCAGAGGTGTTTCGTCTATTTTGTCAATATCCATCACCATAAAATCTGTTTGGAATAAGAAGTTCTCAATTTCCACCATAACGTCTTTCACTATGCCAATTGGTTTTATGATAGATTTGTCAGCAAGTTGCAACATCATTTTTGTAGGTTCCATATCAAGATTGTCAATTTGAAAAACAGATAACGGAAGAAGATTTGTGCTTGAACCAAGATCAATCAAAGCTTTAAACTTGAGATTTTTAATGGTGACTGGAACTGTTACGCTTCCAGGATCAACATTGTTTTCTTCTTCCTCCATATGTTTTCCTTTTTCTTGATTTTTCTCCACAACTATACCTTTTGAATTCTCCCCAACTTTGTCTTGAACAATGTCACTACCTTTTGTTGTGATTGCATTACAAGTTTCCTTGCGATTAACTTGAGTGGTGGCAGAAAACGTACCTCTTTGTTGCTCACTTAGTTGCTTCGCAATTTGCCCAACTTGCGTTTCAAGATTTCTAATTGACGCATCAGTGTTTTTCTGGTTTGCCATGGACAATTGCATGAATTGATTCAAGGTATCCTCGATCTTTGAAAGCTTGTCTGGCTGCGTGTAACTTTGGTACTGATTCGGTCGGTTTTGGCCATAGCTTGTGTTGTTGTTGTGTGGATAACCTTGATTGTACGGAACTTGCCTTTGTAGTTGATTTCCCATATATTTTACCTCTTCGCTGATCGGGGGACAGAAACCAGTTGGATGATCACCCGTACAAAGTTCACAAAAAGCTACTTGTTGTGATGCGTTTGACGAACCGTGCACATCTTTGAGTTGTTAAGGAAGCTTGGACAACTGTTTTGTCAATTCCTCTACGGTTTGAGTGAGCAGTTTGTTTTGTGCTAGGATTGCATCATTTGTACCCAATTCCAAAACTCCAGGCTTCTTTTGGACGGTACCTCGATTGTGTTGAACTTGGTGATCTGTGAGAGCCATCTTATCAATGATTGAAATTGCTTCTGCTGCACTTTTTGCTATTAAGGAACCTCCAGCTGTTGCGTCAAGTAAAAGTTTCGGTTGAGGTAATAATCCATTACGGAAAATGTGGATTTGTGACATGTCATCAAAACCGTGGTTTGGACACTTCCGTAGCATGATTTATAGCGTTCCCAGGCTTCACACAAAGTTTCATTTGAAAATTGGGTGAATGTGGCAATAGCTGTCTTTGCATCCATGAATCGGTTGTGAGAAAAGAATCTGCTAAGGAAGTTTCTCTCTAACACATTCCAATTGGTCATGGTTTCCGTTGATTGATCGAGGTACCAATCCTTTGCTTTGCCGATCAAAGAGTGCGGGAATAATCTCATGAAAACGACTTCCTCTTCAGCTTCTGGTGCACCTAATGTACCAGCTATTTCGTAGAATCGGGTGAGGTGAGTGTATGGATCTTCATGATCCAAACCTGCAAAAGTATTAGCATAAATAATTTGCAACAATCCTGTTTTCATCTCAGCTCGTCTTGCGGCTGGATTGTTGGTGAGATGAGCGATCCGCCTTGGGCTACTTTCGCACGGGCCATTGACAACTTCAGCCATTGTTTCTTTTGATGAATTTGATGTGGATGCTCCTTTCCTTTTCTGTTTGGATTTTTGTTTCTTTGTTTGCTTCTTGTTCTTCCGGATTGTTCTCTCGATCTCGGGATCAAAAAGAAGTTGCTCCTTCGAACTTTTTCCTCGAAGCATAAACCGAATTTTCTTCACCTATCCAAACACTTGAGCAAACGTTGCAAAAAACAGAAAAATATCTACAATATATAACAAATGCACAACGCTTAAAAGTATAGAAACGATTGCGATGTTTTAATATCTTAAACGCCAATCCCCGGCAACGGCGCCAATTTGATGTTGTAGAAAGTACAATTCAAATGTAAGTATTTTATATTATCGTATCCACAGGGATTGGAGCGATATCAAAACCGTTCAACAATTTCTATAGTTCTAAGCATAAGGTTTCAAGTTTGTTTGGTTGAAAGTTACGGAAAGTAAAAATGCGTAAATAACGAAAGATAAGTTTCAGAGGAAAAGACTTGTTGGGAATTGGTTTTCATCCACCGATTCAATATGTAAATCTTAGATCAGTTATACATAATGTATGCTTGTTTCAATATCATCACGTATTGCTCACAACAAAGTTCATGTCTAAACGTTTGTTGAGATTTCTACCTTATGGTTTAATCGACGATTTCTCAGCCTATTAAACGATACGGTAGCATTAAGTTTCAATACTTGAAGTGAATATTAAACCTAAATCTATGTCTAGCATTTAGAGTTTAATAGTTGTTATCTTGGATCGAGATTAGAATCGTATTTGTCAATATCAATTCAATCCATGAAATAAACGGTAAAACGAAGATAACAACGATAATGATTCAAACATAAATTATATATAACGCCATGATTAAAGAAAATACATACTGTTTCGGTGAACTACGACCAATCCCAACAAGAGAGGGATTTAGCTACTCATGGTAGCTTGATGAACAATGGAAGAATTGAGTTGGAATAACATCAATGACGATTTCTCGACTCTCGATGTATATCCAGCTCCCTCTCCCTAAAAACCTCTATTCTTACTTCTATTATATCAGTATTACAAGGTACAAAAGTGAATATCCCTTCTGAACTGGTTTCTGCTCCTTTTATAGCTGTTCTGGCCGCCTGAGTTCGCTACGCGAACAGAAGTTCGCTGCAGCGAATGCCTTGCTTCATTGTTAAGTCTTTTGTTGAACCTCCAGAGTTCGCTACGCGAAGGATATTTCGCTACAGCGAATGTTTTCTTCAGCTTTAAGAAATTCAAATCTTCTAGAAACCACCAAAGTTCGCTACAGCGAAATATGGTTCGCTGCAGCGAATGTACCTCGCTACTGCTTGCTGCTAGCGAAACTGGGAAGTTTGATTGTGACTTCATTCGCTACAGCGAAATATGGTTCGCTGCAGCGAATCGGGCCTTCGCTACCATTCGCTACCTTTCGCTGCAGCGAATGCACTGTTTCTGGATTTTTGCCTTTGAGTGCCTGGAGTTCGCTACAGCGAAATATAGTTCGCTGCAGAGAAAGTCCTGTTTTCTGGTTTTTGCTTCAATATTATAACCTGCACAAATGCAAACTAAACCAAGTAATTTTGCACAATGATACTTTATCCAATAGTTGAGGGTTTTTATGTGAGAAATATGTCAAATAAGCAAGATAAGTGCTATGTTATTATAAGTCATTTTAGCATGAATAAAGCACTTATCAACCCGCTTGTTCCAACCTTTCATTATGTGCGATTAAATCAAAGTTAGCACTTAAGACTCCTTCGATTGCACGCTTTCTTTTATTCCTTTGTCTATCATTCTCTTCCTTAGCGGCTTGAAGCTCTTGGCTCTTATCTTTAAGATCGAGGCGTAGTTGGCTCCTTTTGTTGGAAAGTCGATGTATGTCAAGCTCTAATTTTTCCTTTTCCTTACGGGACGCCTCTAGGGCAGCCTTGATTCCTTCTATCTCTTCGATGGATAGAGAAACAGGATCAGGAGAATCGGGCTTGTATGTAGGATCCACACCAAAAGGAAGTAAATTTTTTCCAACTCTCTCTTGAACCCATCTACTGTAAGGTTCCTTAGCAATAACATTCTTTGGCCCATAATTCTTTTTTTGAACATGCTTCCAAGCTTGAATGATTTTCTTTAATGTCCTAGGATTACCTTTCCCATTATCATGCAAAATTAATTCTTCTACTTATTGTTCGGAAGGCTCACAATCCATAGAATGACCCAATTGGCGCAATGCTAGCACGGGGTTATAATTAATACAACCTAAAGTTCCCATTAAAGGCACATTGTTGAATTCTCCACATTTGTAAATAATCCTTTCGGAGTTTAATTTTCTTGCAAACCAAAAGATAGAATCCGCTTTGAGAGTCCTTAATTTCTGAGACCATTCATGCCTAGTCAAATCTTTGATCAAATAGTTGGCTTTGTAGAGATGCGAAGTCAACCAAGAGTACAATAAATGAACACAACAGAATATCATTCCTCTTTTCTTTTCATACCGATCATGGATGGTATAATAAATATTAGCAAGAATGGTAGGAGTTGGATCCTCATTTGAATTCCTGAAGGAGGTAAAAACGTGAATAGCAGCATGATCAACATATTTCGCCTTCTTTGGCAACAAAATAACACCAAAAATTAAAAGAGCCAAAAAAATGTCCACAAATGTCCCATTGTTTCTTTTGAGCATAAGACATGGATTGAGCTTCTAAATAAGATCTCTGAATCCCATGTACATTACCATCAGTTTTATAATTAGGTTCTAAATCCGCAGCGGGCACCTCTAAGGCTTTAGACAAATCAGAAATCTCAACTTTCTTCACAGCACCTGTATAAAATTCTTTTTTAATCTTCGAGAACCCAAGCATAGTATCCATCTCTTCCAAAGTAGGAGCCAACTGAAAATCCTGAAACGTGAAACACCTAAGCGGAGGATCATAGAACTGAATCAAAGCGGTGATGGCTTCTTCTTGAACCTTAACCTTGAGCAAATCCAAAATATCACCATAACGGCCCACAAACCTGTTCAAACCATTTGATGACATTTTATCTCTGATTATCCTCAGTTTTTTGATATCAGGTACCGAGACAGCAAGGTGGACAATATGCTTCTTATCACTCATTTTCCTGAATATTCACCTAAAGAATTATTATTTTTATTTCCTTTTTTTTACCTATGGATAAGACATGATATAAAAAAAATATGCATATGATGTAATGATGCACGCAAACAAATGTCATACCCTAATTTTTGACCCCCCTGAGATGACATATCTTCAGGATTTTCATCAAGTCAAAGCAAGTACCCAGAGCAGCCTGGCATTCAATCAAGGATGTTCAAAGACAAGAAAACTTAGGCAAAGGATCAATCAATGGAAGAATTAGTCTCTAATACAATCATAAGACTCAAGAGCTTCATTTTTTTCACCTATGATTGATTAGACACCCATTCATCTGAGTACAGGTTTACTCAGGTCACCAGGCTTGGGTTTTTTAGCCTATCAAGGACTAAAATTAAGGATCACCTTTGGGAAACCCTAAAAAGCCCCAGGGGGTCATTCAAAGAAATCAATCATCTTCAAATAGCTCATATGACAAGATCCACTAGACATCACACCTCAATTCAAAGTCTATAGTCATTATTTTCATATGGTCGACAATTAGGGTTTTTGACCTAATTCACCAGGATAGTTGACTTTTAATCAGAGGCATGGATCCAAAACTCAAGACATGATTCAAGAACCTCTGCTACCTCAATATAATCCATTTACATCACTCATTTGAGGAGAGGATCTTGATTCTACACAAAAGTCCAAATTTTCACTTTATCAGGAAAAAGTCAACTGTATGGGTTCACCTTTGACTTTTAAGATTTTGGTCAAACCATGACTTTCAAAGATCAATATCATCAATATATGGTTATTAAAGTCATTTGACCAAAGAAATTCAAAGAAATTCATCAAGGAGCGAAAAGTCGGGAATTAGGGTTTTTGAAGGCATGGTGAGAACTCAAAATTTCACCTACACAACTCAAAAAACTTCCAACATGAAAGTTGTAGATCTTGCAAAATAAAACAACATCTTACAATGCAACTTTTTTCAAGAAATCAATCATTTAAGAGATTTGAAAATTTTGAAGTTTTAGGTCATAAACACTTAGAAAATTTTCTAAGTATTTTTAACTTAGTTTTCTTCCAACTTTGGCCTCATTTTTCACAAATTTGCCAAAGGATTTTGAAGGAACCATAAACTAATGATTTGAAGTAG
Organism: Vicia villosa; assembly: GCF_029867415.1. Lineage (NCBI taxonomy): Eukaryota > Viridiplantae > Streptophyta > Magnoliopsida > Fabales > Fabaceae > Vicia > Vicia villosa. The sequence goes on from NC_081183.1 coordinate 131,430,021, forward strand.
ATGTTTAGTGCTTTTCAAATTGTGTTCAACCTTCTCCAAATTCATTTTGAGCTAAGAGTTATGCTTGTTCAAAGTTGGCCTCATGAAGTGAAATTATAGGTCATGTACAATTTGAAACTTTGCAATTTTGTGCAAATGACCTCTCTTATGGATGCTACATGACCCATAACACATCTGCAAACATGCCATGCATTCATTTTTACCATGACATGAGAATTGAAGAAGATTCTAAAAACAAGAACATGTGATTATGTAATGATTACATTTGTGAATTTATGGCAAATTAATGAATCACCCAAGGAATCTTCTCACCAACCAATTAGAGCTCATTTCTGTCTCAGAATTGTCCCCTACGATCAAGCAAAATCGAGGGCTAGGGGATTGATCAAATGGAATCAAAATTCTCATCATTGCATAAGAGATATTTGCAAACTTCCTTCATGGCCAAGAAAACCAAATCAACCTCACTAAGCAAGCTCACTCCTCTGCAACTATACTGAACCATTTGCCTATAAATAGGAGAGCATACCTTAGTAGAAAAACACACCAAAGCAACAGAATTCTTGCTTTCTCTCTTCGTTCTTCATACTTAAGGTTTTCAAAGGTTCTTTGGCAAGAAGACTCGGATTCTTCAAACCAGAGCTCTTCCTTTGGAATTAAGTATTCAAACACATTAGGGGAGTCATTTAGAGGTGATCCAGACCTCTGAAACACTTCTGTGCGTGGGGAATCATCATCTTCACCTCTCACTTGGAGCTGTTGCAGTTGGGGTCGAGCAAGAGGTTCTGGGTACTTTCAGTCCAAGCTAAGCATCTCAACACCTTCCAGGAGGATCACTGAAGCTATCTGGATCGTTGCAACAACTCTGCAACACACTTTGATCAGAGCCAAATCTTCATTTTTCAGGTAAGTTCCAAAAGCTTCAAACTCTATGATTCGCGCATGATAAATTTAAAATGAAGTTACCAGTTGGTTTCTGCACCTTCATAGATCATTAGCCCTCAATCAATTGCATCAAAACATGCATATATAGCATTTCATGTTTAATTTCAGTTTCAGGGTTCTTAGTGTTCATGCTTTCGAATTTTATGTTACACTTAGAATAAATGAAATTAAAGGATACTATCATGATCCTCGTCCAAAAACGAGCAAAATCCATCTTTACATCTTTGGATTTGGTTGAGAATTGAGAGAGATGCGATTTCCAGAAATTCAAAAGCTTGAGGTTGAAGATGAAGATGGTGGCGCCATTTTTCAAATTTTCTAGGTTTTAGTTTATTTTATTTTGAATGGTATGCGTTTTACAAACGAATTCATCGTTTGCCCTAGTGGCCTCACATGCGCTCTTAGTCTCCTCATGCCCATAGTCTGGGGTTCGAATCCCCCTCGCCCCAGACTTTTTGATCCTTTTATTTTTTTAGATTTTTCTAACTCGTTTTGAAACAAAACCAAATGCGCGCGTATTGTAGTGACCAACTGGCGTTTGGCCCAGTGGTATTGTTTTGATTGAGTGACCATAAGAACGTGAGTTCAAGCCTTGGTGGAGACATTCCTAATTTTTTACCACTTTTCACACCTATTTTCTTCAGAACTTCACACAATTATTTAACCTATCAAATAAATCCATTTTTACTTCATTTTTCACACACTTGTCATTTAATATATCTATTTTGTGAATAATCAAAAAAATCATAAAAATATTATTTATCTCATGTGTTTTTATTAGGTTTAAAATAGTATGTTTTAAGTGTTTTCTTAAATACTTTAAATATATATACTCATTTTGTTTTAACCTAATTATTTTGTGAATAATTTTATGATAAAACCCTAATTGTTTAGGTCTTAATTAGGCATAGATCTTTATCTTTACCTTAATTAAGTTGACTTTTGTCAATTTTCAAAACTATTTTCAATCTCCGTTTAAACAGATGATTAAGGTTTTCAAACAACAAAACCTTATATCATTTCAATCATTTTCTAACTGTTTTTTTTATAAACAGCAAATAATCTCTGGGCCTCTATTAGAGTGTAAGACCCAACACCTTCTTTCTTTTCATAGTTTGTTTTTCAAAAACTGTATTTACAAAATCTTCTTTCTGTTTTCAAAACATTCTTCTGGTATTTGAAGGGCATTATTCCCGGTGAAACTCTTCAGATACCTATGTGACCTTTGTCCATCTTCACTTCTTCTGTTTTCAAAAACCCTTAACTTTTTATCATAAATATTCAATTGTCATCAATAAAACAACAAAAAAATTGCTGGTAAGGCTTGGTACATACTTCTTCAAAGGCCTCCACTCCATCCAGGTTAGGCTTTACAAGCTTTCAATTTACAGTTTTTATTTAAATTACTATCAAATATAAACTGTACATATATTTGTTTAGAACTACGTTTGAGTGTAAACCCTAGGACAGTTAAACTATATATATATATATATATATATTATAGGAATATGACCTAGGATTGAGAATGTCTTCCCGGTGAAGGCTCTTTCCTAATTAGAAATCTGTAGTTCAAAACCCCCAAGATGAATTATTCCCGGTGAAACATCTTTGCAAAAACTTTAGAACAAAAAATAGGACACATCCACCCAAAGAGGAATTATTCCTGGTGAAACCTCTTACCCATTTGCTTAGAGCCAAAATAAGTTCAAAACTACATAGCTTTCTCTTGTGCTATAACAAGGACCCTCGATTAGCCTCCTCTTGGGCTTTGTACAAGGACCCATAGGCTTCTTAAAAGCATTTCCAGCTTCCTCTTGAGCTTGTATACAAGGACCCATCAGGTTTCTTATAAACATAGGAACAGGTCTTTAGTCACCTTTTAGCCTATCCTGGTGAGTTTTCTTCCAATTTAAACCCGACTTTAAACAAGCTAAGTTTGTCTCAATTTTACATTGAGTACACCTTTTGGAATGAGAGACATGGACAGTCTCTGTCACCCTTACCTTCATCCATTTTCCTTAGCAGAGTCTAGGATCCATGTTTGCTTATCCTCAGCAAGAGTCAGCCTTCATCTTGGGCTTTAAACAAGAAGTCTCCACTAGATAATCTTTCTGCCATTCATTTTAACAAAAACCCCTGGAAAGGGTTAGCCTCCAAATCAATCTTTCATTTCAAACAAAAACCCCTGGAAAGGGTTAGCCTCCAAATCAATCTGTCATTTCAATCAAAAACCCCTGGAAAGGGTTAGCCTCCAAAATCAGTCCTTCAAAAAACCAAAGATTCATTCTCTTAGGAGATAATTTCCCCAAAAGAGTCAAAATCCCCAGAAAGGGTCAGTCTCCAAAAAACATGATAAAATCAGTCTTTTAACAGACAATTTCTCCAGCTGAGTCAAAACCCCTGGAAAGGGTCAGTCTCCAAAATCACTCCTTCAAATTCAAAGACTCATTCCTTTAAAAGATAAATTCCCTAAAAAAGAGTCAGCCTCAATTCTGGGCTTTGTACAGAACACCAAAAAACTCCTTAATTTAAATTCTCCCCAGTAGAGTTATCATTTCAATAAATTAATAAATCACTCAAAAAGCCTCAAGCTTGGGCCTCATGCAAGCCAGCTAAAGTCAAATCTTTTATACAGTAGATAGACGTAGCTTATCTCTATAGAGAGATATTTTTACTACTCTACCACATTCAAACAAACAAACATTTCAACATTTCAATTTCAATTTCAATTTCAATCAAAGTCTCCCATTTAGGACTCTGAAAGACATGCTCTGGCACATCCCCAGACTTGTACACTTTCCCTAATTTGGACGAGCATCTTTCTTTCATTCAAGAGATACTAGCATACTTGCAAACACACAAGTAAGGTCACTCTCTTAATGAAATGAATCCAGTTATTCTGTCACTCTTTCAAAATGTTTGTGGTAGAATAGTACAAATACCTCTCTGTAAAGATGATTTCATGTCTCTTTACTGTAAACAGAGATTTAATACAAGCTTCAACCTTGAGCTTCAAGCAAGGCATTCAAAAACAATTAATTTCCCTAGTTAGTTCCCCGAACTACATTAAGCTCTGACTTCCACTAGGGATATGTGTCGCGGGCGAAAAATCGTTTTGTTCCTCTTTTTTGTGGGATGAGACACCTGATGCCTTCTTTGGGCTCGAGTGCTCATAAAAATGATTTTTCTTTTATTTCGACCAAACTTTTTATTATTTCCAAAGGAGGAAAAGGGAAAAAGCTGCAATAACCTAAAAAGTGGGGGGAGATCTTGGGTAAGAGGGTTGGTTATACGAAGGGAAGGTATTAGCACCCAACGTATCTGTAGTACTCTACAGGGTTCTTTATTGTTTTTTATTCTATGCTACGGTGAAGGTTCTGTTGTGAAATAGGTGGGACCTAAGGTGTTTGTTTGATTATGCTCGCAAAGATCATCGCGATCCTCTGCATACATATCCCTTAGAGGGAATCAGAGCATCTGTAGCTCGGGGTCTACGGGTGCTAAGGTTTGAATGGTTTTTTCTGTTTTGTTTTGCTCGCCAAGGATCGACCTTGTGCCTACGTATTCTCAAAGGGATGTTGAGAAAGTCAGAGCAATCGTAGTTCCCACTTATGCTAGTGGAAGCAAAGGAAAATAGACAAATGTCGTCTAAATGCTAGATGTATCTAATCTATATCATCACATACATCTGTTTGATTTTTGTTTGTTTAACCAGCCTTGTGGCAAAAACTTTCAATGAAGTCAGCCTTGTGACAAAAAGTTTTGATTAATCAGCCAGCCTCGTGGCAAAAGTTTCAATGAAGTCAGCCTTGTGACAAAAACTTTGATTAATCAGCCAGTATGGTGGCAAAACGGTTTGATTGATTAGCCAGCCTTGTGGCAAAAAGAAGTTTGATTGATTAGCCAGCCTTGTGGCAAAAAAGTTTGATTTTTATTGATTGATTGTTTGTGATGATATAGAAGAGATACTCCTAGCATAGAGATGAAAAATGTCTAATCTCCTAGGGTATTTGATTTGGATATTGGGGATGCTTATAAGAAGCCCGTGGGTCCTTGTACGAAGCCCAAGAGGAGGCTATCCGAGGGTCCTTGCATTGTAAGCCCAAGAGGAGGCTATGGGAGGGACAATCCAGGGTCCTTGCATTGTAAGCCCAAGAGGAGGCTATGGGAGGGTCACTCGTTTGTACAAAGCCCAAGGGGAGGCATGGTATAGTTGGTTTGAGCTCTTAGAGCGATTTCACCGGGAAACCATACTCTATGTCCTAACCTAAACTAGGGAGATTCTTTGCACGAAGCCCAATAGGAGGCTATGGGGAACCTAGTGTTGTACTAAGTTGAACAAGTATATAACACAATCACACATATGAACAAGTACAAACAAATATGCACAAGTACATGAACAAATATGAACAGTTATATGAACAGTTATATATGACAAAGTGTGTGTATATAATGGAGTTTATGAAGGAAATATACCTGTAAGCATGCTCCATTTGTATACACGGGGGCTCGGGACTCATACTCGGGGAGAGGCCCATTTGAGTTTATTCAAAAGCTATGTAAACAGGTATTCACAAAGGGCTTGGGACTTATACCTACATGGAGGCCCATGGTATTTTTGGGAAGATTTAAAGAAAACCTTCATTTTTGGTTTGTTATTCAAAGTTAAAAAAACAGATTGAGATATGTACAAAAGGCGTACAATGAAATACCTAATTTCATGTACTCGAGTGGGTATGTACAAAAGGGCTTGGGGCTTATACCTACATGGAGGCCCATGGTATATTTGAACAGCTTTGAAATTGTTTTGTTAACAGACGCGTCGTTTGAAAAACGGTTTGAAAGTTTGTTTTGAAAGAAAGTTTATTTATTTTGAATAAAAAGACTGTGTAAAAAGAAAAAGGAGTGGGTCTTATACTCTCTAATATTCGAGAGGCCCCACATCGTTTTGAAAATCAATTGATCAATTAAAAAAAAGATTTAATCAATAGTTTCAAAAAGAAATGGTTTATTGTTTTGAAAAGAACGATCGTTTGTTTTAAAACAATTTGAATTTGACAAAAGTCAACTTAATTAAGTAAAAAAAATCAAATTTTAATGCTTAATTAAGACCTAAGCGATTAGGGTTTGATCACAAAAAATATTTACAAGTGATTAGGTTAAGAATCAAATGAAAAACAATATTTTAAAGTATTAAAAAACACTTAAAACATGTCATTTTGAACCTATTTAAAAATGTATTAAATAAATCTTTTTTTGTGATTTTTTTTTATATTCATAAAATATATGTGTTAAATAAAGAGTGTACAAAAAATGAATGAAAAATGAATTAATTTGATGTGTTAATTAATTAATTAAAGTTGTAAAAAAAATGAAGAAAAACAAGTGTTAAAAAAATGGTTTGGTCCCTAGAGGACTTGAACTCGTGACCCTAAGGTCACCAACCAAAACAATAACCAGCTGAGCCACGCTTGTGGCTTGTTAGTAATACGCGCTTGGTAGAATATATTACTCAACTGAATTTTAAAACTTATGAACCAAAAAACGCGCCAAGAACACAATCCCAATTTGAATTTGAATTTTCTGAAAACTGAACCAAATTGATCAAGTGAAGGGTCTAACTCACTCGTTTTTTCATAAGGATCATGATGGTGGTCTTTAATTGCATTTATTTTCACTCTAAGGCTATCAATTTTCTGATGAACACGAAGAACCCTAATTCTATGATTCAATCTGAAATCGTGTGTGTGCAAGTTATGATGCAATTGATTGAGGGTTAATGATCCTCATGTGTGCAGAAATGAGATGGTATGTTCATATTTCATTTATGATGCGTGGAGAGTAGAGTTTGAAGTTCAAGTGCACTTACCTCAAAAACGGCCAAACTGAGAATTGGATTTTGATCTGGAGGTGTTACAGATGCTTTGTATCAATCTGAATAGCTTCTATGATGATTATGGAAGGTGTCTGGATGTCTGGAACAAGTTGAATTCATCTGAGCATGGCCATGGCACCCGATCTGCAGTTGCTTCAAGTATGAATCGAATTTGAAGATGGAGATGTTTCAGATCATATGTGAGTGTTTGGATAGTTCATATGTGATATATATGAGGTGTTGGAAGTGTTAGTTTGGACAGAAATGATCTTGAATGGATTTTGGCATGATAAGGCCATGGTTATGCATATTTGAGAAGTGAGGTAGTGATTTTGAGCTTGAGGTGTTTTTGGGGTGTATGAGTGGTTCAAACAAGTTTCAAATGATGTTTATGAGTTGTGGGAAGCATCATTTTGCTCAGAACTTCAAAGGTTTAGAGGTTGAGCATTTTACCTCTTTGAAACTTAAGAAACTTGCAATTCAAGAAAGAAGAGAGAAAACCTATAATTGTGAGGTTTTGGTGTGAATTGAAGAGTGATTTGAACCTCTATTTATAGGTCAAAGTTTCTGAATACAAAGCTCTTGCAAGTTGATCAAGAATGATGATTTGGCTTAAGAGATAAAATGGAATCTTTCACATTAAATGCAAATGGTTAAAAGTGACTTAACCATGGTTATTTCTCAAGCTTCTTATCCTCTTCCATTCTGATCTCAAATCAGAAAATATCTACCAATTATTGCATCTATGCATCATTACTTGGATCATTTGGCAAAATGGTTCATAACTTAGTGAAAATGGCTTGAAATTTTAAGTGAAAAGTTCACTAATGTCAAAATTCAAAACCATAGCTACACTCCATATTTTTTCATGCTCTTGGACATTTTGGAAAGCTCATGTTACACACTTCAAAAGCCTAGTTGAAAGTTTCTTCAAGACCTTTAAGGAAATGGGTGAAAAAGATCCATGAACTTTGAAGAAAATGAAGTTTTAAGTGAAATTTTCATAAGATGCCAACTTTGAAGCTCCATATCTCTTAAATGGTTGATCTTATGGAAAAAAATTATATGTGTCAAAGTTGTTTATTGGATCAAAATCTACAACTTTCATGTTGGAAGTTTTTTTCAGTTTGTAGGTGAAATTTTGAGAAATTCCCTTTCAAAGTTTGGAAAAAAACCATGAAAAACACTTAGAAATTTTTCTAAGTATGGAAAGTCAAACTTTGACTTTTTGATTCTTGATTGATTTTCTTGATTTTTCTTGATCAAATGACTTCATATATCATATATTGATGATTTAAAACTTCAAAAGTCATGGTTGACCCAATTTCCCCAAAAGTCAATGGTGATCTTGTACAGTTGACTTTTTCAGACGAATCGCGTTTCTGGAGTTTTCAATGAAACAGGCTATCCTCATCAAATGAATGGTATGAATGGATCACATTGAAGCATTAGAGGATATTGAGCCATGGTTTGAGTTGTGGCACCATGTCCTGATTAAAAAGTCAGTTGTTCAGTGAATTAGGTCAAAACCCTAATTGTCGACCTGATGAAATTGATGACTGTGGATCTTGAATTGAGATGTAATTTCCATTGGATTTTGTCATAGGGATTATTTGAGAATGATTGAAACCTTTGATTGACTTCCTGGGGATTTTTAGGGTTTCCCAAATGTGATCCCTGATTTTGGTCCCTGATAGTTCAAAACCCTAATCTGATGATTTGAAATTTCTCTGTTGATCAATCCTTGTGTAGGAGATGTTATGAGCCAATGGATTAGGTCAAAATGATGCACTTGTGGTCTTGAGGTCATGTCCCAAGTCATTAGGTCAAATTCTGAGCAAAAGTCAGGAGTGTGTTGCCTTTAGTCAAAACCCTAATTCAGTCGATTCAGAGCCTCTGAGCTTGTTGAGATGGATTTTGAGGACCAAATGTTAATTGTTGATTGAAGATGATTCATTTGAGATGAAGGGAGAACAAAACCCTAATTGATTGTTACTTGTACTGATGAGTGATTTCCTGATTAAATCCTGCTGAGTCACAAGTAGCAAACACAAGCTATGCAATTTGTTAGAGATGCAGATGATGCATATGCAAATGATATGAGGTGGTATCTTAGGTCAAAAATTGGGGTATGACAGATGCCCCTATTTAAGTTTCTTCAACCTGAGACATGAAGATTGAAAATCTTTATTTTGATAGGGTGGAAGAGACTTAAATATCAGAAGACGCAAATTTTGGACCTAAGATACCAAAATTGCGAATGATGCAAGGATATCTTCACCGAGGGATATCAAACTGACTCCACTGGGGAAAAGAGGTTGGGAAGGATGTCTCAATCCGTTTTAGGAAGAGAATCCGTTTTTTTTCTTCGGGAAAGCAAGTGTATGCTTCACCGGGGAATGATAGCTTTGCAAGAAAAGCTTACCTATCGACATTATCGACTATCAGCATGGGGATAGACCTGTTTAATAATGCGAAGGTGAAAGGTATGAAACTGTATTACCGACTACCAGCATGGTGATAGACTTGACAAGGTAAAAAGAGTTTCAAAGGTTCGGTTAATATTACCGACTATCAGCATTGTGATAGACATGTTAATAATATAACCAGAACAAAAGGTTACCGACTACCAGCCTCGTGATAGTGGTTTTGAAGACATGATCAATTATCAGCCGAGTGATAAAATGATTCTGGAGACTTTGTTAGGGGAATTACTGGTTATTCAGCCTTGTGAACAGTAATAAGGCCCTGATTGTCAAATGGTCTTCATGATTGATTCCCTTGAGAGGAGAAGTCTTTTGAAAGAGACATAAGCTGCTCAGATGATGAGGCTATTGCTCATTGTCTGTTTTTCACAACTCTATTTGAGGAATCGGAACTTGAATCTTTGGTAAAGACAGGGTTCTAACCAAAAATGAATTGGAAAGAGACAGTCAAACAAGACTTTGTACCCATGAGGAATGAACTCAACTGGGGATTCTCTCCTTTGTTTTGAGAGGAGAAACTAAAGCAACCTTCTTCCACGAGGAATGATCTCAGTGGGGAACTGGAGAAACAAAAGGTATTCTTTCTGCTTATGGGTGACAACCTACTTGGAGAGAGGACACGCCCATACCTGTTTCTTTTTCTTTTTTTTTTTTCTTTTCTTTTTTTTTTTTTCTTTTTTTTTTCCTTTTTGGGATAGATATATCCTAAACAAGTGAATATGAAGCAACATTGAAAAATGCAAGAATGCATAAATGATGCAAATATGTATGAATGATGAATGTCATGAATGTAGCATGCATGCTGACAATACTGACAGACAAAAGAGCGTATACTGGAGAGGGACCGACGTCGCAATACAACCAGATACTTGGCAAATGTTCTTCAACACGGTGTAGATAACACGGGTGATGAATGGTGCTGCATGTTTTAAACTTCTCTGGGGAAGATAAGCATCTTTTCTCATTGAGATGGAAGAACCTTTTCACTGGAGATGGAAAATCTTCATCACTGGGGATAAAAGAACTTCTTTACTGGGAATAGAAGAGCTTCTTCACTGGGGATAGAAGAGCTTCTTGTCATAATCTTTGATTCATCCTATGGAGATAGTTGTTGATGTTCCTTCTGTTGTTCACAACTCAAAGGAAAGTTTCGCTTTTATTTTGAAAAAGAAAAGTGAAGTAAATTCATTTAAAACTTATTTTTTTCTTTTTTGTTTCAAAAGTGAATAACACAATTAAAGCATCATTTTGCAAGCTGAAAGAAATTAAAGATTGCAAACAAATGGGCACAAGGCTCAAATTTATTTAATAGGATGGTGATCAGCCAAAGGCGTGATTCCATAGAGTATTTACAAAAGTTGGAAATGGTAATTATACGGAAAAGGCTACATTGAAAGCAATAACCACTATTCCCCCTAACAACTTTGAGTTCCAACTGTGCTTGTCGCTTCAGATTGGCGATGATTTGATTGTAGATTCTTTGATGAAAAAAAGACTCTTCAGATGACGAAGTACGGACTGATGCAGTTACTTTGTCATAATCCCTAATTTTTGCCTAGATTGCCCTTTCAGGTTTTCAATCTACCAGGATGAATTTTTTCTGTTTATTGTCTCTAATTTTTGCCTGGACCGCCCTTTCGGGTTTTCAGTCCACCGAGACGCTCATTTTTGCCTAAGTCGCCCTTTGCGGGTTTTCAACTTACCGAGCTGTTCTTTTGTATTTTTTAGACAAAGTATTTCTTGACTGCATCAGCATTCACAGGATGTGGGAGTTCAACACCATCCATGGTTGCAAGAGTCATGGCGCCGCCAGAAAATGTTCTTTTGACAACATATGGGCCTTCGTAATTAGGAGACCATTTGCCCCTAGAATCTGGTTGAAAAGACAAGATCTTTTTAAGCACGAGGTCACCTTCTCGAAATTCACGAGGTCGAACCTTTTTGTTGAAGGCTTGTTTCATCCTTGCTTGGTATAACTGTCCATGGCATAGAGCAGTCATACGTTTTTCTTCGATTAAGTTCAACTGATCGTATCTGCTTTGACACCATTCAGCCTCTGATAACTTAGTTTCCATGAGGACTCTCATTGATGGGATTTCAACTTCTACGGGGAGCACAGCTTCCATGCCGTATACTAGAGAAAAGGGAGTTGCCCTTGTTGAAGTACGCACTGAAGTACGGTACCCATGTAAAGCAAATGGCAGCATTTCATGCCAGTCTTTGTAAGTGACGACCATTTTCTGGACGATCTTCTTAATGTTCTTGTTAGCAGCCTCAACTGCGCCGTTCATTTTTGGTCTGTAAGGAGAAGAGTTATGATGCTCAATCTTGAATTCCTCACATAATTCTTTCATCATTTTGTTATTCAAGTTTGAACCATTGTCAGTAATGATCTTGCTGGGAATACCATATCGGCAAATGATGTTATTCTTGATAAACCTCACAACCACTTGTCTTGTAACATTGGCGTAAGATGCTGCTTCGACCCATTTGGTGAAGTAATCAATTGCTACCAAGATGAAACGATGACCGTTTGAAGCTTTTGGTTCGATCATTCCAATCATGTCGATCCCCCACATGGAAAAAGGCCATGGAGATGAGAGAACGTTGAGTAGAGTCGGTGGCACATGGATCTTATCTGCGTAGATCTGGCACTTGTGACATCTTTTCACGTGTTTATAACAATCAGATTCCATTGTCAACCAATAGTAACCCGCTCTTAAGATCTTTTTGGACATTGCATGCCCGTTTGAATGAGTTCCAAAGGACCCTTCATGCACTTCATGCATTAACATGTCTGCTTCGTGTCTATCCACGCATCTGAGCAAAACCATGTCGAAATTTCTTTTGTATAACACATCTCCGTTCAGGAAGAAACTGCCAGAAAGCCTCCTTAGAGTTTTCTTATCTTTGTTTGATGCCCCAAGTGGGTACTCTTGAGTTTGAAGGAAGCGTTTGATGTCGTGGAACCACGGTTTATCATCGATGACTGCTTCAGTTGCAAATACATAGGCGGGCCTTTCAAGGCGCGTAATTCTGACTGTAGGCATATCATTCCAATGATTGACTTTGAACATGGAAGATAGAGTAGCCAAGGCGTCTGCCATTCGATTCTGATCTCGAGGTATATGATGCAATTCAACTTTGTTGAAGAAAGTCAACAGACGTCTTGCATAATCTCTGTAAGGAATTAAACCAGGGTGGTAAGTTTCCCATTTGTCTTTGATTTGGTTGATCACGAGAGCTGAATCTCCATATATGTCTAGGATCTTGATCCTTAAGTCAATGGCTTCTTCGAGACCCATGATACAAGCTTCATATTCTGCGATGTTGTTGGTGCAATCAAATAGCAATCTGGCGGAGAATGGGATATGAGTACCCTTGGGAGTGATGATAATTGCCCCAATTCCATTGCCAAAAGCGTTTACTGCTCCGTCGAAAATTAGGCCCCATCTTCATCCAGGCTCAGGACCTTCTTCAGGTAACGGTTCGTCACAATCTTTCATCTTCAAGTACAAGACATCTTCATCAGGAAAGTCAAACTTGAGAGATTGATATTCATTAATTGGTTGATGCGCCAAATGATCGGCGAGAATGCTTCCTTTGACCGCTTTTTGAGCATGGTATTCAATGTCATATTCGGATAACAGCATTTGCCACCGGGCAATCCTTCCTGTTAAGGCAGGCTTTTCAAAGACATACTTGATCGGATCCATTTTGGAGATTAACCAAGTAGTATTGTTGATCATGTATTGGCAGAGACGTTTTGAAGCCCAAGCCAAAGCACAACATGTTTTTTCGAGCATGGAGTAACGAGACTCACAGTCTGTGAATTTCTTACTCAAGTAATAGATGGCATGCTCCTTCTTACCGGTTTCATCTTGTTGTCCAAGCATACAACCCATGGATTCTTCCAACACAGTAAGGTACATGATTAATGGTCTTCTTTCAACTGGAGGAATCAATATTGGTGGTTCTAACAGGTATTCCTTGATACTGTCAAACGCTTTTTGGCAATCTTCAGTCCATACAACCCCTTGATCTTTGCGGAGAAGCTTGAAAATTGGCCCACAAGTAGCAGTCATTTGAGAGATAAATCTGGAGATATAGTTTAATCGTCCGAGAAATCCTCTTACTTGTTTTTTCAGTTTTTGGTGCAGGCATCTCTTGAATAGCTCTGACTTTGTCGGGATCCACTTCAATACCTCTTTGGCTGACAATGAAACCCAAAAGTTTTCCAGATCTAACCCCAAAAGTACATTTGTTAGGATTCAAGCGAAGCTGATATTTCCTTAGTCGTTGAAACAACTTCAAAAGGTATTCAATATGTTCTTCTTCTGTGCTGGACTTGGCTATCATGTCGTCCACATAGACTTCAATTTCTTTATGCATCATGTCATGAAAGAGAGTAGTCATTGCCCTTTGGTAAGTTGCGCCGGCATTCTTTAATCCAAACGGCATCACTTTGTAGCAAAAGGTACCCCATGGGGTGATGAAAGATGTCTTCTCCATGTCTTCAGGAGCCATCTTGATCTGATTATAACCGGAGAACCCGTCCATGAAGGAAAAGACGTTGAACTTAGCGGTGTTATCAACCAGCATGTCGATATGAGGTAATGGAAAGTCATCTTTTGGACTGGCCTTGTTCAAGTCACGGTAGTCAACACACATTCTGACTTTGCCATCTTTCTTCGGAACTGGCACTATGTTAGCCAACCATTGAGGATATTCTGGGGTGACAAGAAAACCTGCGTCGAGCTGTTTTTGAACTTCTACTTTGATCTTGTTAGCCATATCAGGGTGAGTCCTTCGCAATTTCTGCTTAACTGGCGGACATTCTGGCTTCAATGGCAAGTAATGCTGAACAATATTGGTATCCAACCCAGGCATGTCTTGGTAGGACCAGGCAAACACGTCAACATATTCTTTGAGAAGGTCTGTCAACTTACTCTTGATATCAGCATCAAGCAGCGATCCAATGGTCACTTCTTTTTTTGTCTTCTTCAGAACCCAAGTTGATCTTTTCTAAAGGCTCTTTGTGAGGCAGAATGGCTCTTTCCTCGTGCTTAAGTAATCGAGAGATCTCGTCCGGGATCTCCTCTTCTTCCTCTTCTTCGGCTTCGAACACAGGAAACTCAAAGTTGGGAGAGGGCATAGGGTTATTGCATTCAATGGGTTTATCAATAGTAAATCTGCACTTGTGATTTATATTTATTTCAGAAAATTTATGAATGCAAGAGTGTATGCAGATTTTTTTTTGAAAAAGTTTTTTCTTTTATTTTGGTTTTTTAGGATTACCATTTCCAGAAAAAAGCACAAAATAAAACACATAATGTAGGGAATTCAAAATGACACTTTATTTATGATTCATTTTTGAAACAAAGCCCTAAACACAAACTCATTTGTCTTGGGCAGGACAAAGAGGGAAACTTTTAAAACAAAGCCCTATACACAAAGTTATTTGGGCGGAACATTTAAAAGCAAAGCCCTATAAAACATCTCTCTGCTTTGGGCAAGGCAGGAGGTCAAAATAACAGCGAGGTGATTACTTTGAGCGGCGAACAACATTCGGAACGTCGACAGCTTTCCAGTAGCAACGAACTCCTCTGTGTATTATGTATTCAGGAAAATTTCCCTCGGAATTATCTTCAGTATTGACATCGACTGCTGGTCGAGCAGGATTCGAAGGTCCTGGTTTGTCAACCTTGTTCTTTGTAGAGTTGAAACGGTCTTCTTCTACTTCTTGAAGAGCATAAGACGAGTCACAATCTTCAGAATTTTCAGGATGTATTTCCCAGTCTCCAGGATGAAGAGACTCATTGTCAGCGACACTTTCCGAGTCAGTTGCGGGACCATCTTCCCCTTCATCTTCAAAAATGGCATTTATGTGATAATAACCATCTTCAGGATTATAAATCTTGGTAGATGCATTGAAGCCGAAACCTTCAGTAATTTCAGGCTGCTGAGAAAATTGACAGGGCTGATAAGCCTCTTCTGGTTGACTATTATATTCACAGGAATCTCCCCATCCAGTTGGTTGGATATCCTTAATCGCAATCTTTGAACTTTCAGGCGCAGTATATTTCACCATATAATCAAATTTTCCACTTGGTTGTCCCAAGGTGTCCCAAATTTCTGCAGGAATAGGCTCAGTTTCTTTGCCTTTGGATTTCTCCGAAGGAGGATATGGTTCTTCCTGAGATATATATCCTGAGTCATTGAGATAACACTTCCATTCTTCTTCATCATCGGAGCGACCTTCTTCGATGCATTCTTCGATAAGGACATTAACCTCTTGAGGAATTGGGTTAAGGAATCCTCCACTAATGAATGTTTCTTTGATCGGACGAAGGGTTTCATCCTTCTTGGTGCAGTTTGAGAACATTGGTGAACATCCGAGTCCTGCTCTAGTTTCATTCTTGGTAGGGATCACAACTTGCCCCCAGCCAGTGGTAGTTCCATCTTTCACTACTTTTACTGCCTCTTTATATGAAGAAATTGATGCTTTCTTTTTGGAAGACTCGTCTTCTAAAGAGAGACCTTGGAACTGCGTTCCTTCCACATCATCAGCACTGATAAAAGAGAAATTGGATAAATGGCTCACCATCAAGGCTTGTTCTCCACTTACTGTTACCAATTTTCCATTTGTTACAAATTTCAACTTTTGGTGGAGCGTAGAAGTTACTGCCCCTGCTTCATGGATCCATGGTCGTCCTAACAGACAGCTATAAGCAGCTTGAATGTCCATGACCTGGAAAGTGATTTGAAATGTATGTGGACCAATTGTCATGGGAAGGTTGACTTCGCCGATAACAGATTTTCGCGATCCATCAAATGCTTTGACTACCACACCACTGAATTTCATAGGCATTCCTTGGTAAGACAAACGAGCAAGAGTCGTCTTTGGCATAACATTCAAGGAAGATCCGGTGTCTACCAACACATTGGACAAAGAGTCTGACTGACAATTCATAGAAATGTGCAAAGCAAGATTGTGATTTCTACCCTCCTCGGGGAGTTCTTCATCACAGAAGCTTAAATTGTTGCAAGCTGTTATGTTGGCTATTATCCCATCAAAGTGATCAACAGTCACATCATGGTCTACAAAAGCTTGATCTAAGACTCTCATCAGGGCTTCCCTGTGGGCTTCTGAATTCAACAGCAATGAAAGTATTGAGATTTTTGAAGGAGTCTGCATAAGCTGATCCACAATCTTGTATTCACTTCTTTTGATAAGCTTCAAAATTTCGTCAAAGTCAGGATTGACATTGGTTCCACTGGACTGACCAACATCAGTGTTTGTATTACTGACAGGAGTTTCCACAGGATTCCCCACTGGTGTATTGACAGGATTTTGTCCGGTTGTAGGAGCAACAGGTTGCTTTGGAGGTAGTGGAGTATACACACGTCCACTTCTTGTTACACGACTCACATCAGCGATGTTTTCGACAGAGGAGAGAGTTGGTAAAGGAACTTCTTGTCCATCCTTTATCATTGTTGCATTGTAGTTGTATGGAACTGCCTTGTCAGAGTCATAAGGAACAGATCCAGGTAGACAAATGATCAAAGGAGCAACAGGAACCTTCGGCTTGTTATAAGTAACTTCCACGCGCTCAGGCATGTTGAAATGAGGAACGATGACGTTAACTGTAGGCATTTCCGAGTTGATATCTGAGACTAAAAGCTCATGCGGATAACATCCTATCATGTTAACTTCATTTTCATCCCTATTTCTGTAGATCTCAATAGTACCATTATCTAGCAAAACTTGGAGATCTCTTCTCACAATCGAACACCCGTGAGGATCCACACAACATATTCTACAGGAACCGTATTGATGCTGGCGAAAATTCTGCCCTCGACAAAGAGTGGCGTGCATTTGTACCAAATCTGCTCTTGAGAAGTTGATATTATAGACTCGGTATTGGCTCAAGATCATGGCCAGGTGCTCCTTGATGATAAGGGCATGAAACCTCAGCTTTGTACCACCATGGGAGTCTCTCAGGTACTGGTGGTGGTGCTTTAGTTTGAATAAGGCCTCTTTCAATCAATGCAGGGTACAATTCTGTGTAGGTCATCGGAATCGGATCGAACTGTGGAGCTCTTTGTACTCGATTCTGATTATTGTTTAACTGCTGAGCCTGTTGTCGAGGCTGTTGTTGTTGAAACTGAGGAGTGAATCCCGGATTTGGTGTTGTGTTAACGAATGGTGTGATAGAAGCAACCTGTCGCTGATGATTGACATTTCCTCTTGGCCTCCCTTGGGATACCATGTCAACACTTTGTTCTTTCTTCTTTTGGAAACCACTTCCGAACTTTTTGGTTCCGCTTGAAGATCCACCTTCTTTAGTCAGACGTCCGGTTCGGACTCCTTCTTCTAGACGCATCCCCATGTTTACCATTTCGGTGAAATCACTTGGAGCACTAGCAATCATGCGTTCATAGTAAAACGGACCGAGAGTATTCAAGAAGATCTTGGTCATCTCTTTCTCTTTTAATGGTGGATTAATCTGAGCAGCAGTTTCTCTCCATCGTTGGGCATATTCTTTGAAAGCTTCATGATCTTTCTGAGCCATGGATCGGAGCTGATCTCTGTCTGGAGCCATATCCGAGTTGTACTTGTATTGTCGGACAAAGGCCTCACCCAGGTCATTGAATGTTCGAATATTAGTGCTATCCAAGCCTGTGTACCACTTCAGTGCGGCTCCCGTCAAACTGTCTTGAAAGTAATGGATAAGCAACTGATGATTATCTGCATAAGTAGACATCTTTCTGGCATACATCACAAGATGGCTTTGTGGACAAGAACTACCTTTGTACTTCTCAAAGTCTAGGACCTTAAATTTAGCAGGTATCTGTACACTGGGAACCAAACATAGTTCCTGGGCATTCTTTCCAAACAAATCTTTTCCCTGAATAGCTTTGACTTCCAGCTGCATCTTGTTGAACTGTTCTTGGAGATCTCCCACAAGACTTCGCTGATTTGTGCTATCACCCTGATCATGATAAATCTCATTGTCTCCGTAAGGAACAGTGTGAACCATAGGAGTCGGAACCGTCATAGTGGGTTGAGAAAGTGCCATAGTGACTTGAGAAAAAGTTACCCCCGAATGTGGAATAAACGCCGAACCCTGTGCAGCAGGCGCTTCAGTTGTGGATGTTTGAACCCCAGAAACATTATGGCGGAAACCTGTACCAAAGCTGAAAGGCGTGCCACAACCTTCTGGCATGGAGAAAGATGGAATGTCGAATGCAACCGTAGAAACTGGAGTAGTGACCTCAGATGTTACTGTTGCTTGACTGTTGGGTGGCGGCGGCTGATTCTGTGCGGCCATTAAAGAGTCAACCAGAGTAGTGAGACTTTCCAATTTTTCCTGAAGAGTGGTCACTGTACCACGAAGCTCAATATTCTCTTGTTCAGAGTGTTCCATTACTCTTCTTCTGCTTGAACGAGTATTGTATCTGTGGTCTGATTGCGAGCGCGGTCGAGAAACTTTGAGACGCGACAGCTTGACGATCTATTGGAGAAAGATCCAAAAGATAAGACTCTATACAACAGACTCGATATGCAGAATGATGTATGCAAAAAAAGTTTATGATTTTTTTCCAAATATTTTAAAGATCATTTCCTTGCGAACATTTGTACACAAACTGTTCTTTTATTCAATAAATGGGAAATGTTACAACATTGGAGCATAGCTCCTTACAAAAGCAAATGACAAATAAATAAAAAAAAGCTAAACAAATCCTAAACATCTTCATCAGACGAAGAACCAAATGCATTGTGCAGCTTGAGCTTCATGATTTCTTTCCCATAGTAAGCTTTCAATTCGGCCTTTTCGGTCTTTAGCTTGTCAACAATATTCTTCCAATCGTCAGGAGTTGGAGCGTTGCTTGTTGAACCTTCAGGTTTTTTCTTGCTTTCTTTGATGTACCTCTTGATTGCAGCGTCTTTCTGACGAATCTTCTCATCTTTACTCATGAGCCATCCATCTTGACAGTAGAGAGTTTCTTCGTGATCTTTCACTTGTTTCTTCAACCTTCTGTTTTCCATATCGGTCCTACGAAACTTGTGCTCCCAAGCGTTTTTCTCTAACCTCATCTTGGCTAAAGTGTCTTGGTATTCCTTCATAGTGGGAATGGGAATATTGGGTAGTTGAGATACCACAAGAGACATGGGTTTTTCATAATCATAAGGCATTTGAAACTCCTTTGCTCTTTTCTTTACCCAGCAGGTGTAGGCGTCCGTAGCAATGCAATTCCTTTCCTCACCTTTTTCTTTCCATCGGACGTCGTACCAAGCTCTCATCATTCTTGTCTTCAACCTTTGAGGATCTTCCCTTTCTTGATAGAAGTAGCTTTCTACTGTGAGACCAACAGGTTTAACTGAATTTGCATACCCGAGTTGTCGTCGGGCTAAGATCGGATTGTAGTTAATTCCTCCTTGTGTACCAATGAGAGGTACGTTGGCGAATTCTCCGCAACTATCAATGGTTTCTGTACCATAGCGAGCCAAGGTATACCAACGGATATCATTATTAGTAAGAGACATAAGTCTTCGAGGCCAACGCAAACCTTCTCGGTTTTCTGTGAAAATAGGAGACTCAGGTAAGTGTGAAACAATCCATTTGAACAACAAAGGTGCACAACATACAATGATTCCACCGCCTTGGCGATTCCTATGATGGACAGAGAAATACATGTCACCAAGTAAAGTCGGAACAGGATTTCCAATCAGAAAAATCTTTATGGCATTGATATCAACAAAGTTGTCGACATTGGGAAACAGAACCAACCCATAGATGAGCAAGGCTAGTATAGCTTCAAAAGCTATCATGCTACTAGTTTCGATGAAATCAAAGGCTTTCTTTATCAGGAAGTGTGAGGTTAAACCCGGGAGGTTTCCTTTGGTAGTCCAATTACTCTCTACTTCAGACTTTTTCAAATGGGTACTTGCTGCAATGACGTGTGACTTAGGAATGGCTTCCAAACCATTGAAGGGTATTTTGTCAGACACAGGGATACCCAAAAGATTGGCATATTCTTCCAAGGTTGGTACCAACTGGTAATCTGGAAAGGTAAAACACCGGTAGACGGGATCATAGAACTGAACCAAAGTTTTGAGAAGTCCTTCATCAACATGAGTGTTCAGGATAGGCAAAAGTTTTCCATAACTTTTCCTAAAATTGGAAGGATTTTGTACAGAAGATGCTAACTCTATCAGTTTTCCCATATCAGGCGCTTTGAAACCGTATTTCTTGGTATGCCTTTTTACTTCTTCCATGACTAAATCCTAAAGTGTTTGCAAAGAAAATTTCTCTAAATCTTTGGAAAAATCATGTTTTTATGGAAAAAAAATGGGTTTTTTTTTGAATGTATGAATGCGTGGATGCATGAATGCCACATATTCAAACATGGTAAAACAGACATGATAATGCAAACATGGTACACAAACATGGTAATTCAAACATAGTACACACAGGTTCAAAGGTCCAACGTCACGAGCATGAGGTCAGAGAACCAAATAGGGATAGATCTAGTTAATCACCTGTACAACATGTTCTACTGATACGTCAGAGTCTACATTTTTCTTTCGGATATTACCGGCTTTCACAACTAAACTGATGAGCCAGAAATATTCTCAAGAAAAACTCGTCTGAGTGTGGTTCTCCGCATGACAACTATCCAAGTCTTCACCTGGATCGTTTCTGCACCACGTCCTAATAAGGCCAGGATGGGTTGGGGTTCTACGGCCAACTCAGCTTCTACAGTTCAATGCGGCAATAATGTCTTCGCTGCGAAAGCATGCTAAACATATATTACCAACAAGGAACCTCCACTGAGCGGAAGGATTCTCAAGTGCGCCTGCACATGACTATACCCTCCACCTAATTTCTTATGTGTACTTAATCCGGGTTAGGATTTGTCCATAATGTATCACTTGTAACAGAACCACACAAGTAACAGAACCAAAGAATCACACAAAAATTAAAATAAAAACAATAATTAGAAATAACCCTTCCTTTGGAAACAATAAAAAGATTCTCCCCAGCAGAGTCGCCATTTTTCTGTCGCGGGCGAAAAATCGTTTTGTTCCTCTTTTTTGTGGGATGAGACACCTGATGCCTTCTTTGGGCTCGAGTGCTCATAAAAATGATTTTTCTTTTATTTCGACCAAACTTTTTATTATTTCCAAAGGAGGAAAAGGGAAAAAGCTGCAATAACCTAAAAAGTGGGGGGAGATCTTGGGTAAGAGGGTTGGTTATACGAAGGGAAGGTATTAGCACCCAACGTATCTGTAGTACTCTACAGGGTTCTTTATTGTTTTTTATTCTATGCTACGGTGAAGGTTCTGTTGTGAAATAGGTGGGACCTAAGGTGTTTGTTTGATTATGCTCGCAAAGATCATCGCGATCCTCTGCATACATATCCCTTAGAGGGAATCAGAGCATCTGTAGCTCGGGGTCTACGGGTGCTAAGGTTTGAATGGTTTTTTCTGTTTTGTTTTGCTCGCCAAGGATCGACCTTGTGCCTACGTATTCTCAAAGGGATGTTGAGAAAGTCAGAGCAATCGTAGTTCCCACTTATGCTAGTGGAAGCAAAGGAAAATAGACAAATGTCGTCTAAATGCTAGATGTATCTAATCTATATCATCACATACATCTGTTTGATTTTTGTTTGTTTAACCAGCCTTGTGGCAAAAACTTTCAATGAAGTCAGCCTTGTGACAAAAAGTTTTGATTAATCAGCCAGCCTCGTGGCAAAAGTTTCAATGAAGTCAGCCTTGTGACAAAAACTTTGATTAATCAGCCAGTATGGTGGCAAAACGGTTTGATTGATTAGCCAGCCTTGTGGCAAAAAGAAGTTTGATTGATTAGCCAGCCTTGTGGCAAAAAAGTTTGATTTTTATTGATTGATTGTTTGTGATGATATAGAAGAGATACTCCTAGCATAGAGATGAAAAATGTCTAATCTTCTAGGGTATTTGATTTGGATATTGGGGATGCTTATAAGAAGCCCGTGGGTCCTTGTACGAAGCCCAAGAGGAGGCTATCCGAGGGTCCTTGCATTGTAAGCCCAAGAGGAGGCTATGGGAGGGACAATCCAGGGTCCTTGCATTGTAAGCCCAAGAGGAGGCTATGGGAGGGTCACTCGTTTGTACAAAGCCCAAGGGGAGGCATGGTATAGTTGGTTTGAGCTCTTAGAGCGATTTCACCGGGAAACCATACTCTATGTCCTAACCTAAACTAGGGAGATTCTTTGCACGAAGCCCAATAGGAGGCTATGGGGAACCTAGTGTTGTACTAAGTTGAACAAGTATATAACACAATCACACATATGAACAAGTACAAACAAATATGCACAAGTACATGAACAAATATGAACAGTTATATGAACAGTTATATATGACAAAGTGTGTGTATATAATGGAGTTTATGAAGGAAATATACCTGTAAGCATGCTCCATTTGTATACACGGGGGCTCGGGACTCATACTCGGGGAGAGGCCCATTTGAGATTATTCAAAAGCTATGTAAACAGGTATTCACAAAGGGCTTGGGACTTATACCTACATGGAGGCCCATGGTATTTTTGGGAAGATTTAAAGAAAACCTTCATTTTTGGTTTGTTATTCAAAGTTAAAAAAACAGATTGAGATATGTACAAAAGGCGTACAATGAAATACCTAATTTCATGTACTCGAGTGGGTATGTACAAAAGGGCTTGGGGCTTATACCTACATGGAGGCCCATGGTATATTTGAACAGCTTTGAAATTGTTTTGTTAACAGACGCGTCGTTTGAAAAACGGTTTGAAAGTTTGTTTTGAAAGAAAGTTTATTTATTTTGAATAAAAAGACTGTGTAAAAAGAAAAAGGAGTGGGTCTTATACTCTCTAATATTCGAGAGGCCCCACATCGTTTTGAAAATCAATTGATCAATTAAAAAAAAGATTTAATCAATAGTTTCAAAAAGAAATGGTTTATTGTTTTGAAAAGAACGATCGTTTGTTTTAAAACAATTTGAATTTGACAAAAGTCAACTTAATTAAGTAAAAAAAATCAAATTTTAATGCTTAATTAAGACCTAAGCGATTAGGGTTTGATCACAAAAAATATTTACAAGTGATTAGGTTAAGAATCAAATGAAAAACAATATTTTAAAGTATTAAAAAACACTTAAAACATGTCATTTTGAACCTATTTAAAAATGTATTAAATAAATCTTTTTTTGTGATTTTTTTTGATATTCATAAAATATATGTGTTAAATAAAGAGTGTACAAAAAATGAATGAAAAATGAATTAATTTGATGTGTTAATTAATTAATTAAAGTTGTAAAAAAAAAAATGAAGAAAAACAAGTGTTAAAAAAATGGTTTGGTCCCTAGAGGACTTGAACTCGTGACCCTAAGGTCACCAACCAAAACAATAACCAGCTGAGCCACGCTTGTGGCTTGTTAGTAATACGCGCTTGGTAGAATATATTACTCAACTGAATTTTAAAACTTATGAACCAAAAAACGCGCCAAGAACACAATCCCAATTTGAATTTGAATTTTCTGAAAACTGAACCAAATTGATCAAGTGAAGGGTCTAACTCACTCGTTTTTTCATAAGGATCATGATGGTGGTCTTTAATTGCATTTATTTTCACTCTAAGGCTATCAATTTTCTGATGAACACGAAGAACCCTAATTCTATGATTCAATCTGAAATCGTGTGTGTGCAAGTTATGATGCAATTGATTGAGGGTTAATGATCCTCATGTGTGCAGAAATGAGATGGTATGTTCATATTTCATTTATGATGCGTGGAGAGTAGAGTTTGAAGTTCAAGTGCACTTACCTGAAAAACGGCCAAACTGAGAATTGGATTTTGATCTGGAGGTGTTACAGATGCTTTGTATCAATCTGAATAGCTTCTATGATGATTATGGAAGGTGTCTGGATGTCTGGAACAAGTTGAATTCATCTGAGCATGGCCATGGCACCCGATCTGCAGTTGCTTCAAGTATGAATCGAATTTGAAGATGGAGATGTTTCAGATCATATGTGAGTGTTTGGATAGTTCATATGTGATATATATGAGGTGTTGGAAGTGTTAGTTTGGACAGAAATGGTCTTGAATGGATTTTGGCATGATAAGGCCATGGTTATGCATATTTGAGAAGTGAGGTAGTGATTTTGAGCTTGAGGTGTTTTTGGGGTGTATGAGTGGTTCAAACAAGTTTCAAATGATGTTTATGAGTTGTGGGAAGCATCATTTTGCTCAGAACTGATCGCGACTTTACGTGTCTATAAATCTGATAACTGCAAGTGCACAGTCGTGTCGTGTAGTTTTAAAAGATATCGAATCCACAGGGACTATGAATCGATCTACCGTTATCTAAGGTTACTATGTAAAGCTAGGAGTACTAAAATTTCGATTGTTCCTAAGGGAAAGTGATTGTGAGAAAATAAAGAATAATAATAAAAGATAGGTGTCAGTATGTATTTCGTTTAACTACAGGTAATCCGAAGGTCCATTGGCTTTTGCATAATTAAATTAAAAATCTTTACTAATTCAATTGATTAAAAATCCTCGTCTCAAACTTTCGCTCTGTTGAGTCAGACTACTATCCTAATCCTAATGTACGCTTTCGCCATCCCATTAGATTTTAGAAGAGCTTTTTGGAAACAATGTAATTAATAAAATGCCTATTTTACGAGGTTGTTATCTATTTAAATCTCCTAATCTCAAACTTTCGCTCTGTTGACTCGGAGCAAGCTAATATCCCTAACGTACGCTTTCGCCATCCCGCTCGAGTGTAAAAACAATTTTTGAAAATAAATAAGTTCCAATTAGTTTTAATACGCTTTCGCCGTCCTTAAAACTAATGTCCTATGTCTACTATCCAGTTAAAGATCTCAAACTTTCGCTCTATTGATTTTAACCTTTGACCGTCCTAATCCCTCAAACTTTCGCTCTATTGGTTTTAAGACTTACTAATTAAACTAGACATATAAACCAAAAATAAGTGATAATTAATAAACATAATTTAAGCCAATTTATTTCGGATCCCTACGGTTAACTTACTTTACATACCGACACCTTTAGTATTTTAGCCAGACATATTAATACGATTAAACATACATATATTGGTTCGGTTCATAATAATAAGCATATTAAATGGCATATAATATATCATGCAGATAATTAATATAAATAAGGCGGTAAATAAAAAACCTGAATTAAAATAAATCTGGATTGAATTGAATCTTGAAGTACTCGAACTTCCACCACAGGTTGGCTGGATCGTTCTTCGGAATTTAAATGGCAGAAAATAAAAACAAGGAAAATAAAGCGATAAATCTAACGTAAGGTTAGATCTATGAAAAGTTCACAACAATTTCCAGTGTAGAAATCGTTGTGAGAAAATAGACGGTTAAATGAAAACAGAATAAGAAAAAGCAGTACGCGGTACAATTTCGGCAGCACTTCGTTGGCAGGAAATCGGACAGATTGAAGTGAGATAGCAGGTCCTATTTATAGGAGGGGATTTGCAGTTGCTTTGCGTGAAAAGAGGAGATTCTGCAGACTGGCTTGGAGACGTGCGTCTCCGGTTCTTCAGGGAGACTGGGTGCGTGACTTGAGACGTGCGTCTCAAGTGGAGAATCTTCAGGGAAATGGAGACGGGCGTCTCCTCTTGGTGACGTGGCAGAAGAGAACGTGGAGACGTGCGTCTCCACTTGCTTGCATGGTTTGGGCTACGCATTTTTGTTCCTTTGTGGGCTGGTTCGTTTCTTTTGGGCCTTTGGGTCCTAATTGCACTCCCTTTTTACTTCAGCACCTATTCTTCGTCTTTTAGGCATAGATATGGGTCGTTTTAGCTCCATTTCTTCTCTTTTTCGCAATTAGTCATAATAATAGTGTAAAACCTGAAACAAAGCAAATACACGCGTAATATCATAATAAATTAACATAATAAACGGAAAATGCTATAAATATCTATGGATTTTAGGCTAAATATACGATATAAAATCGTGTTATCAAATTCCCCCAGACTTGAACCTTTGCTTGTCCTCAAGCAAAATAAGAAGATAAAGATAAATGAAACACACTTCCACCACGTCGTTCAGTCATACTTAGCTACATAGTGTTCTTATTCGGAAGTAACGAATCTTAGCAATAAACCTATAGTAACAACACTAAACAACTCCCAGTATGCATACCAATCCGAATCATGCCATTATAGCTCGACCTATTTGACTTGTCATCATGTTTCACCCTTTTCATTCGCGCGCAATCACATTAAGCCCATTATCTTGACACGCACATAGCAGAGTAGTCGGTTAGTGACTATGATCCTTCTCATGGAGTTCTGGCACAATATGTGGTATACTCCTTAGCATTCACTTGTAGATTGTGGGGAATCGGACAATAGTCCTTCCTACCAAGTTCATTACCAGATGACTTCTGAACCAATCGACAGTGAGTTTTTAAATTCTTTGTATATGAGATTTGCGACCGTTAGGTTAAATGATCTTGTGAGGATCACCTTACTTAGTAGGCACATTTCTTCTTATAGTTGAACACATAATTATTATGAGGATCATACACTTATATTCATCGACTCTCTGCGTAGTTTGTATCTAAGACGGTGCCGACTGCTAGAATAAACTACTAAGGGTTATTTCAAAACTTAAAGTCGATGGTTTTGGTATAACGGGTATTCAAATCGGTTACGTATACTCGGGGGTTTTAAAGTGTTGCGACAATAAGGATATTGACTAATTCAGTTTCGGTGCGTTGAGTGATTGAGTGGCTTCGTATTTCTTGAACGTGTGGGGTTTGCGTTTATCGTTTAGGAGCAAAATAAAAATTTTTTTTTTTTTTTTTTGGCTCAAGAAAATGGAAGAAATTGAAATAACTACGGAATTATACATATAAGACTTAAATTCCATAAATATTCTTTATTGAATTAGAAAAAAACATTACAAGGAAGGGAAATAACTGAAAGGAAAAATAAAACGGAAATAGAAATAATATGACTCCCCCAGACTTAGATGATGCAATGTCCTCAGTGCATAAGAACTACTCCTCATTGTTGCGGTTTCGAGAACTGCTCGCGCCTCTTGTACGAACACGGCGACGTCTATCAGGAGAGTCATTCACACGAATGTCAAGATCATGCAAATATGTAGCAATTTCAGCGTATTGACTTTCGTTCCTAATGGCATAGTCACGGTGCTCCTGTTGCATCTCTCGGATGAGCCTAATTGTTTCAGTTTGGTTTGTCTGCATAGCTTGAACGAGTTGATCTTGGCGTTGAATAGCAGCATACATGGCTTCAAGAGTGATAGGCGGAGGGTTGTTTGGAGGAGGTTGGTTGACATCAGCTTGCCCTTGGTTGAGTTCTTCTTCATTTGCATCCATAGGTTCATTAGGATGTTCTTGTTGGTCATCTTGAGGGTTGTCTTCAATAAGCCTCCAACGTTGAACATAACGGATGTTAATTCTTTCAGGGCATGGAAGGATGACATAAGGAATAGGAACTTTGTTGACGACCAAAGTGTATCGGCCATCATGGCGGGGTGAAACCAAGTGGGAATCGCGGCAGTAAGTGAGATCGAGTGACTGAGCAGGCTTCATGAGATGAGAGAGTGATAGGAGCTCGTCACCAAGACCTAAAGCACAGGCCAAGGTAGTAATAATGCCTCCAAGCAAGAATGGATTTGTAGCGGGGGCGTTAACTAAACCTTGGATGTGTTGGAACATAAACGGTGCGGCATTGAAACGGATATTGTTAAGCGCACAGTAAAGGAAAAATAATTCATTTTGGTTTGCCTTGTGGTTGTTGGATTTTGCAAAAATAATATGCCCCAAGACACGTTGAAAATAACGTATAGCGGGGTTTTGAATGTGAGAAGCATGAAGAGCTCTCCAACAGGTAGGATTTTCTCCAGTGAGATGGAACCAAAATTCAAAAGCGAGATCCTCCCAGGATCGACCATTGAGTTCTTGAAAGATTGAGCGGTGAGCAATTGGAGCATGATTAAAATGCAAATATGAAGCTACGACATCTTGATCTAGAGCATATTCACGGTTGAACATCCGGAATTGGATGCTACCGGTTGAGAATGGTTGAGTAGAGGGAGTGTCGTAGTTGAAGGAACTCAAAAATTCTAAGACGAGCGGCTCATAAGTAGGTACGGGTTCGGTACAAAGATGGTGGAGGCTAGATTTAGTGAGCAAACGGGTGACACCATCAATGAGACCCAAAGTTTCTAGACACTCGGTGTTCACAAATTTTGTGGGAACAACCGAATGTTCGTAGAAAGCAACATATTTTGTTCGTTGAGCATCATCTCGGAAGATAATGTTTGAAAGGTCGGGAGGTGGTCGCTCGGGACGCTCACTACGGATTAATGAACGTGGAGGCATGGTGAATATGGAAATGAAAAATAAAAAAATGTAGTGTAGAAGAGTAGAGAATGGTATGATAGTTGTGAGGAAGAAGAGTGGTGGTGGTGTGGTTTTATAGTGAGGTTTGAAAATGGGGTGGTTAATGGAGAATTAAAATGGATTAATGGTGGTGGTTGAAGTTTGAATAGAATAGAAGAATGGGAAATGAATGGAGTTTAAGAGGTGAATGATGGAGGATGAATGAGGTTAATGGAGTTTAAATGGAATAAATAGGGGAAGAATGAGGAGAATGAATTTTGAAATTCAAATTCAAAATTCAAGAGGGAGAGAAAAGTGGTCTGCGTGGTCAAATGCAGACTGCTAGCCTTGGGAGACGTGCGTCTCAGGCAGTCAGTCTGCTGGGGCAGAGCATGGAGACGTGCGTCTCCTGTCCCAAGAATGGCATCTGCTGGTCCCACACAGATGGAGACGGTCGTCTCCTGTGGCAGGCAAGTGGGCACGCATGCAGGTGACCAGACAGTGCTGACAGATACCATTAACAGCAAAAAGTGTCCATCAGTTCAGAACAATGTCTTATTTTAATACTATTAACAGCAAAGAGTGATAGCCAGGCAAATATATATAGCAGTTAATAGCAGTGTATTATAACACAACAGCAGTAGTGAATAAAATATTGCATTTTAAAATTAAATCAGTACTGAGTGTTAACAATAGCAGAAAGCAAAAGTGCAGAAAAATGTAAATCTAAACTAGAAATAGAAATTGCTAAAACTAGAAATAAAAATCTAATAATCTAATACGATAACATCTAGCCACGTCTATTGTTGTTTTGATTAGACTGAATGTGTTTGAAAACTTCGTCGAACTGAGCATTGACGGTGTCGATGAAATCGAAGAAATGCATTTGCAAAGTGTGAAGCTCGTTGCGCACATGTTGTACATCTTGTTGTAGTGCATTGATTGCTTGTTCGTGCGTGTTCAGATTGGGCATCCTTTGATTTACCGATGCGGTGGACGAAGCGGGTTGTTGTGGCTCGAGCTCGACATCAGTCATGTCAACAGTGTATTCATCAGCAGAATCTTCAGAAGGTGTCTCAGGCTCATATTCGGGTATAGGCTCGTCTTCTGATAAAGGTTCATATTCAGGAATCGGTTCATCTTCAGGTAAAGGTTCATAGTATCCAGGAGGTGTTTCAGGTTCAGATTCAGATGCAGGCATTTCCTCATCAAAATGTTCATAAGCTTGAGGAGTTTCAGGTGAGGGCTCTCTCTCAGGAATCTGACCATAGTAAAGCCAGTTGGCAGGGTTGTGCACACTTGTCCTAGGATTCGGTAAGGTGAATTGATACCAAACTTTGTTATCAATGAGCAATTCAAACCGATGAGGTCCAAGATTACCGATGATACCTCGATTAAAGCAGAAATTGATGTCCATAGAGGTATGGGTACCAAAAGGTGTCAATCTAAGCAAAGGTACTCTCATTCCTATGGCATTAGCAATCATAGTGACGAATCCGCCAATCCTAATGGGTGAAACTTCGTCTTGCGTGATGCGCTCGAAGTTTGTTAGCATGAATGCGATGGCATTGACCGGGCGATTCTGAGAGGAGCAGAACATGATGAATAACTCTTCTCTAGTAACTTCAGTGACATTATCAGGCTTTCCAAAAATGTAGTGAGCAAGGATTTTGTGAAAGTAGCGGAAAGCAGGATTGTGGATGTTCTCAGAGTGAAATTCATTCTCTTCAGGGTTATCATTTCCAGTGATTTTCCCCCAGAATTTTTCCAGCTCCCAGTATGGAAGGTTTTCTTCAGCTACTTTGGCATATGCATCGGGTCCATGAGGTAGTTCTAACATTTTAGCAAAGTCTCCCATGCAAAAGTTAAATTCCATTCCAAAGAGTCGAAAAAGGATGACTCCTTTCTTCAGTCCTTGTCCACTGTTTGGAAGATAGGTCAGTGAGCTCAAAAATTCCAAAGTGAGTTTCCGGTAGGTATTAAACTTGCGGAACAAGTGGTAACCAGTCCAACCGACTTGGTTAAGCAGGTGCAAAACGCTTTCTTGGATGCCAAGTCGTATCATAGTCGATTGGTCAGGGTAGCAAGTCAGATCTATTTGTCTTTCAGCCAGCTTGTTGAATCTTGCTTCTTGTCCTCTACCACGGAACACAACTTCCATATTATCAACTCCTTCCATCGTAGTTAGTAGTTAATTGAAAAACCTAGAAGTTGAAAATATTAGGATAGGTTAGAATTAGGCTAGTGTTTATTTAAAATAAAATAAAAAGTTAAAATTAAGCTTAGGTAACAAGTTATAATAATAAATATAATTATAACGGAAATATTTTCTCAATTCATAGATAGTAGTTATAATTATAATAATTATTATAAGATGTATGAAAAATCAAAAATGATTAAAATTAAAATTAAAAATAGAATAAAGTTTTAAAAATGGAAAAATAAAAATAAAAAATTAGAAAAATTAAAGTTTTAATAAGAAAAATAGAAGAATAAATAAATGTGGGTTGTCTCCCACCAAGCGCTTTGTTTAATGTCGTAAGCTCGACGATTTAAAAATAGAAAACTATTTTTTCGAAAGAGCGGGCAGTTCGTCAAGTTTAAAAACTTCGATGTTTTCATCGTATTCGAGATGATGGTAATACTTAAGACGTTGCCCATTTACGACAAAAGGTTTGACGGTTTCTCCTTTGATTTCTATCGCTCCACTCGGAAATATGTTAGTTATTTCGAAAGGGCCAGACCATCTAGATCGTAACTTACCAGGAAATAATTTTAGTCTAGAATTAAATAAGAGCACTTTATCGCCTATGCTAAAATTTTTCCTAGATATACGCTTGTCGTGCCATTTTTTCGTTCGCTCTTTATAGATTTTGGCGTTTTCGTAAGCGTCTTGTCTAAGTTCTTCTAATTCGTTTATGTCTAGAAGTCGTTTCTCACCAGCGGCAGTGTAGTTTAGGTTTAAGTTCTTAATGGCCCAATAGGCTTTATGTTCTAACTCTACTGGTAGGTGGCATGATTTTCCATAAACGAGTTTGAATGGGGTGGTTCCTATTGGAGTTTTGAAAGCTGTTCTATAAGCCCATAAAGCTTCATTTAGCTTGGTTGACCAATCTTTCCTAGATATAGCAACAGTTTTCTCCAATATTTGTTTTATTTCGCGGTTAGATACTTCTACTTGACCGCTTGTTTGTGGATGGTATGGTGTGGCTATTCGATGATTTACTCCATATTTTCGAAGGAGTTTCTCAAGTATTCTTGAAATGAAATGGGAACCACCATCGCTAATTACCAATCTTGGCACACCGAACCTAGGAAAAATGACGTTTTTGAAAAGTTTAATAACTACTCGTGTATCGTTCGTAGGGGAAGCAATAGCTTCTATCCATTTTGAAACGTAATCGACGGCTACGAGTATATATTGATTTCCAAACGATGACGGAAACGGTCCCATGAAGTCTATTCCCCAGACGTCAAATATTTCTACTTCTAGAATGCCTTTTTGAGGCATTTCATCGCGTCTTGAAATGTTTCCAGTTCGTTGGCATCTATCACAGCTTAGTATAGCAAAGTGGACGTCTTTCCACAGGTTGGGCCAGAAAAGTCCAGATTGAAGGATTTTGGCGCAGGTTCTAGATGTGCTATGGTGTCCTCCACACGGTGCAGAATGACAATGTGTTATTATGCTTCTTATCTCTTCCTCGGGTACACAACGTCTAAAGATTCCATCGGGGCCTCTTTTGAAAAGGAGTGGGTCGTCCCAATAGTAATGTTTTAGGTCATGGAAGAATTTCTTCTTCTGTTGGTAGCTTAGATCAGGAGGAAGCACACCAGCAGCTAGGTAATTTACGAAATCTGCATACCAAGGTGCGTCAGATCGGGCTAAAGCTATTTCAGCTAATTTCTCGGTTTCAGAGTTTGGACGGTATGGTTCGAATTCATTTGCTTCTAATTGGGCAATGAGTCTTTCATAAGGGAAATCATCGTCAATTGGTACTTGTTCGGGTTTCAGATTTTCCAATCGAGAGAGGTGATCTGCTACGACATTTTCAGTGCCTTTCTTATCTTTAATTTCCAGGTCGAATTCTTGCAGTAACAAGATCCATCTCAAAAGTCTTGGTTTAGCGTCCTTTTTGGTTAGGAGGTACCTAATGGCGGCGTGGTCAGTGTATATGATTATTTTGGCTCCTACCAGGTAAGAACGGAATTTGTCTAATGCGAATACGACAGCTAATAATTCTTTTTCTGTCGTGGCATAATTCATCTGAGCTTCGTCTAGGGTTCTACTCGCATAATATATGACATGTAGTTTCTTATCCTTTCTTTGTCCTAGAACGGCTCCTACAACATAATCACTTGCGTCACACATTATTTCGAAAGGCTCATTCCAGTCGGGAGGTTGCATGATTGGCGCAGAGATCAATGCTTGTTTAAGCGTTTGAAATGCTTCAGTGCATTTATCGGTGAAAATAAATTCGGCGTCTTTCATGAGTAGTTCAGTTAAGGGTTTGGTTATTTTAGAGAAATCCTTAATGAAGCGTCGGTAAAAACCAGCATGTCCCAGAAAACTTCTTATTTCTCTAACGGTTTTGGGAGGTTGAAGGTTTTCGATAATTTCGATTTTTGCTTTATCAACTTCGATTCCTCTATCGGATACGATGTGTCCAAGTACAATTCCTTGTCGAACCATGAAATGGCATTTTTCCCAATTAAGGACTAGGTTTACGCTTACGCATCGTCTAAGCACCATTTCAAGGTTTTCTAAACATGTTTCAAAACTTCCTCCGCAGACAGAGAAGTCGTCCATAAAGACCTCCATTATTCCATCTAGGAAGTCGGCAAATATTGCCATCATGCATCTTTGGAAGGTCGCGGGTGCATTGCAGAGTCCAAAAGGCATTCGTCTATAAGCGAATGTACCATAAGGACAGGTGAATGTGGTCTTCTCTTGGTCGTCAGGGTGGATAGGAATTTGGAAAAATCCGGAGTATCCATCCAGATAACAAAAATGTGAGTGTTTAGCTAAGCGTTCGAGCATTTGATCTATGAAAGGTAAAGGGAAATGGTCTTTTCGGGTAGCTTTATTTAGCTTCCTATAGTCAATGCACATTCTCCATCCAGTTTGGGTACGTTGTGCTACAGATTCTCCTTTTGCGTTAGTGATTACAGTGACTCCTCCTTTCTTTGGTACGACGTGAACAGGACTAACCCATTTACTATCGGATATAGGATATATTATTCCAGCTTCTAGCAGTTTTTGGATTTCCTTTTTAACCACATCGCTCATAATAGGATTTATTCGCCTTTGATGTTCCCTAGAGGTTTTACTATCGTCTTCGAGCATAATGCGGTGCATACACAGAGAAGGGCTTATACCTTTCAGATCTGATATGTTGTATCCTAAAGCGGTAGGGTATTTTCTTAGGACATTAAGTAATTTTTCAGTCTCGGTTCGTCCTAAGTTGGCGTTCACTATAACTGGTCGGTTTAGTTCTTCGTCTAGAAATTCGTATCTAAGATCAGTAGGGAGTGTCTTCAGTTCTATAGCAGGTTTCTTAGGTCCAGGTATAGGATCAGGGGTTAAAGCTAAGCATTCACTCAGGTGGTTATCTTGATATTCCTCACGCCAGTTGTCATCTTCAAAAATTGGCGGCATAGGAATTCTTAGGGTTTCGGTTTCCTTATTTGGTTCGGATTTTATTTCCTTGACACACTCGTCGATTATGTCAGCAGAACAGCATGTGTCAATTATAGAAGGTGCTTTTAAGAATTGGGAAAGGATAAATTCTATTTTCTCTTCTCCTACTTCGAAAGTAAGCTTTCCTCGCTTTACATCTATAATTGCACCAGCGGTTGCTAAAAATGGTCTTCCTAAAATGATCGGGATGTTAGAATCTTCTTGGATATCCATAATGATGAAGTCAGTCGGGATGTAGAATTGACCTACACGAACAGGGATATTCTCTAACATTCCTACAGGATATTTAACTGAACGGTCTGCTAGTTGAAGAGACATTCTTGTTGCTTTAAGCTCACCTAGATTGAGTTTCTTACAGGTCGAAAGAGGCATCAAACTAACACTAGCTCCTAAATCGCACAAGGCTTTCTCTATGATGGTTTTTCCAATTACGCAGGGTATAGAGAAACTACCAGGGTCTTTCAGTTTTGGAGGCATGTTGTTTTGGATGATAGCGCTACATTCAGCGGTAACCGTTATAGTTTCGTTATCCTCGAGTTTCTTTTTGTTTGATAAGATTTCTTTTAAGAACTTAGCGTACGAAGGCATCTCAGTTATGGCTTCTGTGAATGGTATGGTTATGTTTAATTGCTTCAGAAGTTCTACAAATCTTTTAAATTGCGCTTCGGTTTTTGATTTGGCTAATCTTTGAGGGTAAGGAATTGGTGGCTTATAAGGTGGTGGTGGAACATAAGGTTTCTCTTTTTCGGGTTCCACTTCGTTATTGTTCTCTTTAGTCTTAGCAGTTTGTTCGTCGGTTGTTTTCTTTTGGGTTTCCTTTGGCTCTTGTTGTGACATGGGTACGTTTTGGGTTCTAGGATCTATGGGTCCATCGTAATTAGTTCCACTTCGTAGTGTTATCGCGTTCGCATGTCCTTTAGGATTAGGTTGTGGTTGAGCAGGAAACGTGCCAGCAGGGGCAGCAGTAGGTGCTTGTTGTTGAGCTACTTGTGAGATTTGAGTTTCTAACATTTTGTTATGCGTAGCTAAAGCATCTACTTTGTTCGATAGTTGTTTTAGTTGCTCGCTATTGTGGATGTTTTGATTCAGGAAGTCTTTATTGGTTTGTTGTTGGGAAGCTATAAAGTTCTCCATCATGATTTCTAGGTTTGACTTCCTAGGGGTGTTTTGAGCAGGTACAGGCGCTTTTTGGTAGCCAGGTGGTACAGCAGGTGCTTGTCCAGGCGCGTACAACGCATTGTTGTTCTTATAAGAAAAGTTCGGGTGGTTTTTCCATCCAGGGTTGTACGTGTTAGAATAAGGGTTTCCTTGAGCGTAATTTACTTGATCAGATGGGACTCCAGTCAAGAGTTGACATTCAGCAACTACATGCCCAGTCAATCCACAAATCTCGCAGTTAGGTGCTACAGCGGCAGCGGTGGCTGAAGGAGTGATGGTTAAATTCTCGATCTTTTGAGTTAAAGCGTCTACTTTAGCGTTAACGCGGTCTATACCACTAATTTCGTACATTCCTCCTTTGGTTTGGGCTTTCTCTAGAGCGGCGCGTTCTCCTCCCCATTGGTAATGGTTTTGTGCCATGTTCTCTATGAGTTTGTATGCTTCATCATGGGGTTTGTCCATTAATGCTCCGCCAGCAGCGGCATCTATAGTCATTTTAGTGTTATATAAGAGACCACCATAAAAGGTATGGATGATCAGCCATGGTTCGAGTCCATGATGAGGGCATATTCTAAGCATGTCCTTGTAACGTTCCCAGGCTTCGAAGAGCGATTCGTTATCTTTCTGGGTAAATCCGTTGATTTGACCTCTAAGCATAGCAGTTTTGCTAGGCGGAAAGTATCTTGCTAAGAATACTCTCTTCAATTCGTCCCACGTAGTTATGGAATTGGAAGGCAGGGATTGAAGCCACGCTCTCGCTCTATCTCTCAAGGAGAAAGGGAAAAGGCGTAATCGAATAGCTTCGGAACTAACGTTGTTGGCTTTGATAGTGTCGGCGTATTGCACGAACACAGATAAATGGAGATTGGGGTCGTCTACAGGGCTTCCAGAGAATTGATTCTGTTGAACAGCTTGGACCAGCGAAGGTTTTAGTTCGAAATTGTTCGCTTCAATCGCAGGTGGTGCGATACTTGAATGCGGTTCAGCGCGCGAAGGAGCGGCATAGTCTCTAAGAGGACGAATAGCAGCCATCTCTAACTTCGGGGTGATTTGATTGATTTGATCAGTAAAATTCAATTCCTGATTAATCGGGATTTCTGCTACTTCGGGAAGGTTGCGAGCTCGACGTTTAACGTTAATGAAACATTCGATCTCGTTAATTCGTTGTATTAAGTCTCCTCCTTGTGAACGAGTATTTGGCATACAATCGTTCAAAAAGAAAGGGAAGAATTTTCCTAGTCTCTACGGTGTAACAGTGAGTTACGATATCGACTTAAATAGTCCCCGGCAACGGCGCCAAAAACTTGATCGCGACTTTACGTGTCTATAAATCTGATAACTGCAAGTGCACAGTCGTGTCGTGTAGTTTTAAAAGATATCGAATCCACAGGGACTATGAATCGATCTACCGTTATCTAAGGTTACTATGTAAAGCTAGGAGTACTAAAATTTCGATTGTTCCTAAGGGAAAGTGATTGTGAGAAAATAAAGAATAATAATAAAAGATAGGTGTCAGTATGTATTTCGTTTAACTACAGGTAATCCGAAGGTCCATTGGCTTTTGCATAATTAAATTAAAAATCTTTACTAATTCAATTGATTAAAAATCCTCGTCTCAAACTTTCGCTCTGTTGAGTCAGACTACTATCCTAATCCTAATGTACGCTTTCGCCATCCCATTAGATTTTAGAAGAGCTTTTTGGAAACAATGTAATTAATAAAATGCCTATTTTACGAGGTTGTTATCTATTTAAATCTCCTAATCTCAAACTTTCGCTCTGTTGACTCGGAGCAAGCTAATATCCCTAACGTACGCTTTCGCCATCCCGCTCGAGTGTAAAAACAATTTTTGAAAATAAATAAGTTCCAATTAGTTTTAATACGCTTTCGCCGTCCTTAAAACTAATGTCCTATGTCTACTATCCAGTTAAAGATCTCAAACTTTCGCTCTATTGATTTTAACCTTTGACCGTCCTAATCCCTCAAACTTTCGCTCTATTGGTTTTAAGACTTACTAATTAAACTAGACATATAAACCAAAAATAAGTGATAATTAATAAACATAATTTAAGCCAATTTATTTCGGATCCCTACGGTTAACTTACTTTACATACCGACACCTTTAGTATTTTAGCCAGACATATTAATACGATTAAACATACATATATTGGTTCGGTTCATAATAATAAGCATATTAAATGGCATATAATATATCATGCAGATAATTAATATAAATAAGGCGGTAAATAAAAAACCTGAATTAAAATAAATCTGGATTGAATTGAATCTTGAAGTACTCGAACTTCCACCACAGGTTGGCTGGATCGTTCTTCGGAATTTAAATGGCAGAAAATAAAAACAAGGAAAATAAAGCGATAAATCTAACGTAAGGTTAGATCTATGAAAAGTTCACAACAATTTCCAGTGTAGAAATCGTTGTGAGAAAATAGACGGTTAAATGAAAACAGAATAAGAAAAAGCAGTACGCGGTACAATTTCGGCAGCACTTCGTTGGCAGGAAATCGGACAGATTGAAGTGAGATAGCAGGTCCTATTTATAGGAGGGGATTTGCAGTTGCTTTGCGTGAAAAGAGGAGATTCTGCAGACTGGCTTGGAGACGTGCGTCTCCGGTTCTTCAGGGAGACTGGGTGCGTGACTTGAGACGTGCGTCTCAAGTGGAGAATCTTCAGGGAAATGGAGACGGGCGTCTCCTCTTGGTGACGTGGCAGAAGAGAACGTGGAGACGTGCGTCTCCACTTGCTTGCATGGTTTGGGCTACGCATTTTTGTTCCTTTGTGGGCTGGTTCGTTTCTTTTGGGCCTTTGGGTCCTAATTGCACTCCCTTTTTACTTCAGCACCTATTCTTCGTCTTTTAGGCATAGATATGGGTCGTTTTAGCTCCATTTCTTCTCTTTTTCGCAACTAGTCATAATAATAGTGTAAAACCTGAAACAAAGCAAATACACGCGTAATATCATAATAAATTAACATAATAAACGGAAAATGCTATAAATATCTATGGATTTTAGGCTAAATATACGATATAAAATCGTGTTATCAAGAACTTCAAAGGTTTAGAGGTTGAGCATTTTACCTCTTTGAAACTTAAGAAACTTGCAATTCAAGAAAGAAGAGAGAAAACCTATAATTGTGAGGTTTTGGTGTGAATTGAAGAGTGATTTGAACCTCTATTTATAGGCCAAAGTTTCTGAATACAAAGCTCTTGCAAGTTGATCAAGAATGATGATTTGGCTTAAGAGATAAAATGGAATCTTTCACATTAAATGCAAATGGTTAAAAGTGACTTAACCATGGTTATTTCTCAAGCTTCTTATCCTCTTCCATTATGATCTCAAATCAGAAAATATCTACCAATTATTGCATCTATGCATCATTACTTGGATCATTTGGCAAAATGGTTCATAACTTAGTGAAAATGGCTTGAAATTTTAAGTGAAAAGTTCACTAATGTCAAAATTCAAAACCATAGCTACACTCCATATTTTTTCATGCTCTTGGACATTTTGGAAAGCTCATGTTACACACTTCAAAAGCCTAGTTGAAAGTTTCTTCAAGACCTTTAAGGAAATGGGTGAAAAAGATCCATGAACTTTGAAGAAAATGAAGTTTTAAGTGAAATTTTCATAAGATGCCAACTTTGAAGCTCCATATCTCTTAAATGGTTGATCTTATGGAAAAAAATTATGTGTCAAAGTTGTTTATTGGATCAAAATCTACAACTTTCATGTTGGAAGTTTTTTTCAGTTTGTAGGTGAAATTTTGAGAAATTCCCTTTCAAAGTTTGGAAAAAAACCATGAAAAACACTTAGAAATTTTTCTAAGTATGGAAAGTCAAACTTTGACTTTTTGATTCTTGATTGATTTTCTTGATTTTTCTTGATCAAATGACTTCATATATCATATATTGATGATTTAAAACTTCAAAAGTCATGGTTGACCCAATTTCCCCAAAAGTCAATGGTGATCTTGTACAGTTGACTTTTTCAGACGAATCGCGTTTCTGGAGTTTTCAATGAAACAGGCTATCCTCATCAAATGAATGGTATGAATGGATCACATTGAAGCATTAGAGGATATTGAGCCATGGTTTGAGGTTTGGCACCATGTCCTGATTAAAAAGTCAGTTGTTCAGTGAATTAGGTCAAAACCCTAATTGTCGACCTGATGAAATTGATGACTGTGGATCTTGAATTGAGATGTAATTTCCATTGGATTTTGTCATAGGGATTATTTGAGGATGATTGAAACCTTTGATTGACTTCCTGGGGATTTTTAGGGTTTCCCAAATGTGATCCCTGATTTTGGTCCCTGATAGTTCAAAACCCTAATCTGATGATTTGAAATTTCTCTGTTGATCAATCCTTGTGTAGGAGATGTTATGAGCCAATGGATTAGGTCAAAATGATGCACTTGTGGTCTTGAGGTCATGTCCCAAGTCATTAGGTCAAATTCTGAGCAAAAGTCAGGAGTGTGTTGCCTTCAGTCAAAACC
The DNA here is from genome assembly GCF_029867415.1 of Vicia villosa. Lineage (NCBI taxonomy): Eukaryota > Viridiplantae > Streptophyta > Magnoliopsida > Fabales > Fabaceae > Vicia > Vicia villosa. The sequence goes on from NC_081183.1 coordinate 131,470,121, forward strand.
CTAATTCAGTCGATTCAGAGCCTCTGAGCTTGTTGAGATGGATTTTGAGGACCAAATGTTAATTGTTGATTGAAGATGATTCATTTGGGATGAAGGGAGAACAAAACCCTAATTGATTGTTACTTGTACTGATGAGTGATTTCCTGATTAAATCCTGCTGAGTCACAAGTAGCAAACACAAGCTATGCAATTTGTTAGAGATGCAGATGATGCATATGCAAATGATATGAGGTGGTATCTTAGGTCAAAAATTGGGGTATGACAATATGTAGGCATGAGGTTCACAAGGAATCTCAGCGAGCTAATAAAATACCAAAAATAGTCAGTTTGTCTATCTGTCTGTCTTTCTTTAATTAATTCAATTCCTTCTCCTAACACAAAGGAGAAACTTTCCCAATCATTAGCAATAAACACAATCACAATGACACAGAGAAGGTTCCTGTAGAGTACTACAGATATGTAGGGTGTTTAAACACTTCCCTATGTATAACCGACCCCCCGGACTCCAGAATTTCTAGTCTAGGTGAAATCCCCACACTTAGCAAACTCTTAGGGTTTAGTTGAGATCTTTTTTTCCCTTTCCTACTCGTAGGACAATAAGAAAGTTCGTGTGATATCGTAGGAAGAACTGAAACAAAATTCCTCCCACCACGGGCGCATTCTCCTTCCAAATTTCGCGTGAAGGGTCTAGCGTGCCGTCCCCCCAAGTGAAACGGGGAGGTAAAAAAAACGACAACCACAGAAAAATGGCGACTCTGCTGGGGATATAAGTGTTAAAAACCTTGATTTTTCATCCAAGCCAATGGTTGACCTGTTGCTGGTCCATCCCCAATGAGGAATTAGGGATGCCAAATTCCCCCTCAAACAAGAGAGGTCCTGCCTAACCTCTGTGTCATTTCATGTGATTGTTGCATATATATTTGTTTATTTTGTTTATTCTGTATCGGGAAAGGGCTTGATTCCCCCTTGTGGTGAGAAATCCTATACCCGGATTTGAGTGCAACATAAGATAGGATGGAGGATGTCTTCCCGGTGAAGACCCTCTAATCTTGGTTTCCAAGTCTACTCTTGGGATTTGCCTGGCTGGTTGTGATTAACTGCGCCACTGCATTCCGAGACTGACTTGTACCAGGAGGACCTAGAAACACATTAACCCTACTTAAAGCCTTTTTTAGGACGTAGAGCGGTGATTACGAAAGTAATTGTCACGCAGATACTACGCTCAGAGAAAACTCTCTTATAGATACCAATCAACGTATCTTTAAGGTTGAGCAAAAACTCTGAGACCCCTAGAACCCGTTCTACAGGTACAAAAATCCTTATCCTTAGTTTACCATTGGGGCGAGGTTTGCGTTTTGACTTCATGACCATTATACCCTTCAACGCCATGTTTGTTTAAAACTCTTGTGTGTGCATTCATGCATTCATGCATCATTCATTAATAACAACTAAAAACAAAAAGAGTCTTTTTCAAAGTCGTTTTTCAAGGAAACTAAATAACGAACGTTTTGAACTTCATAGAAAGAGAGAAACGGAGAAAGGACTTAAGGATCTATACCATGGATTATGGAAGAAAGAGAGCTAGGAAATACACCTTCAAGATTCCCCAGGTCGAGGAACTGGGAAAGCTCGGAAAACTGGTGGTCAACCCCCAGGCTTTCAAGGAGAAGTATGGAAAACTTCTGCCTTTGCTCAATACCAACATTGTGGATAGGATCCTTCCCACCTTGGTACAGTTTTACGATCCAACGTATCACTGCTTCACCTTTCCAGATTATCAGCTCATGCCTACGTTGGAGGAGTACTCTCGTCTGATTGGAATACCCGTGTACGCGCAAGATCCGTACTCCGGTTTGGAAAAGAATCCTGACGACATTATCATTGCTGCAACTACTCCTTTGAACGTAGTCGACATCAGAACTCATATGGTGAGTAGAGGAGGAATTCAAGGATTGCCCTCCAAATTCCTGTTTGATCAAGCTCGGTACTTCGTCAGCATCCAAGATATGAGCGCTTTTGAGGAAATCTTGGCTTTGCTTATCTACGGATTGTTTTTGTTTCCTAACATTAACGATTTCGTCGACATCAACGCAATTAAGATCTTCTTAATTGGAAATCCAGTTCCAACCTTGCTTGCGGATGCTTATCACTCTGTGCATTCAAGAAACCTGCAGCGAGGAGGATTAATCACATGCTGCGTACCGTTGTTATACGAATGGTTCGTTTCACACCTACCGAAGTCTAACACTTTCTGGATCATGAGGGATGGCCTTTACTGGTCACAGAAAATCATGTCCCTCACTCATACGGACATTGAGTGGTGTAGTCCTGACAACGACGAAACCAAGATCATCTTCAGTTGCGGAAGTTTTCCCAACATACCCCTTATTGGAACTAAGGGAGGAATCAGTTACAATCCAGCTTTAGCCCGTCGTCAATACGGCTATCCCATGAAAAACATTCCGAGTAACGTCCAATTGGAGGGTTTGTTCTTCAAGAACATCGACGATCATGGTAACATGCTGAAGAAGGAAATTGTCCAAGCCTGGCGTCTTGTACACAGCAAAGGGAGAAGATTGTTAGGAAAACATCTTTGCATCTCCCTGGATCCTTACCTTCAATGGGTACGCGTCAGAGCATTCAAGCTCAAGATGCCATATCAACATCAAGAACCTATTCCCCTAAGGGAACCAATTTACCTTTTCTCCACCGATGTTGAAAAATTACAAGCAGCATTAAACAAGGTATGCCAAGAAAGGAATGCTTGGAGGAACAAATATCGAATTGTCAACACGGAAAATGTTGAGATTCAGAACATCCTAAGAAGGAAGGATGAGTTACTTGAAGTACTCGATCGACAAGTGACACAATCATCACTTTCTCATCATATCCCTCCTGCTTCCTGGATCATCGATCAGCTCACGTCAGAGAACGCTCAGCTCAAGAAACAAAAGAAGATGTTAGAACGTGAAGTCGGCTCATCATCAAAATTTTAGAGTCCTTTCTCTCAGTTTCTCTGTATTTCCCTTTTCAAAGTGTGTAAAAACGGCGTTTTCGCTTAATTAATAAAAGTTTGATGTTTCATAACGTAATTATGGTGTTTCCTTGAAAAATATTAACTTAATTACATATCATGCATCGCTTTAGTCGTACGCACTGACACGAGAATTGTCGCGGATCTAATAGTCACTTTCCTTTCTCCAGAAAGAGAGGAGGAGAAGGAGGTGAACCAAGACTTTCAAGCTGTCTCATCCATACAACACTCGTTCAAGTCGCAAGAAAAGAATGGAAGACTTTGAGCAAGAGAATGAAGAACTCAGAGAAGAGATTAATACTCTCAAAGGTACTGTTGAAAGACTCAATAGTATGGTAGAAGCCCTGGTAGTTGCGCAGAATCGACCAACGCCAGAAGAACCAGAAAGGACTGTGGTTTCCGAGATTGTTTCTACTCCCATTCCTCAGTATACCATGCTGCCTGATCGACCTTGGGGCATGCCGTATAACTTTATTCCAGAAGGGTACATACCTCCAGCTTCTGAAGCTCCAAAAGTCACCATGGATATGCGTCCACCGGAGGGTTACAAACCTCTGGAAATTGAAGTTCCAAGAGCAACGGCAATGGGTTTCGCACAACAGAACACTGAGATACCAAGATCTACTGTCATGGCTTCCCCACGACCGATTATGCATACTTTTCCCCCGCAGGGCGGACAAGTATATCATCACGCTCCAAGTGAGGATGCTGGCGTGTATGAAAGATTGGACGAGTTCCAAGAACAGTTTCTGCAAATGCAGAAGGAACTCAAGACTCTTCGAGGACAAGATCTATTTGGAAAGAATGCTGCAGACCTCTGTCTGGTTCCAAATGTTAAGATTCCTCACAAATTCAAAGTACCAGATTTCGAGAAGTACAAAGGGAATT